>NC_081775.1:17437460-17748091 GCF_963082965.1 Carassius carassius
CTTTGCATTCACAAAACTACGTAGGATGAACACATTGTTGTATTTCTATTCTTCTTTGAATGCCCTATTTTCGCTGTCAACATTCCTCTGTAGCAGTGTTAATTTTGGCAGTTATTTTTTTATTTAGTCTTAGTCTTGAGACGAAAATGCTTAATAATCTTAGTCACATTTTAGTCTTTCATAGTTTAGTCTAGTTTTAGTCGATGAAAAGTCATTGCATTTTTGTCAATTTTTAGTCATTACTTTTAGTCAATAGTTTTAGCCAAACTGTAGTTAGCAAAATTTATTTTGGTAGCTATTTTATATGTAGTTTTCAAATGAAAAGAATCATTAATTCTTCTCTCTTTAGATTGCAATCCAATGACAGGGATGCACATTTTGAAGGACAATGACCTATAGGACGCATTCTGAATGTCTGGTAGTCCTCAAATAACATTATAGTCTCGTCTAGTTAATGAAAACGCGGCATAAATTTTGACAATTTCATCATCAGATATTATTTTTTAGCTCGTCAACGTTTTTTCTTCATCACATAAAAATGTTCGTTAACGAATATTTTTCGTCATCCTCTTCATTAACTAAATTAACACTGCTCTTTAGACTCTTTGATCATGCAATTTTCTCTCACCAGCTAGCTTAAATGTTAACATCACTGCACACGATGAAATAGCATACCTCGAGCACACAAACAATTAAACAAAAAAAGCATTTAAGTACGTGAGGATCCCAAAGAATAATTGTAATTGAGTGTAAAAGTAGGCTATGTCAAATAATTATTACAATAAGTTAGGCTCCATTGTGTAACAAGCAAATTAAAAGGATACACATTTATTATTCACAACATGGAAAGAGGAAATAAAACATAGTTCGTTAAGAGCATGACTCAACCATGCCGTTAATTGGCTTATTCAAGTCCTCTTTTATTTTTTGAGTTATTTTTATCCATTCCGCATATGCCACATATGTGTGTTTTAGCAAGGCGTCTGTGTTGCAAGTTGGTGAATGAAGATACCTGCCAGGTTACGTGTTACTACTCTGCTTTATTAAACCTATCCATTGTAAAACCCGGACACCTCCATAGAAATGTGGCTTTTTGATAATGACTGTCCTAATACAGGATTCAACACAGCTCACTACCAATTACAAAAGACACTGTAACAGTCTGTCACAGGCAGTTCTAGTAAAATTTTTCATCAGTTAATTTCTTAAATTATCTTTTGACTATTTATTATTTCCCCTGCATTTGACCTGCCAACCCCTGTACTACAGATTGTTGTTGCCAAAAACAAAGATCTTCTATATAATAGCTGTGCTATAATTATATTATGTCTGTCTGAGGTCACTTCTCTTATAATAAATAAATTTCAAGTAAATATTTCAGGCACATTTTTATTTTTTTGGCAAGTAGCCATGTTATAAGCAGAAAAAACATGCAGATAGCTGGTCAAGTCATTTTGCCTGTTGTTATTAAAAGTAATTTAACCAGAAAAAAATAACTTCATAAATACCTGTAGTAACACAAAGAAAAGCAGCAGCTTAGTACCTGTGTGCGGCTTTCTCAGGTGACTTGGCCTGGTCTCCAGTTTGCTCAGGCCTGATGATCTTCCTGCCTGCTGGATGAGCACAGTGTTCCTGGACCGCCTCTCACGGGCGCCTGGATTGGAGCTGCTGTCCTCACTCAGTTGTGGAGCTTGCTCATTCTCACTGGCCTCTGACTGGTCAGGGTTAGTGTCAAGGTTCAGCTCTTTCACTGTTTGCAGTGTCACAGGTTCGGTATGGGCAGTGGTGCTCTCGCACTGTGTGTTGGCTGTGTGGCTGGTATCTGGCAGTAAGTGCTTTTCCGTGCTGGCCTGGGCTGGGGTTAAAGACACCTGTGAGGTAGAAACAGCTTGGCTTAAGTTTTCTGGTGGAGCAGCTGGACTTGGGGCTGGCAAAGCATCCACTTCCGAAATGGAGTCTTCGGTAACATGAACAAAATCGGATGGTGTTACTGCCGTGGTGCGGTCTTCTGAGATCATGGGCGACTGTAGAGAACTCTCAACCAGTTCTCCAGGCCAGGAACCTGGGGTACCAGTTTTAGGAGGATCTTCCACAGCTTCCTGGCCTTTACCCTGGTCTGGGACATTGGACAAATTCTTAGAAAACTGTTGGTGAGCTGATAAGGATTTGGGCAGCAGCTGCTTCTTATGCTTGGAAGACCTCTTGCTGCTCACATCATCAAGGAACCCTGAATCATCTCCCTCATTGGTCCCTGAGCTGATGCAATTAATAAACATGCTGCGATTGGTGGACGTTTTCTCAAGGTCTTCCGTCTGAGATCGGGGGATCTTCTTTTTATGTCTGCCAAATCCAAATGAATGGCGCGTCTTTGAGATGGAACTATTTTGAAAGGTGGCTTCAGATCCCTGGCTACGATTGTCCAGGCTGAGCTGGGTCGGGTCGCTGTTTCTTTTGCAGTGGAAGCTGAGGGACGGTGTGTGGAAGAAGCTGCGGCGCTTGCTCGTGCTGCTGGAGCTGGAGTTGGTGCTGGAGGGAGAGGAAGTGTGGACGCCATTGCCGACACCACCGGAGGAGGGCGAGGAGGGGAGCGAGTCCTGCCTCTTTCGCACACTACGTCTAAAGATGGGAAGCCTGGAGACCAGGGTGGAGCGGCGTGTCCCTGATTCGCCCATTAAGATCGAGCACCAGATCAGACACTCTGCAAACAGGTAAAAAGACAAACTCAGAATTAGCATGGCAGCCTTAAGAGACACAATCAAGATTGGAAATGACCACCGGCCAAATAATTGTGGCGATTTTGGCTTCTACACTAGGCAACATGTCTTGCTTCTGACGAACTTGGTTTAACGCTGGATCAAATGTATGCCACAATCTTTTCTCAACTGCCATACTGTCTGACATGTTTGGGTCAGGCAGGAGAAACTATTAATAAACCTTAAAAATCTCTTTATAAGCAGACTTTAAAAACTCTGGACAAAAAGCCTAACCAATATCCCCACTCACTGTAATCTTTCGGAGAAATACATTTTTTTGAGCTTTGATAAGTTTAGACTTTTCTCAAATTCATGCATGGTATACATTTTTTTAAAATGGTTTGGCCCCTTCCATACTTTGTGATTTTGTGCATCTTCGCTCTGCAGTCTCTGTGAGATCTACAAGATCATCATCATCTAATAGTGATTGTGTTGTTCTTTTTTGTCATTCTGTCTTTGGATAATCGTCTTTCTCAGTGAAAGCTAGTATTCATTAGAAAAAACATAAGGGCGTGCACATCTATTGACATTTTTAGACTAAAACTAAAATCTCATTTGAAATCAACTCAACTCTCTAAACACTGACATTGTTGTGGTTTAACTGGACACTATCTTTACTGTTCTTTTTTGGCTCTGATAGGATGAGTATAAGTATTACTGTACTGTATGTGTTTGTTGTCTTATGTTTTAATGTTTACTTATGATTATGATTAGGACACCAGCCAAGGGACTGTGGACGAAAACTAGACATTGGCTAAATTTGGTACAATGCATGAAATGGAAACATTAATGTTAATATTGTGCATGGTCCCTTTTCAAATAATTTAAATAAATACTTTAAATAAAATAAGTAGGATCAAAACTATTACAAATACAAAAACACTGTATGATCACCTGATTTTAAAACATGCAGTTCCAAATATTTGTCAAAAATAGATTTGCATTATTGCTAAATACATTATTCTTAGTATTTTAGTGGGAAAAGGAAAGAAAATACTACATCAACTTTACAGGTAGTCTAAAACAGGTTGCCAAAAAAACAGCAGACACAGACCTATTAGTTCAGAGTCCACTTATCAGCCAGAAATTCCTCAGTGATCCTCAAGTTAATTAATTGGCAGGTAAAAATTGCAGATTCTCTTTGTCTAGAAGGCAAAAAAAAAAATTCCCACCATAGACACGGTGCAGATTCACAAGGGAAAAATCCAGGAGAGCTGCATTTCTGTTTGCTGAGCACAATTAATTACAGCACATTAAGCATACTGTGCTGACCTTCTGCCAATACACACTGTACTGAAATCACAGCGAATCAGTAAAGGTAATGTGAAGGTGTTCCCTCTGACAAATTTACAAAACATGTACACACCCCATAACATTGTTGTGACAATTGGAGATACACCCTTGACAGCATTACTTAGCCTGATTGAACTGACATGTTTTAATAGGCAATGGCAAACTACAGCACACTTGATTATTTGAAGATATTTATCATAATAATCATGACAATGCCAACGTACTGTAATAAACAACAGACCAACTCATGAACTTTTATGCAACTCAAAAATTATGGCACACAAGCTATAACCGTAAGGGTTTTTTATGAAGGTATTTTTGTGGGAAACCGGTATATTTGACATAACGAACATTCAGAGGCATTGTACGCCAGTAAAATAATAATGTTATAAATAATGTAACTGGCATAAAATCTACGGCGAAACCACGCCAAGCAAGAATAGGCTATGCATTAAGTGTGATATTCTATGAATCAAAGAAGAGAGGCCTATAACCTACAATCTGTTGTGATCTGCCTCTCTAAACAGCAGTTTTGGCCATCATACGAGCATACATAATATTTAGGTATCGTAGCACCGCTACAGAGCCCAAAATTATGTTTAGATATTTCGCTGTTTTGAGACACAACAATTGCGCAATTCAGACCTATTATTATATGTATATATCCATCATATCATCTGCAGTGATAGACTCACGGCATCAGGAAACACGGAATAAGCAATAAAACAGCGACATAAAGCAGCCGCCTGCTGCACTCGCTCTGCCCGCACTAACCTACAGCTCCGCTCACAAACATTACCTTGAGATGAAAGCTCTGTTTACAAGCCGCTGAGATTCCCTTCGCTGTCAGTTTGAGCGTGAAGCCGCAATGCTCGTGGCATCACATCCGGCGAGTTTCACGTCAAAGCGCTAAATTCTCATGTCAGAATCCTGCCTCGCTCTCGCTAAATCCACCTCAAGTGACGTGGAATGTGCTCGCGCTTTGCTTCCGCGTTTCCGACCCTGCGCATGACGCGAGGTACCTGCGTGAGCGTCATTTAAAGACGGCACACAGGTGCAGTGGCCCTGAGATAGTAAAAGAAAAGAGTGTAATCACACAATTATCTGCATCATTATTGAAATTCTATGTATATGAAAAATTTGTTTAGATTTTTAGACAGCCTTTCGCATTATTGCAGAATTTGAAGGCTAAAAGCAGAAATTCTATTAGAGCATGTTCCCTAATGTTAATATAAGAAGTATCCATTTGTCAGCGAAGTGGTAAGTTTGTAAGCAAGCAGGAAAATCATTCTTATAGCTATAATAAATTAATATATAAAAAAATAACTAAATAAAATGGTCGGCCAATACCTATAGGCCTAATATCTAACTCATACGCTAATCGAGCCAGGAATACAAAAGTGCATGAGTTAAATCACTTCTGAAACAATGTCACGTTTTACAGCGTATTGAATCCCATAACTTCGCTGGGCTAAAATTAATCCAAGCTCCCGCAATTCTTTTGAACTCCACGTGGTGTCCCTGTTGCTACAAAATTAAGCTTCTTACAATGCATGTTTATGAGAAAGTAGCAATGACATTTGAGACTTCGCTCACTGGTTATTCATTTATGATAACGTTGAGTCTAAAAGTAATAGTTCAGCCAGAAATGAAAGTCCTTTCATAATTTAATACAAAAGACAGCTCTTTATAAATACAGACTTTGATCAATAAAGTGTCCAACATAGGCCTATGAATAAATGTGTTCTGTGATTCTAGAAATACCAAATCTGCTCATACTTTTATGAAGTTCATTTTAAAGTGATCTGAATGGAGTGTCTGTATAATGAGTATTTTTGAATGTTATTTAAAAAGTGTCATCAAACTGCGTCAATACCTGTCACTCATAAACCCAGTCTGAAGCAACTCAGCTTGTGTGTGTCTGAGGGCTGATTCATTCAATTCCACACTAATATGTGCATCGTAACTAGCTCTTCTTTCTGTATCCATTTTGTCATCATGATAAAAGAAATCTAATAATGTTCTTAATTTGTATATATTTAATGCATTTCTGACATAATTATTTTCTATTTAAAGGTCAGCATGCTGGAGTGTACTGTTTAAATTATTTTTTTAAAGAGATACATTTATCTTAAAATTTTTACATGGGTCTGAATCAGATTCAGTCAGATAATCAGTTTGCAATCAGATGGTGCATTTTACCCACTGACTCGGGTCAACTTACCCCTAACCTGGGCCAAATTGAGCAACGGGAACACTTTTTTTAAGAAGCCATATTTTCAAAACCTTTGTTTCGTAGATACATTCTGGTCATTTAAAATAAGTAATCCCCTGAAATTACTTTAGATACTTTATTTGTACTTATGCCTCATTTGTCCTTATCCTGAGGACCACATAAGTAAAATAAAAATAAATCTTACCCCACTCTCCACTGCTTTAAAAGCGTGATTTAAGTAAATGATTTAAATGTAACTGATCGTAAGCGATTTAACTCATTGATATTTGACTTAGATTTACATAGTTAAGATGAAATATGTTTGTGTTTTAAAACAAAAATATGACTTACAGGAACAAGGGCTCCTGTATCCGGTTTCACTGAATGAGAACTGAAGCTTTCAAGCGTTCTAAAATATGCAAAAGCATGATACAATTACCATAATGGTGCTCTAATATGCTTTGATTCAAGTCTTAAAAAGCAATACGCAGGAACAGACTGAAATTTGCCATAAAATCTATTTGAATCTTTGACTCTACTTTTCTCAAGAATACACCTAGAGCACATGACAAGATTTTAATTTAATAACTTCAATTTTGAAATTGTTTTGTATCTTACAGAACACATAGGACTTATATTTAATATTTTTGGTAGTTTTAAATTGCATTGCAATTGCATGGAAACTATATCCTTCTAGGTTCCACAGTTGAAAGAAAGTATGGTTTTGGAGTGATGTGGGTAAATAAAATGAGTAAATAAAATGAGCGATTTAAAAACACACATATATATACAGTATATATATTATTATTATTATTATTATTGGGTAACATAACATTATCTAGTATATTGTACTGAAAGTGTTATTTTCAGAATCCGCTTCATTCAACTCTTTTTCATGACCTCATCCTCATAACCATCTTCTGTGGGAGACATTATTTGTCTCATCATCTCAGCCTTTAATTTCTTATTTTGGGTCTGAGACTACATTACTTAAGGGCTCTCGCTAAGCTTTTCTCTGAAACATTTTAATGCTAATAAATATATTTTTAAGATCTGGATTTGAATGTCTTTCTGTGTTTCTTTGACTAATACTTGGAGGTTCTTTCCCTGAAAATGGTTATATCAGTGTATTAGCTTTTAAATGTCATGGCAATGCAAACAGCTTCAAGAGGCAGTTGCTATGAGACAGACAATAATGCCAGTGCATCAGAGCTTTCTAAGTGTGCTGTGACAGAGGCAAGAATAATGTGGTGCTCATGAAAGTGAGCGCTGCACTTACCCTTGATGGAGTTGGATAAAGCTACAAAGTAAGGGTCTTTATTCTTCTCCCATATATGCAGTCTTTGATGGACTTGAAAAAAGTCTTTATAAAGTCTAGATAAAGTGGCAGCCAGTGTAGTCATAACTCTTTATGGCAACTATTCCATCTCCTCAGACACACAAGATAAAGAATATGGTGTTCACCTCCAAGGCTATCAAGTTTCCAAAAGCCATATACACTAAGAGTAATATCGACTGTGAAAAGAAAAGAATGAAATCAGTCATCTAAAAGATTTGTGATGTCAAGCAAAGCATCATTCTTGCACCCTGACACTTGTTCTCTATCGTTGAGTTTGTTTAAAGGTGCCATGTGCAAAAATTGAGGTAAAAATATCCAAAAAATGACCTACACACATCAAAAGAATGAGAAGAAATAAGGGCGATGATGTCATTAAAAAAATGTCAAGTTATAGTGCTGCAGAGATATCAACCTTAATTAGCATTAGCATTACTAACCCCGGCCCGACAGGTGTCGTAATACCAGTTTCGGCCATGGGAGGCGGTATGCGGGCAACATAACCACCAGCCAACCTGCAATACACGAATAACTCGCACGGCTTGTGGGCGTACTTATACCTGACATTTCAATTAATTATTTTTGCTTACACATTTAAAGTCAGTTGGGTCGAAAGCTATATTAGAATCCTATTGACTTTCATTGGATGGACATTGGAGACATTTTTCACAATGCCTATTTGTGCTTTTCAACTATACCTATACCTTGTGTTTATAACTATACTTTAAGCTATGTATGTGAACCATACAGATTCACAGATGCAGACAGATATTTGGTTTAAAATGGACATATTCTTATAATTTATATTACTTTTGGGTTCACATATTCAGATCTACCTGTTCTGATTTACGCCATCTCAGTTTGGGTATATAATATGCACATACAGTATAATATACTGTGCATATATAATAGCCTCTGCAGCCCCCTAAACATTTAGAGTTTCTTCATACAGTGACCTTTTGATTTCCTGTCCATTAGTGTCATGTTTCCATCATCCAGTCCCTGCAGATCAGGCACTATGCTAAACTATATCACTAAAACAGTCCCTTAATGGATCATGAACTGTAAGGTAAAAGCAAAAAGCTGTTTTCATTCTGTTAAACCCTGAGGTATTTTTTCCTTTCATAGCATCATAGGTCAGACAACGTTTCACTTCACTGCAGTATACATAAACAAGGAACATATATGAATTAAAAACATAAATGTTGTTGAACAAAACATTCGATTCACAAATTTGAATATGTACACTTATTAAGTACATTATTTACAATTATGTAAAATGTATAACATACAGCCTAGTATTAAGTGTTTTATAGCTGATCTATCATCCCAGAGACGTCTTTATCGTGATGCTTGGTTTCTATAAAGAAAACCTCATTTTGTCTTTCTTTTCGTTTAGTTTGAATTTTCCTAATAAGGAACTCGACCCTTCTCTCCTCCTGCTGCTGGAAGAAAGAAGCTGCTACTTTCCTCCGAAGGCGTTGAGCGTAGACCTCCAGTGGCAGCAGGGTGTAGCTGAACAGATAGAGGAGCACCAGCGCCACCAATACAATTGGGTTCAGCTCACTGGATTGGGCCTCACATACGTTTGGATCAGAGTGAATGAGGGCTGTGTAAGTTCTATTGAAGTTGAACAATTCTAACGGACAGTCTGAGCCAAAGATCTGACAAATGGCCACATTTTTTCCAACCTAAGAAGATTAGGGGGAAAGAGAAGAGAGAATAGTTATTATTTTTCACAGCGGTGAACAGTAGATGGCCTATTTACTGTATCTGAGTATTTTTTGGAAACTTCTACTTAAAGGGATAGTTCAACAAAAAATGCAAATTCTGAAAAAGTTGAATGTTGGTAAAAAAAAAAGGAAAAAAAAGAACAGTTGACTTCCAGACTATATATGAGGTCTATTTCTTTGACTTTGACTTCACTTTGACTTTTTTGTCATTTACTTAATTACTGTACATTAGTATAACATTTAAAAACAATGCTTCTTCTACATTTACATTGAGGAACAATCACAAATGAGGAACAGTCGCAATTGGTTCAAAAGGCTCATTTCTTGAAGTTACATTTACGGATACACCAACGGATACGGAGCAACTGGTGGAGTGGTTTACCTTGAAGTTGACATCGATGCTGATGTTGGTAGATGGCATGTTTGAAATCCAAAGTCCGACTGTTTTCACCAAGTGATACAAGAAATGGTCCAGCACTACCAAAAAGACTGTCATCAGCAGATACAGAGTGATCACCATTGCTGGAGTCAGACATTTGAAAAGTTCCTTTTTAGTTATTCTGAAACTGGTGGAGTTTACTCCATTTTTCACATCTTTTGCTTCAACCACAAGTCCTTTTTCAGCTCCTTTTCTCCTGAGCCCACCTGTGATATACGTGTTGTCAAATCTTACAGATGTCAGATAAGACCGAAGGTACATGACAGACTCGCTGAACAAATACAAAACAAAAACAGCAGCAAAGATCCTGCTGAATAGAAGTTTCAGGTCCTGTACTTGACTTTTAACTTCAGAGAAATCCTCCTGCACCCGCTGACTCAACACATGCAAACGTCCCTTCACTTCTGAGACATTAATATGTGTGGTGTGATCAAAATCATGCAGCCTTTGTACTAAACTCCCATCCACGCTCTCCTCAGCTCTTCTGACGATATTGTCTTTAATGGTGTTGATGAGGTCTGAGCTGCTTAGGAGACTTTGAGAGAGTTTTTCTGATGCACATTTAACGATATGTGTGAGAGTTGCAATATTGGCGGCCATGTTGGGTAGGACAAACAGCACTACGATCATCATGGATGTGGACAAGAGCAGTTTTCGGCCCTGTCGGGTGAACAACGTCGGGAAGATTAGTGTGAAGGCACATCGGAATGGATGGATGAGAAATGACAGGATAAACACAGCCGTGCCATAGATACCAACGGCACCCAATGCTGTCTGGATGTCATATTTTAAAAGGTCTACGAGCCAGTGGAAAAGTAGTGAAGCGGTTACAGCAGCCAATGAGAGACAGAGAACAAGTAGGGCAAGCAGGTGACTTGCACTCTGAGGAGTCGGAGATGAGTAACACAACCACAACGCGTCCATACTTCTCCTCACTGAGGCTCTAACACACACAAACACATAAGTAGTAAAGACATGATCAATTAGCATATAAAGAGAGACAAAGGAAAATGTATATCTCTATAGGATAGTTGCATGAGTCTTTATTGGCTTATATCGCTTACAGCAGTTTTAACAGAAAATAAACCATTTAAGCCAATTAAATCACTTCTATAAACTAAATGGAATGCATTATATCATTTACACACCTCTAAGTCTTTTCGAAACCCATTTACCGGTAACTTTATTTCTTTAGTGGAACAGAAATTAAGTATTTCCTGAAAAAATTTCAGTCTGCTTTTTCCTTGCAATAAAAGTAAATGACTCTCATACAAGATTTTCTATGAATAACAACCTAACAAGTACATGGACAATTATGATACTTTAATGGATTATGGTTTTTCTTTTTGCAGCTTGACAGCCACTGGTCCCCATCTACTTTCACTGTATTTCAGAATAGCTTTGACATTCTAGAAAACATGAATTAATTTCAACAGAAGATAAAAAAAAAAAGTCAAACAGATTTCGAAAGACATTTTGTGACTATCCTATTGAAATTGTTCATCTGAAAAATCAGCTGACAAATAAGAAAAACAAATAGCAAGTTTCATTATGAAACATCTGATTACTAAACCCACTGAACTTTATTATACAGCTTGGTATTGTAATGAACTGCTATAGCAACAGCAATAGCAAAATCAACAACACCACATTTCTTAAATATAGTGCAATAATATTTTTCAGTATTTATATGAGAACACAATATTACCACTAAACTAACACAGCCTATTACCACTTTGTCCAATTCCATTTGCTTCCTGCTCAATTATAATGATAATCAATAAATGGCCCTATTTGGAGGCACATGTGTTTTATAATTGCAAAATATTGACATACCTGAAGGTAGAGAGATGGTAGTTTCTTAAAGGCATCATTACTGTTGGCTTGAATAAGATCATGGATTTATCTCTACATTAAAAGGTTGGTCATAATAGCAGAACAGGTCAGCTTCATATTGACCTGGCACTGAATACATGCGTATTTATATGCACCCAATCCTATGACTCTGAGCTGGATGCTGAACACGCATTCACACTGACTCATTCAGTTGCTCAGATTCACATGAAGCCCAAACACCGGTCACACTGCACATCCTCTAACATGGTCACTTACACAACACCACATGACATGGCAGAAAAAAGCAAAACTGCTCTTTTCTTGAACCTTAAAGGGAAGATATACAAAAACATTTGTTTAAAAGGGAAGTCTGTAAATGCTGTGCTTGCTGGTTGGAAGTGGTTTTAATAAAACGTGTACTGTTTTGGTCTTCTTTGCACTTATGTTACCATTTCCCATAATCCCACATGATATTTTTTCCTGTTCTGTACCTGCAGTGGTAATATTTTTTATTATATATGGATTTTTTTCATATGGCTTTAAGTGTCACTTGGTCCATTTAGAGGTTTGCCAATAACTTCACATAATTTTGATGGATCATTGGTTTAATTGGGACATATGAATATCACAATATCACAACAACAGAAAATAGAAATGTTACATAATTAATAATTACGGCATAAATACAACAAATTTACAACATCAATACAAATTAAATTAAAACAACAAATTTAAAATCTAAAAAAAAAACAGATGCAGAGGATACATTATTAAAATTTGCATAAATGATTTTAACTTCTTGAATTTATCTTGCTTCCTACCAGTTTAAATCTACATATATCTATATAAACATTACATGTTTTTAAACATTTTTAAATCTCCTGCCCAAAATTGGTGAAGTGGCATCAATGCACAAGAGAGCAGTGCTAAGCAGGAAGTGAGGTCATGATTGTGTTGCTCCATCCACACCGGGAATCCCTCAGTTTAGCAATTTTTCCATTTCTTTTTAGTCTTATATCTACAGTATATACATAATCTGGCCTGACTGTGCATCTGTATTGGTCTCTGTAGTTGTTCTCTAACCTGTCATATTCATAGTTGCCATTGCATGTGTAGCCACAGTGGCCAAGGAAGCATTTAAAGGTCTCGCCCAATCAGGGTATACGTGTAGATTGAACATATGAAGACCCCAGGTGTTCATGGCCAGAGACACGCAAAGAATTCCCAGGATGTTCATCACAAATCCTGTTTTAACCTGAGAACATCACACACACACCATCTTATTCGTCAACTGAAAACAACATGTGTGTGCTCTGATGTAATGTGTTTGCAGTTGTTTTCTCACCATATCTTTGACCATCAGGTGTCCGGAGGCAAAGGCGATTGAGTTGGGAGGTGTGGACACAGGAAGCATGAAAGCGTAAGAGCAACCAGTTGTTGCTGGGATCATGAAGTACAAAGGGTTGACGTTCACACGGATGGCCTAAAAATAAAGTATTTGGTCAATATGATGTCACAATGTAATGCTACATATGATTGTTTTTATTTTATAAACTATGCAAACATAAAATCATATATACTTGATATTGGGACATTTAAGTCACACTTGTATGAATTTAATCACATTAGATAAAACATCAAATTAGGAGCCATCTTTAAATAAATGATATTGGAAGCTTTAAAAGCAATTTTTGCCATTTTAAGCAATTTTTTATTTATTTTAACTCACCTGATGTTCATTTCTTAGTAAGTTAATTAAAAAATTATTTATATATTCTAAATATAAAATTCTAAAATAAAAAAGTCTTTAAAATAAATGTCACTTTATTTGATGGTATGGTGTGTTATTTAGGAAGGATGCATTGATTAATTGATTAAAAGTGACAGTACAAGGGTGTTTATAAAAATTATATTCATCAAAACATCACAGGAAAAATGAAATTTTGAAATATACAAGACTAGAAAGCACTTTTTCCAAATTGTAATAATATTTTAATATATACAACTAGCAATATTAATGTTCACTGTATCATCTAAATTCTATAGGTAGAACATATACACATACTATACACACACACACACACACATATATACATATATATATATATACACACACACAAATTTTTTTATGCAGTACATTTGTCCATACCAGTTCAGCAATGACAGGGAGGAAGATAATGATGGTGGCTGTGTTACTGGCAAATTCAGTGAAGCAGGCGATGAAGGCTGTGATGAGGATGACTGCCACAGCTGGAGGAACCTGGGCTAGAGGCTGCAGGTGATTTCCTATCCATACTGCTAACCCTGACTCCTATTGGCAAAAAAATCATAGGTCATAGGGTTTACAAAAACTCGTGAGGATCATAGGCTTTACACAATGCCTTCCAGTGAATTATCAACAGGTTAAATGAATAAAATCCTTTTAGGTATTAATTACATTGTATTAATTTTCAGCCATTTAATGGCATGTTCCAGCTTGTATTTCAGTCCAAAAAGTGAAAAGCAGATACTGAGGTACCTCACAGCCTTTGGCCATTGCAAATCCACCACCCAGTAGCAAAATAATATTCCATGGCACGCACTCTTGAGCTTTTCTCCATGACAACAGGGGCACATATGGTGTATTTGTGGCTTGAGAGATAATGATACAAATTAAAATTAATCATGACCTCAAGCTGACTGACCATCTCAAGTGCAAATCATATGTGAAATAAATATTTAATAGTACTGTAGGACATAAACAGATATTCAGCTTGGAGGGGTCAATATAAAATATAAATATATTATTGAAAGACGCATGTTGATAGACCATTAACCTGAATTATCCTCTATAAATACACAAATACATAAAAAATGTATAAACTACATATAAAACTACACAAAGTTGAAGGCAGTTCCAATCTACAGCTCACTCATCATTCATGTTGCTGCACAGGAAAAACTGTGCATTTGACATCTGAATTTGATTGCATCTTTTGAACTGCACAAGGAAAGAAAATTGATTTGGAACTGGTAGAGAACAAATACATCTGAAAGGAGATGAAATGTAGATTTGTACTTCATTTGATTGCTACTTAAAATGCTAAATATGGACTCCAGGATGTCTGAAGCTGCCACTTTTCATAGCCTTCACTATAAAATACCACCATGATGAACAGAAGGATTTATATTTTACAAATACAAATTAGAAAGCATATTTAGGCCGTAACACACACAAAATACTATTTTCACAACATTCATGTTTTACATGTGGTCTAGAATTAATAACTTGATATGCACCATTAAAAATACCAAATGAATATGAAGAAAGTATTCACGACATAACACTGAAAAACAAAATGGGTTTTATCAATCAATATTACCTTCATTATTATTACTATGATGAATCAACCTCTAAAGTTCAGCACAAAAATCTATATCTGCCAAATATAAATGTACTGAGCCAAAAACACAATGCTACAAATCACTTTACCAAGTCACTGTTCTGATGCCAAATGAACACAAAGCCACATAGGAAACATCTCAGCAAAGCTGGTGACAATAATAGTGTTACAGGTTTTTTCTGATGCTCAACTTGTCTAAACTATGCCATAAAGAACCTTTTCCACTATAAATTACCTTTAGTAAAAAATAACTGTTCTATAGATGTGTAAGTTTCTTCATGGAACTTTAGATGCAAATAAAGTACCATTATTAAGAGTCTACTATTAGCACTATTTTACAGAACTTCGAATAAGTCAAATAGAAACTGTACAGCAACATTAACACAAGTGACTAAATATTTTAAATCAGAGAGACTTATTAAAAAATTTTATTTTTTTAATTATTTTTTAATTATTAGCAAACAGATTTTCCAAATATAGACAAAATGTACACAGTGTAAAAGAAACAATAATCTTGTTAGATATTTTTATAATCTCTCTGCACACAGTTCTCTGCTGGATCTTTCTTAGACACACTAATCTGAATCATTAACATTCCTCGTCTTATTCAACATGAACAACACTCGCATATACTCAAGAAACCTCTTTCTGCCGGAATGAACTGCGCTACTGGAAAGTTACTGTGGTAACAAAATGCAGAGACAACGTTTGTCCTGCCAAAAAACATTCAGTGTCCAGTTTAAGCCTAACATAAGCCTATTATTATGTCTTAGGGCCCTGATTTATTGTATAAAATTATTAATATTGATTGTAGGGCTGGGCGATATGAAAAAAAAAAAATCCAAATTACGATCTAAATCGATTTTTTCCCCTTACTTAAAATCAATATTGAGATGACAAAGAAAATGTTCAAAACGAATTTAAACTTTATTCTCTTTTGATTTTCCCTTCTGGGATTTGATCTGGATTTCCCACTTGGGGTTAAAGGGATAGTTCACCCAAAAATGAAAGTTCTGTCATCATTTGTCACCCTCATGTCGTTCCAAAACCTGTATGAGTTGCATTCTTATGTTGAACATAGAAGATATTTTGAAGATTGCTGGTAATTAAACAGTTGGTGGTTGACACTGACTTCCACAGTAGAATAAAAATACTATGAATGTCAATGGCAACCACCATTTGTCTGATTACCAGCAATCTTCAAAATATCTTCTATGTTCAACAAAAGAATGCAACTCATACAGGTTTGGAACGACATGAGGGTGAGTAAATGATGACAGAATAAAACATTTTGAGTGAACTATCCCTTTAAAGTACAATTAGAAACAGATGGTAGGCCCTGCCATTGTAAACAGTTAAAAAATGTAACATAACATTCTTATCATACCAGATACAGCTTGTAAATGTTTGTAAGACTGTCAGTGGTCTTCACTCTTTTTTTAATGGGAGCTGCACTGATAGGGCAAAGTCATAGAGCCACTTTTATCCCAAAGTATCAAGAGTTACATCTAGTCATAAATAGCATGTCTTTTTATCTATCTGTAATCCCTGATATGCAATGCAATGCAATGCAATGCAAAATGCAAAAGGGTCTTTATCATTTGTTAAGATTAAAACTGGCAACTCCGCAGTGAGTCAGTGTCATGGATGTAGGACAGAGCAAGTGTAAATATATTTTCTAGTCTATATTTTCATCTTTTAATGCCGCTGGGTATATATATATTATTTGTAATAGAGCAGTGCTAAAAGTCTGTCTAAACTTGATGACACCATACTACATTTGCAAATCATCTGAACGTAGGGTCAGTACATTTCATCATAAATAGAATGAGGCATCAGTTTACTGATGGGGATCGTGCCTTTTAATGGGTTATGTTATAGCCCTGCTTGTTTTTAATGTTTTTATGAAATATCTGTATTGACTGCATTATCTTATCATCGTATTATTTATTGCCAAGCGAGTCAAAAAAGTAAAGCTCGGCAAGCCGCGCAACGAGTAACACTGCTGTAGGTTATTTTTTGGCGGTGTGATTGTGTTGCTGCGGTCTTGTTCATTTCGTAGAGCGCAACCATAGACTGTATAAAAGCATGGACGTAGTGTCTGTGACGTAACCCATAGGTTTCCGAAGATTTAAAATGTATAATTCCATAGCTCTCAGCTGCTGTAATACCACAAACAGAAAATCAATAAACCACCCACTGACCTCTTGAATCGAACCACCAGCGGAGAGATGGACGCTCAGATGGAAAGAAAAAGAGGATGGAGATGATGATAACTCCGGTTACTGCGTCAGAAACGTAGCTGGAAGGAGATAAACACAGAAACATGTGAAGCGCTGCTAATGTTACCTTCAGTGTTGCTTTTTCAAGCTCCAATTAGCAGCATTCGGGGGAAAGTGAAGTTATTCAGTGTAACCTTCAGATGGTGGATAGAAAATGTTTCCTGCTGTTTTAAATTGTTGATCTGAGAATTCATTACAGTCCAAGACCACTGATGCTATTAGGAAGAATAGTATACTTAATGTATGAACCACAGCTTTTTATTGGTTGCCACCAAAAATGCATACTTTCTTGCTACTACTATATAGTAGGCAAAGAAACGGTATGCTATGTCCAAATTCACAGTGTTCATAAAACATACCCTGATCTGCTACTTTCTTTGAGATTCTGAGGTGTGATTTTAATGGACTCTTTACTATCCCATGAGAGAGGACTTGTGAAAAGAACTTCTTTTAACAGCTTCAGTGTTATTTTGGACACAGCCATGGTTGAACTGTTGGTAGATGGTTGTTTTTTGGTTATCTGATGCTTTTAAAGATTTTACAGTTCAAATAATTGTCACTTAATTTGTGAACAGTTTGATTGTTTAATTTAGTGAAGTCACCAAATTTCCAAAAATATTGATTGAGAACTCCTGTCTCAGTCTTCCATTGATAGGACAATCTAAATATGTTAGGGGCCAAAGAATGAGTGGGAACTAGAGGTCTGAAAGAAAGATAAATCTGTGAAACATTTTTGGAAAGAGCAATCAAACAAAATGTTTACTGGAAATTACTGATGGACAAACAAAATGGGAATGATCACCAAACTTTCACTGTCAACTGTAAAAAGACATTACAGAAAACATGAAGTCTTCCTTTTACAAATGTATCATCAACAAATGTCTTATTTTTACATTTTTAAGTACTTTAAAATAGAAAACTCACTTACTTTGCCATTAAATAATATACCACTGCAAATAAGATATGTTGTGTGAATGAAAATGTCTAAACAATTGTGCAGACAAGACATTAATATAAGCAGCAATCCAGATTTCTCATCTCAGCACATTAATATGAACCATTGAATCAATGTAAATGCCATAACCCTGCTAAGTGCTAACTTATTCATCATCTCATGTGCAGAAACAACGTGCTTTCAAACATAGGTCTCTCATCTACAGGTGTTGCATCTACCAAATGCACACATTATTCTGTTATTAAGTTGTGGGTTTATCTTGGTATCTTGGGTGACTCGAGGTGAACTGAAATCCTGCAGATAGAGAAAGGTCAGCTATTTGGAGGGAGCAGATCAACTAGTCCATATTTTGAACCTTTCTGTCTAACTGCATTAGTGTGATGGACCACAAAAAAAACAAAGGAGAGGAGGAAATCTTTATTTCTAGATGCAATTATTTACAATTCATATGGACAGACTAATTTTCTTTCTTCTAATTGGAAATGTTTTAAATCCTGATGGCACAAGTTTGTTGTAGCACATATGAAATTCTTTTGACCTTTAATTTACATAAAGGCATAAAAATTGTGCCATTGTGTTGGAATGAATTGTATTAGATATTAAATTATGACCAACAACACTCAAACGTTGTCTTCATAGTTGTGACAAATAAGTTATACTAGTTATTAGATAGGTGAATAATGTTAAAAGAATGTTTTATGAAGTTTGTTTTCAGTCCCTCGTGGATTTTACATGTACTTATTAGATGTCCTGTACTTCGCATCTTTAAAGGTCAACCTAAACATAACCTATGAATCAACACCCTATAAACTGCTATTCTAAAAACCTAAAGATGGGACTTCAACAAAATGCTCAAGCAGAATATAATAGTTTTAATATTTCATTCATCTTGCATGAATCTTCATGTGAAAATGTGACACTTGAAATACCTTACCCTTTGGTGAAGAAAACCGACCATCCAGTTACAAACTTTGGATCTCGTGTAAACAGAAGTATAGCAAAAAGAATGAAGAAGAAAGTGATAGATCCTTCTGCAAATCTAGGATTAAAGAAGATATTTTAACTCAATTAATGTCGGGAATAGAGGGAAGTGTATATGGTATGTTGAAATAATCTGACTTACTTTATTGGGCCAAGTTTCTTGTAGTCTTCATCAATAACAGCCTCTGCTTTTGCTTCTGCAGCCGCCCGCTTATCATGTTTGCTAATACAAAGCCTGCATAAAACAGTAACACATTTGTGACATGTAATAGAGTACAGGTGTTTTCAAGCTGGGGTCTAAGAAAAAGAATGTATAAACTATGCAAAAATTTAAATAAATTAATACATTTATTCAAATGAATAAAAATTATGAAATAACAAAAAAGTAGAAAAAAAATGTTTTGGGTCTATGGGATAGAAAATATGGATATCCCTTATATAGTACACGTCATTTTCTGCATACTGTATGCATTAAGTCCCCATATTTACCGTGTATTAAGTCCACCATAGAGGAAAGCAATCCAGATCCAGCCCAAAATGAGGAAAAGAAGCATCAGCGGGAAGGCAAAGACAAACCATGAGCCGAAATTTATGAGGTCACATTCAGGGAAGTAGCTACAGACAAAAACATGCAAGACATTTAAATTAGTTATCGCTGTTTTGGCATCGCCAACAAAAACTTAAAATCGAAATATTTAAGAAACATGCATTTATTTCTTATTCTAAGCAAAGTTGTGATAATAAGCGAATCAAAATTATACATACATGCGTTGTGTGTGTGAGTGTGTGTGTGTGTGTGTGTGTGTAATTTTGCTTCACTTATTATCACAACTTTAAGATAAGGCTCTCATGAAATCATAAGAGGTTTAATTAGATTCATAATTCATAGTCATTTCCTCCTCAGAAATTGATGAGTACTAATTGAGTGTCAGGTGTTTTGTATCTATTAAGTGCTGCCTTGATCTATCTTTTCTTACAGAAATAGATTTATTATTATTTAAATTTTGAATTAAATTACCCTTTTAATTCACTCTAATATATTTTTAATTTAAAGGGCAAGGTAGAATTAAAAACTTTACTGGTGATCATATCAGCTGTAATGCATTTTTTGTTTAAATTCAGCTCTGCTTTTGCCTCTCCTTTTTTGTCTAGTCATTATGAGACAAAATGTTTAAAGCTGATTAAACATCAGTGATGAATTATGGTAAATGATTGGAGCATGTATCTGAATGAGTTACTGAAGCAAATGTTTTCCAAACTGATGGTGGAAACTCATTCAGATTACATTCACAAAGCTTAATTTAATTGCATCTGAAGTATGCAAGAAAAGAAAACAAATGTACAGTAGACTGCATGAATATCACAGTGAGTAAGTTTCCATTTGAGATGTGCAGCTCACCTTCTGGCTTTTTCACAGAGAATCAACCTCTAAAATGTTAAAGGTTGAACCACAACACTGCATTGTTTTGATTTGAACAAAACAGTACATACCTTTGATCATTCACTTTATGACATTTCTGAATTATATGTGTTAACCGAACTTAAGGACAGCCAGTTCAGTCTGAGGTCTTCAGGAGGGTTTATGTTTAACCCCACCACTAAACATAATGGGTTCACACAGGGGCACAAGCAGATCGAATGAAAATGTATGAATGGGATGAACAAATTCATACAATTTACCCACCAATTCACCAAAACTTAAAATAGCTACAAATCGCCATAAGGTTGGCTTATTCAGCCAATGTGTTAAAGCAAGATAAATATATATATAATAAAATGTGATTGCTTCTGTTTATCTCTCTCGATTTGTATAATTTGATTCAAGACTACATCATTTACTTGCAAGTCATGAACAAACAGTTTCAATAGCTGCAATAAACTACATCCACTAAATGTGCTCTTCAGTCTTTTCACACAGCAGATGCTATTCAGACCCATATGTGCTCAATCTTTTTCCCAATGCCAGCACAGCTAGACACCCAGCTACATTTTATGCAGATACAGGGGGCCCAAAATCTGGATTTTATTCCTTCAAACCTATTTGAATAAATATAATTATTTTAAAAGAAATGTTATGGCATAATGAGGAAGAACAAGGAGATGCTGTAATACAGGTCCTTCTCAAAAAATTTGCATATTGTGATAAAGTTCATTATTTTCCATAATGTAATGATAAAAATTAAACTTTCATATATTTTAGATTCATTGCACACAAACTGAAATATTTCAGGTCTTTTATTGTTTTAATACTGATGATTTTGGCATACAGCTCATGAAAACCCAAAATGCCTGTCTCAAACAATTAGCATATTTCATCCGACCAATAAAAGAAAAGTGTTTTTAATACAAAGAAAGTCAACCTTCAAATAATTATGTTCAGTTATCCACTCAATACTTGGTCGGGAATCCTTTTGCAGAAATGACTGCTTCAATGCGGCGTGGCATGGAGGCAATCAGCCTGTGGCACTGCTGAGGTATTATGGAGGCCCAGGATGCTTCGATAGCGGCCTTAAGCTCATCCAGAGTGTTGGGTCTTGCGTCTCTCAACTTTCTCTTCACAATATCCCACAGATTCTCTATGGGGTTCAGGTCAGTAGAGTTGGCAGGCCAATTGAGCACAGTAATACCATGGTCAGTAAACCATTTACCAGTGGTTTTGGCACTGTGAGCAGGTGCCAGGTCGTGCTGTAAAATGAAATCTTCATCTCCATAAAGCTTTTCAGCAGATGGAAGCATGAAGTGCTCCAAAATCTCCTGATAGCTAGCTGCATTGACCCTGCCCTTGATAAAACACAGTAGACCAACACCAGCAGCTGACATGGCACCCCAGACCATCACTGACTGTGGGTACTTGACACTGGACTTCAGGTATTTTGGCATTTCCTTCTCCCCAGTCTTCCTCCAGACTCTGGCACCTTGATTTCCGAATGACATGCAAAATTTGACCAAAAGTCCAGTGCTGCTTCTCTGTAGCCCAGGTCAGGCGCTTCTGACGCTGTTTCTGGTTCAAAAGTGGCTTGACCTGGGGAATGCGGCACCTGTATCCCATTTCCTGCACACGCCTGTGCACGGTGGCTCTGGATGTTTCTACTCCAGACTCAGTCCACTGCTTCCGCAGGTCCCCCAAGGTCTGGAATCGGTCCTTCTCCACAATCTTCCTTAGGGTCCGGTCACCTCTTCTCGTTGTGCAGCGTTTTTTGCCACACTTTTTCCTTCCCACAGACTTTCCACTGAGGTGCCTTGATACAGCACTCTGGGAACAGCCTGTTCGTTCAGAAATTTCTTTCTGTGTCTTACCCTCCTGCTTGAGGGTGTCAATGATGGCCTTCTGGTCAGCAGTCTTACCCATGATTGCGGTTTTGAGTAATGAACCAGGCTGGGAGTTTTTAAAAGCCTCAGGAATCTTTTGCAGGTGTTTAGAGTTAATTAGTTGATACAGATGATTAGGTTAATAGCTTGTTTAGAGAACCTTTTCATGAAATGCTAATTTTTTGAGATAGGAATTTTGGGTTTTAATGAGCTGTATGCCAAAATCATCAGTATTAAAACAATAAAAGACCTGAAATATTTCAGTTGGTGTGCAATGAATCTAAAATATATGAAAGTTTAATTTTTATCATTACATTATGGAAAAAAATGAACTTTATCACAATATGCTAATTTTTTGAGAAGGACTTGTATTTCTTAAGTTACTAATCAAATAAGTAAACCTGTTACCCTGATCATGTGAACTCCTTTGTACAAAAGGTCAGACTAATGCACACAAGATGTTCTTTGGACCATTCTAAAATCATAATATGTAACATGGATCATTAGTGTTTGCATGAACTTTTGAAGACCATGCCAGCATTTAGTATACAATTAGAAAATTGCTAAATATAAGCACTTTCACTCGACCCAACTAGGGCCTTGTCCCAAATGGCACACTTCATGTGTACCTGCAGTCTTGCAGACTTACAATGGCCGAGGCATGCCTGTGTCGTTAAGTCATGTGACCGACATTTGTCCTTTTCAGAAGTGCATTCACGGATGCCACCTTTGCATTACGGCATTATGACATGAAAGTGTGGACTTTGAGGACAGGGCCTACAGATTCTTCCTTGATCATGATAGATTTGATCTTTTAAATGATATTTCATTATTAATTTAATGTAATTTAATGGTTAGAATTCTGTTAAAAGACCATAAACGTGTGCATAAAAATTCTCAATTTGTTCTACAAACCTAATAATGTAAAATCTCATGCAATGTCTTTGCTTCGTGTTTATCAATTAGTAAAAGTTGATTATTTTCCACATTTAAAACATTTGCGGCATCTCAAACTCTGTGGCACTCAAACTAGGAAATCAAACTAGGTTCTATTTTGGCTTGTTGGTAGTGTCCTAATTACTAAACAGCTTTTTCAAAAGCCTGTGCCATCCAAAATTATTGATAGCATTCATTAGGTAAAACAGGTCAGTTTATGTCACAAGCACAATCAGTTCAACTGCCAGATTGTTCATCACTGTTTTCACCTCATCATCAAGAGCAGGACTGTTTGCCAAATAGTAAATCTCATATATAAAGCCAGAATACAACAATACATACAATATAATATAGTGAGCAATGAATAGACTTTTGTACTGCACCTTTCAGTAGCACAAAGACAAATTAAGTCCATTCAGTGGTTATGAAAAGTGAAATGTTTTGCATGTTAATTAAAGCTAATGCACTCGTTAGGATTGCATTAGCTTTAAATGTGTTAATTGAAGCCTGATCTGAATGCAAACTCTTATCTTAACTGTAGATTACAGCAACATGGTGTCATCCATCACTGATTTTGACATGATATAATGCTAATGCTGCCTGTACAGTACTTTGAATTTCCATTCATTTCTATTTATGTTTTATTACTGAATGATTTTGTTAAATAATATAATAAACATTATACTGTCAATCTTGCCAATTCAATATTTTAGAGCTAAGCAAAAGTGGAAAACGGTATATTTATCATAGATAACATCAATTACTGTTTTTCTGTCTTCACAAAACATCCACATCTCTTCTGTAATTCACTGTGCTTTAGTTAAATGTCTAGCCTGTACTCTTCAGAGCAATTTGGAACTTTGTATTGCAGCACTTTTCATGTTATTGTCTCCTTAAGATAAGTCACTTACATTGTATTTCTCAGAAGGAAGTTACTTTAGATAAAAGCATCTTGTAAACGAATGTAGTTGAATAAAAGAATGACTGCAAAAGAATCACTGGTATGATGATTTACAATGGCAACCATGAAAAAATGGTATACCTCTTGAGCTGACCCACCAGGATCAGATTAGGGGCAGTGCCAGTGAGGGTCGCAGTTCCTCCGATGCTTGCAGCATAAGGTATAGAAATCAGAAAACCTTTCCACACCTTCATCTGGTATTCAGCCTCTCTTCTGACTTCTGTCAGATTCTTTTGCTCTGATCTGTCGGTCCAATCCGGTCTGTGAGGTTACAGAGAGGGATAGAATCTCTTAATAATTTAGACTTTATTGTTTAGGAGTATGAAAAGATGATATTTTCATGAGAACATTCATAAGGTTGCCCACGTGGCTACATTTGTTGCTGCGATAATTGCAAGTTCAAGAGATGATGTTTGACTTTTAATTTTCAATTTTTATCAAATCTTCAAGCTCATTGTGCTTGATCTTTGTTTGTTCAAAGAAAGTTACAGATGAATTATTCTCACTCACGTGTTCTCTGTGTTCAGCACCTGTTTTTCACACGGAAGCACATGCATATTCACCTGAGAATCACCTGCAATGGAATGTTTTCTTTTGTGATAACAAATACCTCTCTAATATGAAGCGGATTTCAGAATAAAAACAAGCTACTGGCTTAAATTTTCAAAGGCGCTCTGTTTAAAAAATCAAGCTCAAAGTTCTCCATTTAGGTTGTATATTATATTTTCATGTGTGCAGGTTGATTTCACACACAAACAAATCCTCCAACCGAATGAATCATTGACAGTATGCTGATGTCATGGTTGCATTCAATAAAAACTTTAAAAATAAGGACTTTCATTTCCTAATTAGCTTGAAACACACACAATATGAATTTCTCCCCACCCACCTTCTGGATCACTCTTGTCCTTGCAGTTCTCTTTTAGAGTCTCCAGATTCCCAAAAAGGCTTTCCAGTATGGCATTAGCAATGGGCAGCATCATGGCTGTTGTGGCTGTATTACTCAACCACATTGACAGGAAAGAGGAAGTGATCATCATGCCTAAAATCAGCCTGGAGAGGAAAGAAAGGCAAGTAGAGCCAAACATAATAAACTATTATGCAACATTCCTGTACAACTAGTACTAGTACATGTAGTACACACTGTATTGTACATCGTAAAGCAGAGAACAATGAAATCGGTGCTAAATCTGTGTCAGATGGTTCAGTATTAATATTTAGAAACACATTCATTAAAAACAAATTGATCAAAAATTAATATTGATAAAAATAGATTTGATATTTGAGTAAATGACCATAATTTTTGCACCAGCGCATACCTTCAGATATGTAATGTTTATAATAGGTCAGGTGTGCACATCTCAGCTAAAATTGTCTATGTGTTTACCTTCTACAATTGCTAAAACTTAAGAATGGAGATCTCCTCATTTCAACGCAGATTCTTTCTTACCAGGCAGGTTTCACTCCGACGATCTTCAAAACCCTGAGGGCTATTCGGCGATGGAGACCCCACTCCTCTATAGCAGATGCCATCACTAAACCACTCAGGAACAGGAAGTTAGTTTCAAGGAAGTACTGCGGACAGACCTTCTTAGAAGGCAGGATTCCCATGGTGGGGAAGAGGCACACGGGAAGCATGGCAGTCACCGCCAGCGGGAGCGCTTCGGTACACCAGTACACCGCCATCAGCAGCACCACATACAAACATTTGCCCTCCTGAAAAAGAAACAGGTGGATGTGTAGATGCAGGGAAGAATATTAATTATGATAAATCAAGTATAATCATTTAATTTTACAAGTCTTCCATTGTTTTCCTGACATGTCATATACATTTTCTGAAATCTATGGAAGGCACTATAAAATATTGCATTTGTAAATAAATTAAGCTGCCTTTTTTTTACAAATAATTTCACTTTTTTGAGCATTTTCCAGTTACTTTTACAAATCATTCTTACCTCACTATTAACCAGATCGTCCTTAATGGATGTATGAGAGTGCAGTATTTATAATCACATTAGCTATGAAATTTTTTTTCATAAATTGTTTTCTTTTTGTTAGACAATATCTGTTTATCATTCAAAACCTCACAAGCAAATTTTCTGCTTCAAAAGGTACCTCTATGTTTTCTTTCTTAAAAATAAATGTCACATTTTGCCAAAAACAAAGCCATTTGTGAACATGTATGCCTGTGTTTAAAATGGTTTTGGGGGTCGCTGGATTTTGAGTAATCTCAATATTTTTTCTTTTGCAATGTAAATAAATAGGCACCAAAATATTTGGTTACCAATAATCTTTAGAATGTCGTATTATTTGTTCCTAAGGAAGTAATACAGGTTTGGGACGACATAAAGAAAAGATAAGTAAATGGTGACATAAATTTAGTTTTAGGGTGAACTGTCCCTTTAAGAAACGCGTGTTAATGTTCTTATTACTGAAAAACAATTGTATTCTGGAATACGTCAATATCTGCATACATTTACATTATTGTGATCAACTGGATGGCACAATTAGGCTACTTTAACGCACATTTAATCATCCACTGAGTTCAAAAGGCCAAAGCAACAGGTGGCTAATTTTAACAACAACGGTTTACCTTTGGTGGCACAACGAAGAGCAGCGGGAGCAGCAGTAACGGGGTGAGCACCAGGATGAGCTGTTTGCGCGCGCTCAAGAGCTTCCTGGAAAACTTTGCAGCGTCCATAGTGGCATAAAACTTGTTTACTTCCCTTTGTCTTTGCACTAGGACAGGCTGCGGCTCTGGCGCTTGGTCTCCAACTTTATTACTTTTGCTTTATTATTTTTTAGCACAGCGGGAGAAGATTAACTATTGGCTCACTCGTTAACTCCCTTAAAGACCCCTCGACTTTAGCCTTCAACGTGAGTCGGTCTACAGCGCCAGCAAAGAAGAAGAGCAAAGTGTTCTGCTTCACACAGACTACACAGGAAGAGTAAGCGTTAACAAGTATACTCTGTTAATTAATTAAAGAAGTGTTAGCAAAGCGATAATAATATGTGCCAAAAACATAAGGTAAAATATTGCCAGCTGTGGTTGCCATGAATTTTAAAAATGCTGACAGCTTTTCAAAAAGTTTGAGATGGCACTGGCAGTTTAGTGAATGTATTTCGTTCAACATTATACTTGGCTATAAAATATGAGCGCATACTAACCTACTTAATATGTTTTAGACTTTAAAATAAACCGATAATAACTCATAACAGCGCAGGTGCTTTAAGACTGCCACGTGATGAATCAAAGTTCATCACAAGTGACCTAAACTGAATTACATTTTTGGCCTAGATTGTATAAGCAGTGAAATAAATAAATAAAAACACAAAGCTACTGTAAATGAATGCAGTAAAGGTTAACTGAAAAACATTAAATCCTATATACAAAGGAACCTCTGGGAACTATTTGTCGATTTTGTTTTCTTGTTTTGGAGCACATTAAGTGCAGCTGGAATTTAATAATTTATTGTTCTTCTTGCTAGCAAAAACATTTTTGATTACTTAAGGCTTTCATTTTTGTGACTTCTTTTTATTAATTGTAAAAGCCATGGTGCTGTCCAAGTCTGCAGAGAGGACGAAGTTTAGACAAATATCACCATACCCCATTCATTTTTATCAGTGAAGGAAACCTGTACAAATCTTAATTTAATATTTGTTCCCTGAAAACACGCTGACCCAAACCTCTGCTACCAGGGCTCTCACGTCATCCTGATAATGGGTACCAGAATACACACATTTTTTTTATTTAGTTCAATTATAGTATGTGCATGGTCAAATGGCTGTAGCTATGCAACCAGTGCATCCTGCCACCAGCAGTACAAGAACAAATAAACTGTCTGACCTGGTCATTTATCAAAATGCTTATTTCGGCTGACACAGTTCCTGTTTGCAGCAGTTTTGCTTAAAGAAGATTCCGATTTTTTTATGCCATATCTGCTATGTACAGCTCAGCTATTCTCTGTTTAATGCTGTTTAAAGCACTGTAGCAGGTGTTTTAAACTCAAATGGTTTACAATTAACTAAATCAATAATTGATTACTGATTTTCTCTGTTGCTACATAGATTATTGACTATAGAAGTATTTATTAGCTAAAAAGGCTGTCCTTTATCAGTAACCGTCTGTTGAAATGTGCATATAATCTGATAGAAAAAAATCCTCTTATTGCATCAGCTTTTTTAGTTATTTTGTGCAGTGTTGCCAATATAAGTATACTTTCTATTCATCAGAGAATCCTGAAAATAATCTATCACAATTTCCTCGAAAATATTAAGCAACACAACTGGTTTTAACCTTGATAGAACTTTTTCTTGAGCATCAAATCAGCATGATAGAATGATTTCTGAAGGATGAAGTAACACTGAAGACTAAATAATGGCTGCTGAAAATTCATCTTTGCCATTGGAATGATTACATTTCAAAATATTTTAGAAAATATTATATATAGTGATTTTCACTTTTTAGGGAATCAACCTACAGAAAGTTGATCTGTGCATAATAAGCTCAATTCATTATTTTACATGGTAAAAAAACAGCTTTAAGGCTTTTACACAAAGCTTGCCCTCCCATATTCTTAACCAAATATCAGTCTCTCAAACTGCCCACCAATTGCAGAGTGAGTTCTCAAGCATTTTGATATCTGCTGAGCCCCAAGGCTTTGTCTGTCTATTTTTTAATTGTATTGTATAGTCTCTTAGTATATGATTACTAAATGAATGATAAATGTTTCTTTCCAGATAGCAAAATCTTATTGCTTTAATCTAATATTGCATCTCTCATCCTTTGGCAGCAAAACAGAAGCAACAAGAAACACACCGCTAAATGACAGACATGTGCAAAACATTACAAAACATCATATAAGGTGTACATATGAGTACATTCATTGCTTACACAACTAGTAAGTGTGCTATTTTTAGACCTGAGTGGACTGAATCTGACAATAAATTGAGATTGAGTGCAAAGAAAAAAAAAACAAATATGCTCCAAGAAAGACCTTGGTGGAAACCATGTATTGAATTTTTTTTATTATAGACCCCCATTTTACCATCATAATCTTCTTTTATTAGACTACAAAGACCCTTCTAGCCAGTGCCATTTGTTTGATTAAGAATATAAAACCTTCTACTGATTGAATTTGCTGGGAAAGAAAGTCATAGAAACCCACTGCAGAGAAAAACAGATGAGAAGAGGAGAAATGTGATTCCATTTCATGTTCACTTTGCTTTCTTCGAAAACTGTGACATTTTCTTTAAATGTCACTGTCACAGCTCTCTTCATATTTACACGGATCTACATCTATTTTGCTCTAAAGGGCACATACAGTATGACAATGACTCGATGATATCAAAATAGGTCATATTTAAGATCAGGTTATGCATCCTCAAGCGTTATTATGATAGAATCTGGAAAATGTATGTGGTCCGTAACTTGTTTGCCATTACATTTTCTGGTCTGTTAGTAACATTAAACTAAAAAAGAAATCCTTACTTGATAGAAAATATGCATTAACTTAATATTTATTTCAGCTAGTGGCCAAGGCAACATTGCTTATTTTTAGTTTATTTAAAAAAAACGGTATAAGTAGACATTAAAAAAACAATTGCAGTAAAAAATGACAAAACATCAAAACTTTAACTGCAATTGAAATTGAAATTAAAATATGAAAATAAAATCTCATTCAAAATATTAACAAAAAGCTAGTATTGTATAATAATGATAATAAAATAACACTGGTCTTAAAATGATTTGTTAGAGTCTGGTACTCATTTGAATGACAAATGCTCTTTGCCCCATGTACTGCACTTACACCCTCTAGTGGACAAATGATCAACACTGTCTGATCTCTCATCAGTGATGTGAGCCCATTAAAATAAAACTGCTTGAGAAATTTGACCCAAATGGCTAAAATGTTAGGTTGTGTTAGGATGAGGACAACATGAAAATTATTGCACATTTCATCGTTGAGTAGTTCATAACAATAATTGAAATAAAGCACATGCATTGCAGCTTAAACTACTTAAATGTCTTTTAAAGAAAAGGCGATTTGTTCGAGAACAATGTCTCAAGCGGCTTTAATTCACAAAGAACATTTAACAAAATCCTTCTGGATCTGTATTTTTGCAAGTTTGTGTGTGGGCACAGCAGGGCAAGGGTCATGGAATTAACTAATAATGCGAAGAGACTGTTAAATACACCCACATGTATTTGAGACTTTATGCAAAAACCTTTGTAAAGTCAGTAGTTATACAGGGTTTAACACAGACTGCAACACATTTCATCATTTTATTTATTGACACTTACAAACATACAAGAGTATTATGCCAAACAATTTTTTATTCAAGGAAGCATTTCTAATGAGGGGGAAATCCTTGTAGTATTAAATATATGCTGTTTTATTACACAGAGTAAATATGATTAAAATGATGCAGACATTGCAGGTAAACAGCCACAACTAATCTTCTTATGAAATGATGTGACAGCTGTCTGAGCGCATTAATATTGTGAAATTGTGTAATATGGTAATGTCAGAGAAATCTTAATGAAATCCATCCTCTGTGAAATGGTGTCTTTGGCTGCATAAAGTCTGCACAGTAATTCTCAGTGGCTTTCTAGTGCAAGAATGTATGAAAACATTAAGCAATCATTCTCACTGGATGAAACACTCAATGATACAACAAAAAAAAAGCCACAGGAATAGTTCACACTAAAATGAAAATGTACTTCAAATGTACTCTTCCTCAGGCCATTCAAAATGTAGATGAGTTTGTTACTTCATTCGAGCAGATTTGGAGAAATTTAGCATTACACCCTTGCTCATAAATGGATCCTCTGCAGTAAACGGGTGCCGTCAGAAAAAGAGTTCAAATGGCTGATTAAAAACATTATATTTATATAAATATTTGTGTAGAACTGTTTTGGCCTGTTTTCACTTGTAAATGGTGCTTAATCTGTGCATATTTCTCTCTTTATTCAGACCAGATTATTTTTCATTGAAGAAAGCAGTAGAGGACTCATATTTTGGCCAAAAGCAACAATTTAAGTTAAAAACATCTTAATGATGGATTTGTTTATTACAAACACGTTGTTCACTTCAGAACTGATGGACTAGGTGTGAATTACCTATGGATAATTATGATGTTTTTATCAGCTTTTGAAACTCTCTTTCTGATGGCACCCATTCACTGCAGAAGTCCACTGGTGAGCAAGTGATGTAATGCTAAATTCCTCCAAATCTGTCTGATGAAGAAAATCTGTCTGATGAAGAAACATTTGGATAGTCCGAGGGTGAGGAACTTTTCAGCAAATTGTCATGTTTGGGTGAAAAGTACTTTTGACTCTGAAATTTAGCTGTAATTATAGCAGTTACAAAATCAAGCATGGAGAAGTGAATAGGCTAGTTTGTATGGCAGTGTGTGCATAAGTAAATCCCCAAAAGAAGTCCTGTCCATGATCTATTCTGTCCCCGGCAGGCAAAAACAGAATTGTGCACTCTATGAGTCAGAGGGAGGTGCAAGTCAGGGGGATTTGATTAAGACACGAATGGACTCCTGAGCAAAGGTTATATTCCTCCCCGCAGCTACATGTACTGACAGGTATGCAGCGATGCTTTTTTTGCTTTTAATGCCAAGTTGATTTTTGACACCCCAGTCTTCTGTCACTCTTCTGCCATTCAATAGCGAAACATTATATGAAACTGAAACTAAAGGGCCAAGGTTTTCTGTGAACTCTTAAGTCTGAAGTTTCATAACATAATTATTATTAATGGTGTTTTCTGCATTGTGAGAAAGTACTTTGGTCTTTTTAATTGATTTTCATTTCCTATTAAGAGTATTTGCTATGATTTAATAAAAAATATATATTAATTATTAGGGTGTGCAACAAATGCTATCAGTGTTTAAATACTTAATGTTTTACAGCAATGACAGTATTTTGCATTGTATAAGAATTTGGGTGTACATTTGTTTAATTGTGCTGAAAACAATGTCCTAAACATTATTTTCCACAAAAATTTCCCCCACTATTTTTGTGGTAAAATGAGACCTGCACACCCCAGTATAAGATTCGTCAAACCATATGTAGGGCTGCATACAAGGGGGCGAAGCACTGAGATTAATTGTCGTTTGAATCTTACTCCAATGTGCACACTGTTGAAGTACGCTACATTGCCTGTGGAATACAAACTGTGTTTAAATACCTTCAGTATTCTTTAACCCTGACCCTGTTGTACTCTTGGACCTCCAGTTAGTTACATATTCCGTTTACATATTCAAGTGCTCCTGAGGCTGGAATGTCCTTGATTTATCCAGTGAAAAGGTACAGATAATCAAAATGTCCAAAAAACGAATTCATTTCTCATGCCAAAGCTCCATTCTTTCTGACCGAATCACTGTTTATTGGTTTGATTGTCAGGTTAATTTATTCACTTCAGTTTAACATGCTTCATGTCTCTTATCAGTGATACAGTACTGTTCGATTAACTGATGAATTTAGCTGTTTTTTTCCTGGGTTTCCTGAGAAGGCAACAAATGGAGTCAGATGTATTGATAAATGATTATCTGCTGTAGTGAACCAAGCATGATGTGAAACAGTCTGGTCTAGAACTTTTCATGAAGTCACTGAAGCAGGTGATGAGGTGTGAAAAAATCAATCAATATCCTGTGGGAATACACTCATCACACGGATGCACACATGAAATCCTTCTCACATTCACACATATGCACACCTACAGGAATGTACACTCTTAACTCAATAATTCACTTCATATCATTTTCTGTAGTTATTTTCTTGCGGCGTTTCATGAATTGCAAAACATTTCTCTCCTCAAGGTTTCATAAATAAGACTATCATATATATATATATATATATACACACACACACACAAATTACCCTGGATACTCCATGGAATAGGAGAACATATTTTTCTCTCTCAAGAACAGAAAATGACTACTTTATCACAGCAATCCTGTGCAATATCAAGAGATTACAAATCACTGCAAAAAACGAACAAACAAAAAAACAAGGTTTTCATGTAAAAGCATAATTATAATCTTTCCCAGTCCCCCTCTACCTTTTGTGGTGAATACAGTAGTTGTCACCTGAAATAGTCCAAACAGCTGATAAAAACACAGTACTCCATAATCAACACGACTTCAGTCAATAAATTGCTTCTTCTGAAGAAAAAACTAGGTTTGCTGTAGACAAATCCATCATTAAGGCATTTTAAACCATGTTAAAACTACTTCACTGGCAAAATGAACTTGTATTAGCCTGATCAAAGCAGCACTTTGAAGTTAAGAACATTTCAATTCTATATTTAGTATATTTGCACCCATTCACTGCAAATGATCCATTGCCAATGTTCTGATGACTAAAAAAGAAAGTGGATGGCCTGACTGTGAGTATTCAACAAACTGACATTTTTAGGTTAGCTATTCTGATTTGCAGAATATGAATTAAAGGAACTCAAGGCTGGCCATTTCGTCCTTCAGTGCCTGTTAAGAGCCATGGACCACTAGTGATGCGAGAGTCCTGGTGGGTGCCTTTCTCCTTTTTAAACTCTCCAGCAACGTGCACTCAGCTGCCCTTTCGACTTCCCTTCCAGGGAGGTTCACACACTGGCCACACCCTTCTGGATTCGGTGGCTGAGGGGAATTTCCTGGAACATCCCAACCATTCCCCTGGCGAAGCCCATTACGGCGTGATCATTAGTGGGCAGTCCCCTCACCACCATCACTCACGTAACACCTTGTGTAAGCCTTTCCCTCTCTGGTAATCATTGTGAGCAGATCGAACTGTTAATTATTGACTCCCCTATGGCCCCGTTAATTTTAGGACATCCTTGGTTGCTGAAATACAACTGACATATTGACCGGTCAATAATTCTATTTTAGTCTTGTCATGTGTCATGTTTAGGTGCTGCTTTCCTGCTGTCTCTGTCTTGTGTTTCACAGGTGGATCCCTCTGACTTGAAGGGTATCCCTGCAGAGTACTGTGATCTTTGTGCAGTTTTCAGTCCCGAGCAACCTCGCTCATCGTCCATACGACTGTGCCATTGACCTTCTACTGGGCACTTCTCTGCCTAAGGGTAATTTATACTCCCTTTCGGGTCCCAAAAGAGAGGCCATGGACAGGTATATACGTGAGTCACTACAGACTGGGCTCATTCGCCATTCCTCCTCTCCTGCCGGTGTGGGTTTTGTTTTCGTCCAGAATAAAGACAGCTCCCTACGCCCTTGTATTGATTACAGAGGTTTGTATAGTATTACAGTAAAGAGCAGGTACCCCCTAACTTTAATGTCTTCTGCTTTTGAATTGTTGCAGGGTGCTCGGGTCTTCACCAAATTAGACCTACACAACGCCTACCATCTTGTGTGTATTCGGGAGGGGGATGAGTGGAAGATGGCATTCAACACCCCCTCGGGACACTACAAGTATCTGGTTCTTCTGTTTGGTTTTACCAATGCTCTGGCCATTTTCCGGGGTCTCGTCAATATTGTTCTGGGTGACATGATTAATCAGTTCATCGATTTTCTCCACTTCCCTCCAATTACACACCCTGCACATTAGACAGGTCCTTCAGCGTCTATTAGAGAACCAGTTTTTTGTCAAGGCAGCGAAGTGCAAATTCCATGCCGAATCTGTTACATTCCTTGGCCATATCATCTCTACCAGGGGATTAAACCAGACCCTGCTAAGATAGATGCTGTTGCCAAGTGGCCAGTCCCAGACTCCCATAAGACTCTGCAGCATTTCTTGGGTTTAGCCAACTTCTTTCGGTGATACATCTGGAATTTTGGTCAGATAGCTGCACCGCTCATGGCTTTAACCTCCACCAAAGTGTCCTTCAGGTGGAACCAGGATGCTCAGGTAGCCTTTGACACACTATAGTCCTGTTTTGTCTCTGCACCTGTTCTGTTGGTTCCAGATCCTGAGTCCCAGTTCATTGTCAAGAGGTTGAGCTCGCGTCAGGCCTGTTGGGCGCTCCTTTGGCCAATTCAACATCACCCTCTCGTACCTGCCAGGATTAAAAAATGTCAAGCCCGATGCTCTCTCTCGCCTGTTCGGGGCCCCAGAGGGGGAGCTTACAGCTGAAGCTTTCTTTTCTAAGGGGTGGTGGTCAGGGATATTTCTTGGTGCATCGAGGGGTGCCGGAGAGGTGCCTGGCGGCCAGGTTGCCGGCTCTGCTGCACCCTGAAGTCCTTCGGAGAACAGTGTTTGCCATCCGTCAATGCTTCTGGTGGCCCGCACTGGCTGCAGATGTCAGAAAGTTTGTGTTGGCCTGCCCCATCTGTGCCCAATGTCAGCCATTAAATCTTTTCCCGTCCCTTCTGGCCAATGGTCTTACATCGCCCCCTGATTTTGTCTCTGGGCTTCCCCATCAAAGGCTAACACTTTAATTCTCACTGTGGTGGATCGCTTTTCTAAGGCGGTTAATTTCTTTCCCCTGCCCAAACTGCCCTCCACCCAGGAGCCCGCCCAACTGAGCGCCGTGGTTTCAGATAGGGGTCTTCAGTTTGCCTCCCAGTTTTGGAAAGAGTTTTGTAGACAAGTCGGGGCCTCTGCGAGTCTCCATCCTTAGACCAATGGACAATATGAGTGGGCCAACCAGGATCTCGAAAGAATGCTCCACTGTCTGACATCCAACAATCCGAGTTCCTGATGGAATAAGCTCATAACTCCCTTCCAGTGGCAGCTTTAGGTATGTCTCCTTTTGAGTGCTCTGTGGGTTATAAACTGCCTCTGTTTCCATCACAGGAACCCGAAGCTGCAGTTCCATCCGCTCCCTGGCTTTCGTTCAGCGCTGCTGCCGCACCAGGGAGAAGGTCAGGAGGGTTTTGGTCCAAACCTCAGGACAAACCAAAGTAGCAGCCGATCGTAATAATCAAGGAATTTTGCTGCCGTACCATGGGTGCAGCAGGCGCAGTGATATTATGATATTACCCGTGGTATGGCAGTAAAGTTCCGTAGCCATATCAGGCTAGAAAACCGCAACTTTTCATTTTCTGTTGGTCTTAGTACACGATGTAGCTACAGAAGAGTTAAGTTTTAAATAGGAAAAATATTGAAACTCTTTGGTTCTCATTATTAAGCGAGATGCTGACGGTCTAATCAGAGTTAATGACCTATGCTAAGCTACAGATAAAGGGCTACCACCAGACCCAGAGATCCGCTGAATGGATTCGAAAATTGTAAAACACAACTGTTTAACTCTGAGAGAGTTTTCAAAAATAGTGGAGTGCATGTCAAAAGTCTTTAAAATCACTTATTGAGTCTCAGCTTTCCTTTTCCGTTCATCATCTGAGCATTTTTAAATGCAGCATGTTTTATTTAAACATGATCTAGACAGAAGTATTTGACCCTTGCAAGGTGTTTCCCACGTGAACACCACATTTTTAATATGCCTACCAAAACAATGACATATAAAGATGACACATATGCATATGCACATGTCCATAGTGTATAAGCATTAGAAGGTTAATATAAATTATTAACAACAATAAAAACCTAAGCGTGACATAGCTTTGGAGAAATAGATTAAATCAATTATTTATTCATTTGGATGAAAAAAGCACACACCTGCCTGTTGCCATGCACTGTGAATGTGTGTGTCTGTGTGTGTACGTACCCACATCTTTCATTTAAAATCTTGAGCAAACACACAAAGAGCAGGCGGAGGCTGTATCTGCTGACGTACAGCCAGTGGCTGTGAGCGAGAATCCGTTTGCTCCGAGCCTCTGAATCACACAGCATCTCTACAGAAGCATCTCCAACAAACAGAAGAGCAGCAGAGGATCTTTGAAAACAAACAATTGTAGAACTGCAACATTTGTTAACTACACCTTCAGCTTTCAGATTCCTCTATTTTTATTTATTCCATTATCTGAATCTTTTTTTTTTTTTACTCTCTATAATTTTTCAGCTTTTTTTAATAATTTTTTTGTTTCCTCTGTAATTTCCATCCCTCATCTGTTATATGTTCTTCCCCATATATTTATCTTTAAAAAATCCTGATGAACGACTCATACCTGCAGTTTTTTAAAAGGCAGAAACCTGCAAACAGCACGTCTTTGCCTCCTAATGGCAGCACCGTTGATCCTCCAGCAGGGGCACTGTGTGAGCAGGTTCAAATCCAGGCAGAGGTTTTTCTCACCCTGGGTATTGTGAGTCTTCTGGAGAACATCCTTGTCATCTTGGCTGTGGTCAAGAACAAGAACCTTCACTCTCCGATGTATTTTTTCCTGTGCAGCCTGGCTGCCGCGGACATGTTGGTGAGTGTTTCGAACTCTTTGGAGACCATTGTCATTGCCATACTAAGCAGTCGCCTTTTGGTGGCCAGTGACCATTTTGTGCGTTTGATGGACAATGTGTTTGATTCAATGATCTGTATATCTCTCGTGGCATCAATCTGCAACCTCTTGGCGATTGCCATCGACCGCTACGTCACGATTTTCTACGCTTTACGCTACCACAGCATAGTTACCGTACGCAGAGCGCTGGTGGCCATCGCTGCGATCTGGTTGGTGTGTGTGGTTTGTGGGATCGTCTTCATAGTGTACTCCGAGAGCAAGACCGTGATTGTTTGTCTGATCACAATGTTCTTTGCCATGCTGGTGCTCATGGCCACTCTCTATGTACACATGTTTCTTCTCGCCAGACTTCATGTCCAGAGAATCGCAGCATTACCCCCAGCGGCTGCCGGTAACCCAGCCCCACGTCAACGCAGCTGTATGAAGGGAGCCGTGACCATCTCTATCCTCCTCGGTGTGTTTGTGTGCTGCTGGGCACCATTTTTCCTCCACCTCATTCTGCTGGTGTCCTGTCCACACCATCCGCTCTGCCTCTGCTACATGTCTCACTTCACCACGTACCTGGTCCTCATTATGTGCAACTCTGTGATTGACCCCCTCATCTACGCCTGCCGCAGTCTGGAAATGAGGAAGACCTTTAAGGAGATACTGTGCTGTTTTGGCTGTCAGCCTCCACTTTAGACGGATTTGATAGGAGACTGAATGTACAAAGAAAAAGTTTATCTTGATGTAAGATGCCAAAGTATGGTGGTCATAATGAGGTTACATATCAAGAGATAAAGATTTGGACAAATGCAGACTCGTGGCACTCAGGAAAAAAAATGGAAATTTGCTGAGCACTAAAAAGGATTTGGAAAGCACAGATGATGCAAGAAAATCAGAGAACTGGGGATGGGTCGAATGTGACCTATCGCTTGCTGAAAGGGCAAATCAATTATGTGTTAGTTGTGTCTATTATGTGCATTCATTATGCAGTGGGGTCTGACAGTATGAAACTACACTGAAAATCTAGGATTTAAAATCTCATTAAATCAATGGACAGTTTTAGGATTTAAGATAAGAACAAAATGTGTAAAAGAGATGATTAACAATAAAATAAAATACTTAAATTGCTGCATTATTTCTAATTGCCAATTCAAATGAGTAAATTAGTGACACTCATCGTTTGAATTTTTCAGAAGACATTTTGGCAAATCGGTGGTGAATTTTTAAGATCTTGTTTGTACATTTACATATTATCTGCTTATGGCCCACTGATGGTTAGGTTTATGGGTGGATCTTACCAGAAATATGATGTACCAATCAAATTGTTAAAAAAATCAAGTTTGCCAAAACCGTTATCTCTTTGGATCATTTAAATTTATACTGGATCACATCATATTGAGTTCTATACAAACTTGTGGAGTTCATGCAAACTCAAATGCTGATGTCATTAATGCAAATAAACAACCAAATAATAAAACAGATCATTGTAAAATCATGTTTATTTTTCATTTTCACTTTTGATTCAAATCATTAGGCTTATAAAATAAATGCAAAAAAGAAAAAAAAAATTTAACTAGTGGTCTTATACTTCTAGACCCCACAGTACCGTATGTAAAAAATGTGGAGGCTATATAGTTTGGTTAAGTTTCAGTGTTTCGTTTAGTGACCGTGTTTGAGCCATTTTGGTGTGTAAATGAATCTGCTCGAAGCTGCTGAAGTGGAATCTTACTATCAGTCTGTGGTGAAACTCGCTTGCTGACATCAAAAACAGGGTCTATCTTTTTGAGGTGTCACTAACTTTGTTGCTTTTCATAGTTGTCAGAATCAGATTCAGCTTGGATTGTCTCCAGTTAGCAACATTATGCAGTCAATCCCAGTCCAAAAGCTGCAGTCAGCATGTGTGGATCATTTAGCTGTCAAAGTCTCAAATTTCTCTATTTTTGCCTTTCAGTGGTGGAATGTAACTGGGATCTCACCATTTATTTATTTATTTATTTATTTTGTCAGAGACTTAAGGCAGCAGTATACAACTAAACATGTCAGTTCCAACACCAAATAGCCCTCTTTTTTATTTTTTTGGAAAAGAGCGAGGCAGATAAGATAAGACCACAAACCAATATTTGAACTTGGATCACCCAAAGTACAACTTAAACATGTTGGCTCTGACTATCCCTCTTTTTCTGTCAAACAGCAACATAGTTTATATTTTTTATGTGTCTAGTGGTTTAAATTTGATACCCTGCCTATTTGGCTGACCTGCATTGAGTCTCACTGCAATGTTATTAGGACTGTGCTAGCACTCTATGAACACTATTAGTGCATGAGCTTTAGCAATTGACTTGTATTTGTGTTCACAAACTCCAGCAAATGTCTTCATAAATAAAATAAAAGGGTTAAGCTTAATCACAACTTGTGTTCTCGGTTTCTTCATGTGGGACACATGAATGCCAGTCTGTCTCTATAAAAAAGTTTCTGTGTGTGTATGCGTGGATGTAGATAACCACAAATGCTTTTAATGAAAAGTGCTGTTTTGTTGTCATATTGGCATTTAACTTGAACTGTAAGGGGAACAGTAAGATGAACAAAGATACAGTAGAAGAAATCCAAGACTCATTGCAAGCAGTCTTTATGTGTTTATCTATATAAACTTTAAATGTCAATATTTGTTTATTATACTCCCAGTGGAGTTACTTGTTTGTCCTTGAGTCTTATTACATGTCAGAAGAACTCTGTATACTATATTGTCCTGAATAAACACTTCTGCACTGCTCAAAAATGAACTATAAAATGAGAAAAGTGGTCAAAGTCCTTCCATAATGATCCGTTAATGGTTACCTGTAGGCAGGGGCGTCGGACTGGGGGTAAAACCAGTACTGATAACCAGGGCTCCAAAGGGGGAGTGGGGCCCATTAGGACTGCCTATGCATAGGGCCCGGGATCTTGTGCAGCACCCCTGCCTGTATGCAGTAGAATTCAGAAAACACTGAATCTTATGAAAAACTGTGCAATGAGCAGTTGTTGGTTGGATTCAAATCTATGTCCTTCTAGTGTATTTTAGAAAGAACTAAACTATGAAATCATGTGAAATCTATGACATACCTAAATTTATTCTGTTATGGATCCTGAAGCATATTTATTTAAAATATAGCAAATAAATAGAATGAACTGGCTGCAAACTTAAAAATAAAGGTTCCAAAAATATTCACAGCGATGCCACAGAAGAACCAGTATTGGTTCCCCAAAGTGATCATTTCTTAAAAGGACCATTTTTCGTTGCGTGAAGAACATTTTAATAATCTAAAGATCAGTTTTCCACTGCAAAGAGCCTTTTATGAAAAGATCATATGGATGGTAAAAGTTCATTGTGGAACCACTGACAATAAAGAACCTTTATTTTTAAGAGTGTACAGAAACACTTGAAAGTAATGAGCCTCAAGTCACTTATCAGTGAGGACAGTAACTGATGACGTTAATGATCTTGACTTCACACTCTCGGGACCTTAATTGTTGTAGTCCTGAAGCGAGAGCGGGCTGCATCCAGTGATTCAGATGACGTCTTGGAGTCTCATATGTGCAATTGACATCCTTTATGATGATGCAAACCTCAAAGCAAAGGTATGACTGATAACCACAGCGGTCAATAATGACACAAAATCCTAGACTTTAATGCACAACAGCACCACCTCAATTGCATTGCAAGGGAAAGGTCATTGGATACCTACACACATCTGCTATGTCACTGAATATATGAGAGTTGGCAGAAATCCTATGGCAGTGATCTGAAAGCTTCTCACCAGGAAAGAAATATCGCCGAAGACATATGAATGAGTCATTATTGTGTGCTTTGGGTCCCCCTGCAGCCTAATGAAAGAAACGCGTAAAAGAGAAAATCTCATTATGTGATCATTCAATTAAAAAGTAGGCCTACCTGGAAAAACAACAGCCCATCGTCCATAATGTGTTTTGGTTACTAGCGTTTAGAATTATTTTGTGCTCTGCAGAATACAGTCAAACATTTAGAGTTTAAAGCGGAGTAATTGAAGACAATTAACATTTCTGGGTAAAATATGTCTGGTTAAACTATCTTTGAATGTGCTCAAGGTCAGTACTTGTCATTTCTCTCCTTCTTTCGGTTCTCTGCTTTCTGAGATTTCCCAAATCTCTTTTTTACTCTTCAGAAGGAAGCAAAGCGTCAAATTAAACTCTTAGTAGCTTTGTCTGTTTGAGCTTTGTGGAACTAATTCATTTTATGATTCAAAATTGTTGTGCTCAGTTCTCAATTTGCCAGAACAGGATATTCAATATGGAGAAAAGTAGAGGAAATCAGATTTTTGAGGGGAATAAAGATACCTGAACTGAGCCAGCATGAATGTTGATTTGCTAAAAACAATACCTAAATAGCTTTATGTAGATGGGTGACAATGCGTCCTCTTTTCTCCAGACATGTCTGGCTGAGATTTTTAAAAATTTTAATTTTCTTTCTCTTGTTTTTACACTTGCTTGAGGTAATAACTTAAATGTAGTTCAACCAATAGCAGGAAGGCATTTAATAATCCACCAGATATGGCCTTATTGTCCTACTGGATATGTGTACATCAATATTGCATCATTTTTATCACGGTGAACAACAGTTAATTACTGTAGGCTATCTGCATTATTGTAAGGTTAGGTTTGGGGTTGGGGTTGGGGAAGGTGTAGATGTTAATAAAACACAATAGGTAGCAAGTAGACCTATACTTTTTTGTTGTTTTCTGTACTAGCTTTATCCCATGCACATATAATAATAGCTAGTGTGTGAGGACTGTAGGGAGCATGCCATATTGAAAAACAAAGCCAAAACCAGGACATTTTAGGGAAATTCTCAGATAGATATTTGATATCTGGTGCGTCTAAATAACACTTATTGTAGATGAACAAACACTCTAAAATAAAATGTCTTTCAGATGTAAGAGGCGGACGTCAAATAAACGTCTCCGTGATGTATGTGTGCTAGAATCCTATCCAGGACATGTTCTGGAAAAAGAGGATATAGCCCATGGTTACTTTATGGCTAAAGGATAAAATTATTTTTTCTAGCCATTAAGGTGATGTCAAAAGAAAATGGAAAGCGGTTTCATATGACGTTCTTTTAAACTGTGTAAAGAATACAAAAGCTATTTTTTCTTTGGAGAAACATCCACCGATGAATAACTAACAATAAGACCAACAACTTACTGTACGTCGAGTTAAGTAGGCTACATTTTGATTAATGTCCGCAATCAGTCAGGAGAGGGAGCTACTGAGTCACTAATCGAGTGAATTTGAAGACATAGCCTCGAATCTACTGCCATCAACTGGTAAACAACTTTATTATCCTTCCTGTAGCTGAAAATATTGTCCCTTAATAATTTAGATTGTTGCGCTATACAAGGAACTGGTGCGGAATACATTAGAACACTAATAATAGTACAGCTAATGTTGCTTGTAAAGCTTGTATTGAACCGATGATGTTGGTCTTGGAGAAATGTTTTTGGCAGCTAAATCCTTGTTTCTTATAGATATGGCATGGGTAAGGCACTGAGCAGGTGGATTTAGGAGGATTGGTCCTGGGTTTTAATGCCCTCAGAACTGGCCTTCCATGAGAGGGAAGATACTGGAACAGAAAGTGGTCATGCGTGATTTCTTTACTTTTCTGGAGAAATATAGATTTGTGCGGGAGGGGAGCTGGCTGCTGCTGATCTCTCAACACATCACGTAAAGCATCCGCTTGTGTGAAATGATGTCAAGCTGGACCAGACAAACTGATTTAATTATAAAGCTTTACCAGAGGTGTTTTTGGCACCACATATATCTTTGCTGTTGCAGACAAGTAATGCCCAGATGGTCATGTAATGTGCAGACCATCTCACACACTCAGAACTTAGCATTAAGTTCCCCATATGTAGTTTTTCTTTCGGGGACGAGAGTGAGAAAAAGTTTGAGAGTAAAGGATGAAAAATCTCTTCCTGTCCATCATATAATGTTCTCATATGAGGCTTCAGACCACCGTTATGGTGCTTTTGATTATTGGAGGTTGATAGATTTGGCCACTGTAAAAAGCTGTGGGAGATTCTTCATACACTCTTAAAAATCAAGGCATCTATGATTTCACAAAGAACCATCCATGGACACTTTCCATTGCACAAAAGTTCTTTATAGCAGAAAAGTTTCTTTAGAGTTTTTTAAACTGTTCTTCACACTAAGAAAAAAAAAACAGTTCTTATGACTGTTCACTGAAAGGTTTTTTTAGGAACCAAAATGGTTTTTTTTTTTTTTCTATGGTATTGCTGTAAACCCCCCTTAAACTATTTTTATTATTTTTTACATATGAGTTTCATGCCTTGGAAGTAAGAATGGGTTGGAGTTTGGTTGAGCAAATTGTAAATAAGTATAACAGATATGAAACAAGGCCACTTCCTCAATTAGAGTATTCGTATTGGTTGTCTCATAAAACTTTTTTTTTTTTTGCATTAGGATACTATCCCTAATCTTAGTCATAACCCATACACTACATGGTCAAAAGCACAGTATATCTGTGTAAGTATTTTTTCTCATGGGGATGACCTCATGTGAGCTTTTTCCGAACATTTACACCCATGGAGCAAACCAGTTTCCACACACAAAGAGAAACGAACACATTAATAAAAGCTTAAAGTAGGTCATTAACCTTATTAAATGGACAATTTAAAGCAGTAAAATGGATAGAAATTTATTTAGATATTGTAGGAAGCAGTGTTACTGTTAGCTAAAACTATTACAATTTGCTTTGGTACATTTAAATAAATAAAAATATTAGTAAATAAAAAAATGTACAAGACAAAATTAAATAAAAATTAAAATGAAAACTAAAAATATAAATATAAAAGCTATTAAGTTAAAAATGCTATAATAGTATAAAATACTATAAATAATTCTAAAATAAGGATATTGTAAGTGTATTATTCACAGGTAAATTCACATTAAAATGATGATAATACATTATTAAACCATATGGCAGGTAAACAGTGGCTGGTCCTCAAGTCTCTCTTCTTTTAAGTTTACTGAGTTCCTTGAAAACCTGAGAACAGAAGCATATAGGTCAGAAATAGGTTTTCACAATTACAGTTATAGGATTAGACTTCTAGAGTCCATTTTTGAAATGATTCCTCATTGTTTTCTTTAAGAGCTTTGGTATTTAAACTTGTTACTTTCTTGTTGTGTTTAGCTACATCTACTGCTTTTCTGAACCTATACCTTTACTTGTAATAATTCAAAATAAATGCTCAGAAGATGTGAGATAAATTAGCTACCTTTAGAAATACTTACCCATATGCAAAAAGCACTGAGGACAAGTTTACTCACAGCCAATCCAACACAACCCCAAAGGACAAAGAGCACTGACTCATCATTCACACGAGGCAGTGGGATGCTGATGTTTGCCCATGATTCATTAGTAAACTTGGTGGAGATATTAAAGATGATGGGTGAAGCTGTTGACACACAATCTAGGCAGACAAAAAAATGGGGCAATATTATCTAACCAGAAATGGTCTTCAACAAGTGAATCATTCACATAAATGACTAGAAGAACAATGCAAAGCCATATAGTTTGTCTGAATTTTAAACTGACAGCAATATGTATCTAAACACTAGAAACTAAACCAAAATGTGAAATACTCTGTATAACATATTATGCTACATATTCATTTATTCATTTTCACAATTGGTTTTTAATATATGAAATACCTGAGATATTAAGTCTAACCCGATTTTGACAGTTCATTCCTCCAGCTTTGGCTCTTATTAAACACATGTAGATCCCAGATTTGGCAGGAGTAACTTTCCTTAAGACCAAAGATGCATTTTTATCCAGTGATAAAGAATTGTTGTGCTTATCAGTCTGGATGACATTTTCAGATTTTATGACAATTGTCATTTTTGTAGCTCCGTCACTGCTGTTATCGTTGAACTAAAAAAAAAAAGAAAAAAAAAGAGTGAGTTTATATAAGTGTGAGAATAGCTCTGCATTTGCAGCACTAAAAGGTTATGAAAATTAATTGCACCTTCACTTTCTTTCCTTCAAATTTCATTTGATACTGTATTACCGCATACTACCAAAATATGCTTCTTTTATAATCACATTAACTATAAAAAAATATTTTTTGAGATTGAATTAGCCTACTCATTCAGCAGTCAGTTACATAGAATCAAATTTACATTCATTTTAAATGCAAATTTTTGATAATGAAAAACAGAAAAAATCAGCACACGTGTAGGTTCCAATCCACAGATTTAATAACAGACTACCACATACACTGAATATGAATATTGTAGGCTAAATTAATTCACACAAAAAATATAAGAATATTATCATCATCATTATTGCTACTACTACCACTACTATATATATATATATATATATATATATATATATATCATAGCCTATATATTAGGCCTAGACATATTTTTACATAGGTATACATTGATTTTTTTTTTTTTTTATACTAAATAACATACTGGTTGTATGTTAGTCATTTCTTTCACCCCAAAGCAAGTTATTGCCCAAGGAAATGTTTGTTACTGTCACTGTCTGAATGTAGAGGTAAAACTGTCTCTGAATGAAGAATAAAGAGGAGTGGGTGTAAACAAAATGAATGCGTCTCAGCATGTTTCCTGCTTAAAGCCACAGACATTAAAGACCTCGCGCGTCTCGTGTTTTGCATGCACGAGGCATTCTATAAACGCGGTGCAAGTGTTTTTATTTTAAGTCTTTTTTCCGCGTTTTAAGCGTAAAACGCCTTATGTTAATTAACTTACCAGACACCTGAACATGTCCACATCACCAAATGTTTGAGAAAATAGCATGACGTAGGCTAAACATGATAACAAACCGAATATGGTTTCTAGCAGTGGTCATATGAGATTTGACAGATGGACAAATGGCTCACCTTGTACCATGTAACAGAGGTGTAGTTCTGACAGTTTTTATGGAAAGTACAGTGCAAAGTTATGTCATCTCTGCAACTTGCGGTGACGAAGGTGACTTCATCGCTGCCAACAACTATATCAAGGGTCAGTGCTAAAAACAGACATCACAGGTAAAAATAAATAAATAGGCTAAATAAACAGCACAAAGCTTCTGACGTAGGCTACGCTTAGCTCGTTTGGTTACTGGGTAGACAACTACAGATAATGTAGCCTATTATACATCTGTCGTTACTGGAGTTTGCGTGAACTGGATGAATTATACTGTTGCCGTTCTTGATTTTTTTAATTATAACAAATATCTGCAATTAGGCCCAAGTAAATAGTAAATAAAAATAACGGGTAAATGAAAGAGAAATCTGACTCACCCAACACAATCAAGCGAATCATTATCGCACTGGTGAAATGTGTGATGCGCATTTCCTCCCAGGTTGGATGCTTCCCTCAGTTCGTGTGAGAAATCTCTTCAGAAAAAAATGTGGGTTGAACAGTGCCCCACACGTTTATATTTAACGTGGAATGATTGAGATAAATTGCAACACAAAGATCGTTGGGATAAAAAAAGTCTACATTGTTTTGACATTATATTAAACTAAGGGCTGAAAATTTCCCCCTCATATGTAAGTGAACACAGAAGCATACTATAGTTTTTTTAAGCTGTTGAACATTTTCCCCTCATATGTAAGTGAACACAGAAGCATACTATAGTTTTTTTAAGCTGTTGAACATTTTCCCCTCATATGCATCTCAATAAAAATGTTGTGGAAAAGTTTGATTATTTCAGTAATTCAGTTCAAATTGTGAAACTCATGTATTAAATAAATTCAGTTCACACAGACAGAGTCTTTTGTTCTTTTACTTGTGATTATTTTGGCTTACATTTAACAAAAACCCACCAATTCACTATCTCAACAAATTAGAATATAGTGACATGCCAATCAGCTTATCAACTCAAAACACCTGCAAAGGTTTCCTGAGCCTTCAAAATGGTCTCCCAGTTTGGTTCACTAGGCTACACAATCATGGGGAAGACTGCTGATCTGACAGTTGTCCAGAAGACAATCATTGACACCCTTCTCGAGGAGGTTAAGCAACAAACATTCATTGCCAAAGAAGCTGGCTGTTCACAGAGTGCTGTATCCAAGCATGTTAAAAGAAAGTTGAGTGGAAGGAAAAAGTATGGAAGAAAAAGATGCACAACCAACCGAGAGAGCCGCAGCCTTATGAGGATTGTCAAGCAAAATTGATTCAAGAATTTGAGTGAACTTCACAAGGAATGGGCTGTCACCCTTAAGTGACACTGTCCAAAAACGACAACAAACTGTGAAGAGAGAGAGAGATACAAAAGAAAACCCACACTATTTGATTGACCTGCCATTGCAATGATGCCTGCCCATTATGTTCTCATCATCACTGATTGGCTGATTATCCTGTCAATGCAATAGTACTCGCCTGGTTAAATTACAGTCATTCACTAATCCCTATATTGGGTTTTTACACCTTTTCCAAATTCAAATTCAAGCACTTTCAAGGTGCATTTTCAAGCTTTTCCAGCACTTGTGGTAAATGGCATGTTTACACACACATAGGCCTACTTGAGTTTATCACTTTAAAAAAAGTTAAAGTTTATAGTAAATAAATAATAAATAAATTATTGTGATATTAAAAACCGCCTGTCTGTAATGCATATAACATTGCATAATCTAAATAGCCAAAATACAGTGTACAGTGTTACAATTAATAATATATAGGCTAATAATAATAAATAAATAATTTACAGGGTATCTGCAGGATTTTTAATATACATTTTTTTAAGGCTTTTAAAGACCTGTGCAAATAAAATAAATACTGTATGAGCATGGGCAATATGGTAGCCATAACATATTAAACCATAAAATGACTGCAAAAACACATTGCAAAATATTTTTTAAGTACAGATTTCCACAAATAGTTTTATAAAGTGACAAACCACACATGTCAGACTTTAAACTTTTTTTTAATAAAGAAAAGGGTTGAGTCAAAAGTATAAAAAACTGTTTTAATTTAAAGCACACACCTGTCTTAATTTTTTAAAGACGCTTTTTCGGAATAAAAACAGCAGAGGGATTTATTTAAAATCCTAATTTTTGAACAGCAGAAATACAGATGTTTCCCTGGTAAGGGCTGTAAACAAAGCCATGTTGCTCTCATAAACGCTACTTTATTAGACATTATACGCTGGTAAGATGAAATGAAAATGCCACTGAAACTTTATTGAAGGCAGTCGGTTCACTTCAGAGCTGCTTCAATCTAAAAACACCCATGCTGCATTTTTGACTTTGTATGTTTATTTTATTGTTTTATTTTAATTACAACAGTCTTAAAAGTTTCGTCTAACTGAGCAGAAGCGTGTCACGGTGTCTGGTCTGTGTTTGCCTGGGTGTCCACTAGTGGTCTCACTTCCCCATAGGCACCTCACCGCAGGCACTACCTACAAGGCCTTGTCCCTTCGTCGCAGTAATTGCACACCTGTTAACTGCACTCAGGTGTCTTCACTTCATAGTCATTATCCTTCATAGTCGTCACCTGGTTTCCTCGCGTTCCTATATTTCAAGTTCCTGTTCCTGTTCTTGTTTGTTTTTGGACTGATGTTTGGTTATGACCCCTGCTTGTTTTGATTCTGATTTTGGATTACCCAGTAAAACTCACACTGCTCTTGGATCTCTCGTCTCCTGTGTTCCAGTCGTTACAGAGTGTTATTGCTTACCTATTAAAGCTGCAGTCGGTAACTTTTGACGCTCTAGCGGTTAATAAACAGAACTGCTTGCATGTTGCGGAAGGACATTGTAGCCGGATATACACGGATATATACATTTTGTATACTTTGAACACAAAAAAAGTAAAGAAACAACCAATCAGAGCTGCGGTCCGTAACTTTTTTTTGTGTTCAAAGTATACAAAATGTATATAATAAGCGACTACACCATGAATCCATTTTCCAAACCGTGTTTTTAGCCTGTCCTGAATCACTAGGGTACACCTATAATAAGTGTTTATTTTCGGACTATTTTAGATTGCTTCAGGGGTACCGCGGCGGAGTAACCCAGTACCTTTGTGATTCTTCATAGACATGAACAGAGAGAAGTAGCTCCGGCTACAATGTCCTTCCGCAACACGCAAGCAGTTCTGTTTATCAACCGCTAGAGCGTCAAAAGTTACCGACTGCAGCTTTAAAAGGCTTCAAAACTCAGACTCTCCCATGAAAAATAAGACAGACTTTACAGAAGACTTTGCATTATTTTAACCATAATTTGTCATTTTCAAGACAACACTGACTGAAGTGACACCCTCTTGGCATGTTTTATTTCCACTCTGTGCTATCAGATGGCACACATCATTAAAAAAGGCATATTATCGAAAAAGTAAACTTTTCAGTAATAAAGAAAATTATTATAAAACCAATGCAATTGCAAATGGTTTCAAGCACTTTATTCAAAATCCAAGCACTTTTCAAACCTTGAAAACACTATGTTAAATTCACAAATTTTCAAAGATTTCAAGGACAAACCATGTATACTTATAGCCCTAGTGCATTGCAGTTGAGTGCACTATATCAGCAATGAGTGAAATAAATGAAATGAGCAAATTTGAACGCTAAAAAAGTAATAAACTCAATATTTTAGTCCTGTACAAATTAAAATTAACTCGAAAATTATGTAGACCTATTGTGAGTTGAGAATTCAGCTCAGTTAAATTAAAGCATGTTTGCAATTATCATGACACTTCCAGTGTTTACTGAGAAATTATTAACAAAATATATAATAATATTTGTTAACAACAGTAATAAAAACAAGAAAATGTAATTACTTTATTAGTGTATTTGCTAGCACTTTAGTATTGGGAACAATTATCTTATTACCAGTTGCTTATTAGCAGGCCTATTATTAGCATATTGGCTGTTTATAAGTACTTATAAAGCACATTTTCTGCATGACCATATTCTACATCCCTAACCCAATACCTAAAGTCAACAACTACCAGCATTATTACTAACTTAACAACTGCTAACTATTAAAATGGGACAAATTAAGAGTTTATTGAGTCATAGTTAACATTTTACAAATAGCGAAAATTTTACATTAAAACAAAGTGTGACTATGCATTTGGATAATTTTTTAATGAACACAGTGATATTCATTTATAAATATATAACATCATTAGCTGATAGTGGGATGTGCTAACTGTTGATGCCTATTGGTGATGCAAAATGAATCCATATACGGAACAAAACACTTATACTTATATGCTTTCATCAGTTTGCAGAAGTTTTTTCTTGATATTATATTTTTCTTTTGTTTTCTTAATCATTTTGATGTTCAGAAACATGATAACAGCAGCACAAGCCATCAGCACACATGGGATTATGATGTATTTAAAACGATCACTGGCAGGAAGATCATGCTTCTTGAAGCTTACCACTTGTAGTTGAGGCTTTATGCAGTCTAAGCACAAAAAAAACACACACAAAATGTTTTAGGTCTGTTTTAGGTCACATCACATTGTGCCATTTAAGGGAAATTAATAACCAAACACAAATGGATGAAATGAAATGTCAACATGAATGTTTACAGTTTATAAATAAGGGAAAATATTTTTATGGTAATTCCCCTTTGTGCTTCTCTTAAAACTACAGGTGGAGTGTTCAACAACTCTATAAGGCAAAGCACATCTGTGAAGGGGGAACAGTATTACACTTTGCATCTTAACATAAGTTCTCACCTGCTGAATAATAATCAGTATTTCCTTCCTGAATGTAATGACCCAGGGGAGGCCATAAAGTGCATCTGTAAATACCACAGTCTACTTTAGCAGAACTAGGCACCAGAAGAGAGTTGTCTTCCCCCACCTCATAGGAATAATTTGCAAACTTATAGAGGGTTGTGATGTTTTTTAGGAAATCCTTCAAAACAAGTCCAGTCAGCACATCAGAATCCTCTTCAACCTGTAAAAAAGTTAGCCTTTTTTAAACACTCCTGCCCAATATCCAAGCCACAAAATTGTATGGATGTATAGCTCTTGATTTTGACTGGGCGAATGTGATGATTGACAGGTGAAGACGGCCTGCAGGGGTTGCAGGTTGTCAGCTATTCTTAACAGCTGACTGTGCATTTGAAATACTGAACATACACGAACCTTGTACCAGGTGATTCTCCTGTATTCTACACCTTGTTCAGTGCTAGCTGGGCATGGTATTTTAATCCAGTGCTGCTCCTTCATCGATATTGATAGGTCAATCAGATAAACTGAAAAAAAAATTATAACATTATGATGTATTTATTAAAAGTTGCACTAACTGCCAGTGCCTCGCATGAAAACGCGTTTTTATAGCCTATTATACAAATTTTAACAGCTTTTCTGTTTTGGAGACGCGAACGCGGAAGTTGTAGGCTGCACAAATGGTTAGTTTCACTTTTGTATTTATGCGTTTTCTTTCTTTCTTGAACCTTTTTTCAATTATTCAATACATTAAATTGTGCATGTGCACAAATGCATTCTGTACTTACAAATCATAACGTAAATGTGCAGCATGATCAATGTTTGTTTCCTGCGCGTTGTCCTTTCGCTTCAGAATAGATCCGGAAACTCCCAGGGTGCGATCTCATTGGACGATTCGTAAAAAAACAACCACAACACCTTCATTTTTACTTGCTCTTATTTTATTGTTTACACATTTTAATTAACAAACCGATCTCAAGTACATGCTATAAATGAACATCTCTTTGGTGTAACGATAATTAGTTTTATTAAAACAGTAAAAAACAAGCAGGTCTACAAAGTTCAAGCACGTAAGCTTCGTTCTTGAACTTCGTTCCCTATCTTAGTGAAGACATTGACTTGGTTAATTATATGTTCTATCACCTATCCAACCCCTACAGCTAAACTTACCCATACAAAATATTGTGCAGAACTCATTTAAATAAAAACATATTTTGGCTTAGGCTGCTGTACAAACTGTATTTTACATTTAGCAGACAAATGCGAATGCAGTGTATTCAGGTTATTCTTTTTTTTATCAGTATGTGTGTTCCCGTGGAATTGAACCCACAACCTTTTGCATTGCTAACACAATACCACTTAACCACAGGAACACTTTTCTCTCCCCTTAACCTAACACCACTAAACCTTTACCCCTCATAAAAAACTTTCTGCATTTTAAAGTTCAAAAGTATTTTATAATACTTGTTTCCTCATGGGGAACAAAAAGTATGTCCCCATAAGGTCAAAAATTACTGGTGGGGACATTTGGTCCCCAATGTAGGGTACACACACACACATTGTAAAAACATTTTATTACTCAAACATGGACTAGTGATATATAATAGGCTATAGTTGTGTTTCCCAGATAGCATGTAGTATTAAGCCCGAGCTTAGCTGCCTCATGCCGCCTGCGGCTCAGACTCGGCATCGACATGGCCTGCAGCGCTCTCTTACACAGGTATATAGACAGCTACATCTTTCTTTCATTTTCATTTCCAGCTTACTGTGTCACCCAGTTTGACTTCACTCAGTTGCATAACTGTGAAACTTTAAAACTGGCACATTACAAACAGGCTTGACAAAGAAATCCAGTTAAAGTATCAGAATTAGATTAGAGCTGAACTGATTTTGTCTGCAACTTAACAGTAACTACTGATGATCCTCATAATGGACAACTTAATTCTAAAGCCTTATTTCTCTGTTGAACATTTAGGCTATCCATGCATGAGCGTACTGGCCATATGATCTATATGAATACATTTTAAATTATTTGTCTATATCTTATATGTATATTCATATTAATAACTGGGGATGTCAATTTAACATGTTAATTTCATCTATTCGTTATGGAAAAATAGTGTGATTAGAAATGCACTTATCCCACCCCAGACGTATGTCTCATTTCGAACAAACATGATGCAGGACAGAAGCTCAGTGCATGATGTAGTCCATAAAATGAAAAAACTCAATTTTATGCCCCTTAAATTTAATATATTGGGGCAAAAATGCCCCTGTATGAATTGTCTTTGGTTTATGTCATATGATAAGCAATATCACATGAGATATCACACGAGTGCTGTTTTTATCCCAAATAGCACGAGTGCAAATATAATTTTATACAACAGTTCAGTAAATAAGAAGTTAATTTTGTCTTATATTTTAAACACAGTATGCGACCCATGACCACAAAACCAGTCATAAGGGTCCATTTTCAAAATTACAATTTATACATAATCTAAAACTGAATGAATACGTTTTCCATTGATGTATTGTATGTTAGGATAGGACTATATTTGGAAGAGACACAACTATTTGAAAATCTGGAATCTGATGGTGCAAAAAAAATCTAAATATGTTTTATTAAGTCTAAATTAAGTCTTTATCTATGCATATTACTAATCAAAAATTATGTTTCGATATGGAGATTTAACAAATACCTTCAAGATCTTAACATGAACATGATCTTTACTTAATATCCTAATGATTTTTGCCATAAAAGAAAAATCTATAATTTTGACCCATACAATATATCTGTGCTATATGGTTTCAAGGTCAATTATAGTCTGTGTTTGCTCAATTTTGGCAGCGAAAATATTACTGTATCTATAATGCCACATGCAGCAGAACTTTGAACCATTTGACCGAATCGAATGAACAAAAAATACTTGATTTTTCTCAGATCATCTTGTATTATAGTTTATGTTAGGCTGTTGTAGCCTAAACGTGTATTTTCTTTTACTTACTTTCTTTCTTTCTTTCTTTATTTAATCAAATAATATATTTATTTCTAAAGCTACTTTTTGTCAATTTAACACAATAGCTATAAATTGTCTTTTAAGGGTTTTTTCACAGTCAAATGCATTAAAATAATAATAATTAATTAATCACCACATTATGTAATTAATTAGATAAATACAATTTTCATCTAATGGCAGCCCTAGTAACAAACCTTAAGATTCATAAAGTACATACATTTGTTGCAGACAGTAAAAATGATTTACAGAGGATATACAATTATAAAAAATGGGGGGAAATGTAAAAACAAACAAAAGGCAAGAGTGTGCAGCTGTGGCAGAGCACAGGCCTAATGAATTGCAGCCCTCCCTGACTCTTGTCTCCCTCAACAGCTATAAAACAGCTCCCATTATAGATGTCCTTTTTCCCCAAGGAATAAACCATCCATTAAAAAAGTAATTAAGAATAGCCAAACCACACAGAAATAAAATGGATCCTATCAACACAACCTAATGATGTGAATAACCTTGTAAATGTTTACAGGCTTGGACTGTTTTACTTAGCTAATGGATGCGTAAAACTAAAATCACCCCATCAGCTTTTTGTGAATCTCAGTCTTTCCAGCTTGACCTTCCAGTCTTGCTTCCCCTTCCTTCCTGTTTTCTTCTTACTGTTCTAAATATGACTCGATCACACACCTGTGAAAGGAAAATGTATATGAGCCTGGTTTCAAAATCACTGAAACACACACACAAAACTTCTCCCACATATTCTTAGCAACGAGCCTGTGTATGTCATTTCACTAATCTCTGAAACCTAAACGATTGCTAGCTGTTACAGCAAAACAGTCGTGTGAAAAAAAATTGAAATGCTAAAGTGCACACACAGCTGCAACATAATGCATTTACTACAAGACCTTCACAGGCTTCAGCAGAAAAAAGCATTATTTCCTGTGATAGATAAAGTACACCATGCAAAGACATTGCTGGTGGAGCATATGTAAGTGTGGGGGGATTCGTGTGAAGCTCATGGGCCTCACCGTCTCTGTTTCCTGTTATGCAACAGTTTCTGAAGAAGTAAAGTGCAGAAACAGGTAAAATATGTTTACTGTCAGTCTGTGAGGCATGTGTATATGCAGTCAGCATAGGACCACCGCAATTTAACTGAGAATCAGGTCAGAAATACTTCGAATGGTCATGGCATAACCATGAGCTGCCTAAATATAAAAGATAGTTTTGTCTTTTAGGTGTAGACGGACTCAAAACAGACATGAGCTGTGTCTCCTTTTAAATCACAGCCTCCAGAGGTCACCTTTTCAGCTGCATGCATCATTGAGTACACTCAAAATAAAGAAATTTCAGTGATTTATGCAGATAATTGTATAACTGTTACTTTTATAAAATGAGTCATCCTCTATGAAATATGTGGCTGACAAATGCAACCTCATGCAGCCTGCAAAATGAGACACAGCTTATCTGTTTTGAGGCCATCTATATGGCACATGAATGAACTATTTGTACTGGATGGAATAAAAATGTTTCTTTATTTTCGTACAATTCCATTTTTATCTACATATCTCACAATGTGAAGTGTGGCTTTATAATTTGATTTTATTATAAATAAGGCTTTAAATATTGTTGCCGGTAAGTTTGTGTTGTTTTTATGAAAAGTCATTTTTGCTCTCCCAGGTTGCATCTATTTTATTTAAAATGCAGTAAAAAAGTAATACTGTGGAATATTATTTTAATTAAAAAAGACTTGAAGTTTTCTATTGTATTATATTTTAAAATATAATTCATTCCTGTGATGGGAAAGCTTCATTTTCAGCAGCCATTACTCCAGTCTTCAGTGTCACATGGTCCTTTAGAAATCATCATACTTCTTCAGGATTATTTGATGAATAGAAAGAACAGCATTTATTTGAAAAAGAACAGAATGAGAATAGAATAGGAAGTAAAATTATAAATGCCTTTACTGTCCCTTTTGATCACTTTAATGCATCCTTTCTGAATAAAAGTTATAATTTCTTTCAAAATAAAAATAACAACTGACCCACTTAACTCACACATAACAGTAATCTAAAATTAACTAACTAATTAACTAAACTAATCTAAAAAGTGTTTCCTTGAATTGACTGATTGGGATGCTAATATACTCACCCCCACAGTTACAATGCAAAGAATAATTTTGGTGATGCTAATAAGAGAAAAGCCAATCACAGCCCAGGAAACAATTAATTCTTCTACAGCAGGACAGGATTCAGCAGGGATCGTGGTGGTGATGGGATAAACTGTGCTCACATCCAAACATTCTGAAAATTAAGATAGCCATTATTTGTTTAATGGGTTCCTTAGTTTTACGAGATCATGCATAATTAGAGGTTTAAACATGCACTTAAAGATACGGTTTTGATGACACCAACATACAGAATTTCAGAATCAAACTGATTTTATGTGGAATGAACTAGACTGTCCGGGCTCTAAATTACCGGAGATATTCAATCCAACTATAGACTCATCATTTTGACCTCCAACCTCTGCAGCCAGGAAGCATTGATATTCTCCAGAGTCTGAAGGTTGCGTATTTTTTAACACCAGGGTCTCTTTATCTTCCAGAGAAACATTGGTCAAGTTATAGTATGCATATTCATTTTTTTTCCTCTTGATGATAGGAACATTCTAGAAAAGAAAGACATGGCTTTATTAGGGGATTTTGTCGTGGTGTTGTGTTTTCTGGTTGAACATACCGACTAAGTCAAATGCCAAATGGTATGCCACTGAGGTGCAGTGACTACTCATCAAAGGAACAGCTTTTTGCAGGCTAACCATCATGCACCTTTCTTTTTTACTTTAAAAACGAATCAGTTAAAATATAAAAGTAACTCACATCTTTTTTATACCACATGACGTAACGGTATGTTTTTGTTCGGTCAGTAGCTGTACAAGGAAGTCTGACGACATCATTACAGTTACCCATAAAGTTCTGTTCTGTTATCCCACAGTGCAATGCTGCCATTGCAAACAACAGCAGTTCTGCAAAGAGAAATACAGAATGGAAAGTAAACATCAATCTGTTAATATCAGCACCTGTTTAAATAATAATTCGCTATTTGGCCTATGTGTTATCGTAGATGAACTTCAGTGTCTGACTGTGGTGACGCTAAATGGGTCAATGACCTATACAAATGACCTATAATATCAAATGCATAGTTCACCTCAAAATGAATAATTTTTTTTCTCCTCTTTCCTCTACTAAACTAAAAAGAAAATATTTAGAAGAATGGACCCCATTGACTTTCACAGTATATTTTAACACTCTGATGAAGTCAGTTGTTTTAAACAACAAAAACAAAAACCATTATGATATATACTGTAGATGCTATTTAATACCACTAACCTAACATAGCTCAAACATATTTTTTAACAGGAATAACACACAAAACCTTTAAATTACCATGAAATATTATTCACAGACCTGAAAACTTGTACAAAATACTGATAGTTTTGAAGAAAGTCTGCTTATGATTGTTTTGGGAGTGTAAAATATGTGGCTAAATTTAGGGTCAAGTGACTTGATTGTTTGTTTAGTAACTAAAATAAAGGAAACTGCCAACTCTCTTCACCTTCACTGGCTTATAACTGCATGATTCTGTAGAATTTCGCATCCCTATCATCACATTCAGTTCTGAATTTAACAGGACAGAGAAGTTACAAAAAGAGAAGAAGTCTCAAGTGAAAAAGAAAATAAAATAAATATCACTTGTGTGTCTCTATTTTAGCCATAATTAATTTTTCTAGCCATTTAGGCATCAGCTCAAAATGATACAGAAAGCACTCAACATAATTTCTGTGAACCTAATGCTTAAATTAAATTATAATATCAGAATTATTTATTTTAAAGTATTTTTTTAAGTAGTTAGGTTTGAAAGAGAACATTTTGACCATTGACCATGGCTTCAATGAGTTAAAAGTCAGTGAAGTCTGAAATGTACGTACCTGGAATCTTCATATTTCTCATTCTGAGTTCTTTACAGTGGGTAAAACCAAGCCATCAGTGATTACGAGTGGCCTTACAGCTGTTTCTTGTTGCTCTTCAACTACAAACAGAAAGTGTCATCAGTTTAACAAAAGTGAGGTGCTGCTTGGAGCAAACATGAAACGCTCATGCATGTCTCAATTCCGCCCTCTGGTGAGTGTAACGATAAATAATAATATTAAAAAACAAACGTTTGTACATAAAAAGAAGATGATAACTACCCCAATAAACTTTTTAATCATTGAATCGTCACTGACTTTGACTGGACCAAAATAGGATGGATATTTTAAATATGTGGCAGAGTCAAAAAAAAAAAAAAAAATTATATTATATATATATATATATAAATAAAAGAAAAGCCAGAATTTGCTTATGTAGATATTTTTGTGAATGGTCTAGAGTTTCAGAGCATCATTTTATAATAACATTTAAATCTGAGAAATTATTGTTTTAATGACATTAGTATAATTTACAAAACAAAATTAATACATAAATTACTAATTATAAATGTGTTAATTGCAATAGCATTGTAAGTATCCTTATAAAAATAATGTGATTTCAGATAGTCATCTGAGTTATACAGAAATATTTCTAACAATATTAACTGAAACAACACACAAATAAATACATGAATATAAATATTTACACACATATACTATTCTAATATTATTAGAAAATACAGTATTATTTTCCATCCAGTGTTATGCTGATGATACTCAACTATATATCTATATATATAACTATATATCAACAATAATTATATATTTAATATATTTAAAGGGGTCATCGGATGATACATGCACTTTTATAAGTTGTTTGAACTGAAATGTGTGTTGGCAGTGTGTGTACACAACCACCCTACAATGATAAAAAATCAACCCATTGTTTTTGTTTGTAATCTACTAAAATCTTTACCCCTGCTCAATTCGAGCTGATCTCAGATGCCTGTCTTTGTGATGTCAGGATAGTTTGATTGACAGTAGCATTTTAGCACAGACTGGACTGGTGTCTGTTTTTATACAGTCTATGGTATTACCTTGTTTTCGACGCTGGAGCAGGCGTAGACAAGAATATTTTGTTGGATGTAATAATAAACACAGCAGTCGTCATTTGCTGACATCTGAGTGGATTACAAAGTAATGCAAAAACAAAAGTGCTGCATGGGGTATAAAGTCTCGGTGCTCTTTGGTTGTGGGATAGTAAATCTCTGAAGACAAGAACTCCAAGGCACTCGAATATCTCAGTGAAAAAATTAAAAAGCCTTTATTACATTCTTGGCTTGCTTTTTTTTAAAAATGGTGAGAGGTACACCTACGCGTTGCGGCTACATGCCTTCATCAGGGTGTGTATTACAAACAATGTCTCAGTTCATTTAACAACAGCTAATTAATCAAATTAGAAACACCTGGTCACTCTGTGTAAAGCAACTCAAAGAGAGAGGTAAAAAAAAAAAAAAAAAAAAAAAAGGAAAGGAAATTCAAATTGCATCTCTTACACAAAAGTCATAAAGTGTGAAACTATCATTATAAATATAATAATATCAGCATAAATATAATGCATGAGACAAAAAAAAAAAAAAAAATCAAACCATCTCACACAAAAATAATAAATCATGGAATTATCATCATAAATATAATGATTGAGAGACAAAAAAAAAATTTCATTTAAGAAATGGTACAAAGTCTAACTCTCCGTTTAAGCCTGGACATGTAGTTGCTTTCAATGTATAAATCCAGAAAGATTATCTCTGTAACAGCCTATTAGTCCTATCTCCTCCCCTGATTGATTTCGGGATATGTTCAATGCCAGTAATTTTTAATGTACTTGGATTACCATGATTCGCATCTCTATAGTGTAGGGCCATAGGGTATAATGGGTTGCAAACTCTAATCGCATTTTTATGCTCTGCTAATCTGGTCTTTAATTTTCTTGTAGTCATCCCTATATAGAAACAACCACATGGACACTCCAACTTATAGACCACGAATGAGGTATTACAATTAATAAATGATCTTATTTTAAATTCAGAACCAGAGGTTACATCTCTAAACACACCAGTCTTAACCATATTATCACAATGATTGCAATTACCACATCTGTAATTTCCTACACTTAAGCCTAACCAGGTATTTGATTTCCTAGCTGGAAGATGACTTCTCACAAGTTTATCTTTGATTGTAGGTGCTTTTCGAAACGCAATGGAAGGAGATTCAGGCATGACTTCTCTTAGATAAGGATCACTCATAACTATTTCCCAATTACTTTTTATAATTTTCTTAATTCTGTTAGCCTCTGTGCTATATTGTGTCACAAAATAAACTGAATTGTCTGACTCTTGTGATTCTTGTTTTTTTTGTAATAGCTCATCTCTACTCATATTTTTTACTTTGGTGTATGCTTTATTAATCACCCTATCTTTATACCCTCGTTCCTTAAATCTTTGAGTCATATCTTGTGCCCTAATGTTAAAATCATCTTCCTTATCACATATTCTTTTTAACCTCTGGAACTGTCCCACTGGAATATTCTCAGTCATCCATAAGGGATGGAAACTGTCTGCTCTTAATATAGTATTTCTATCAGTTTCTTTTCTGAAAATAGTAGTATGTAACATCCCATCACTTTCTTTAAAAATGTTGATATCTAAAAAATAAATCTCAGTGTTAGAATACTCTAGACTTCAAATTAGCGTTGGTGTTATTTAGATATGTATGAAAAGACAGCAAATCAGCCTCTGAACCATTCCATATCAATATAATGTCATCTATATATCTTCCCCACCACTCAACATACTTCAAATAAGGATTTAAGTCAGAGAATACAAATCTCTTTTCCCAAAGTCCCAAATAAAAATTCGCATAATTTGGGGCAAAATAGGCACCCATAGCTGTACCTTTAATTTGTTTATAGAATTCATTTTGAAACAAAAAGATGTTGTTATTCAATGTCCATTCTGCTAACTGTACAATAAAACAAGCAGGTGTCCTTTCAGTAGTTGATCTCGCATCCAGATAGTATGTTAGTGCTTCCAATCCATCTAAATGGTCTATGTTTGTATAAAGTGACTCTACATCCATAGTGACCAATATAGATGATTCTGTTGTTTTCAATTTTTTAATGTTATTCAATACCTGGGTAGTATCCTGAATGAATGAAGGAAGTTTACAAACAATTGGTTTAATAAAGCTATCAACAAATTTTGAAGCTGGCTCTGTAATAGATTCATTACCGCTAATAATAGGCCTCCCTGGTGGATTTTCTAGATTTTTATGAATTTTTGGAAGCATATAAAAAGTAGGAATCCTAGGATTTTTACAAGAGAGAAATTCACACTCATTTTTTGAAATCCATCCCTCTTCTTCTGCATGTAATAAAATATCAGTCAGTTCTTTTTTAATTCCTTCTATTGGGTTGGATTTTAAGCGCTGGTAATACTCACAGTTCTGTAGTTGTCGCAAGGCTTCTTCAATATATTGTTGTCTACCCCATACTACAACAGCACCTCCCTTGTCCGCTCTTTTTATAACAAGTTCCTCGTTGTTAGAAATCCAGTTCAAAGCTTCTCCTTCTTCTTTTGAAAGGTTATGTTGTTTTCGTTTATTTGAAACAAAGATCTTGTCAATGTCATACGTTACTTTTTTGTAAAAGGAATTCAACGTTGGATTAGATACACAAGGCATAAATGTTGACTTAGGTTTGAAGATTGTCTTCTTGTCATAGGTACGAGTAGCTGCTTCAGATGTATAGTACCAAGCTTTAAGTTGAAGACTCCGATGAAACTTGAATAAGTCCACTTTAGTCTGGAAATCTTTTGCAGTATTAATTGGGGCATAAGTGAGGCCTTTTGACAAAACAGACATGCAACTTGCTGGCAGCGTGACATTTGAAATGTTGATCACCTCAAACATTGTTTGTAATACACACCCTGATGAAGGCATGTAGCCGCAACGCGTAGGTGTACCTCTCACCATTTTTAAAAAAAAGCAAGCCAAGAATGTAATAAAGGCTTTTTAATTTTTTCACTGAGATATTCGAGTGCCTTGGAGTTCTTGTCTTCATCTGAGTGGATTACATTTGTTTTTAAAGAGAATGCTCCCCCTGATCTACCTAAACTTGTCTGTCTTCGCGCAAATCATTTGTGATTCACCAACAGAAAAAGTAAGTATGGTAAAGGTTTTTTTTATGAATCTAATGTTCAGTAATAATGTGCTAATTAGCAAGTTTCACATGAATGTGGCTAAAGTAAACAATTTCTATGAGAGCAGCTTAGAAGAGAGGGGCGGATGCTACAAAACGGCTTGCTCTGAAAAGAGCTGTTGTTGACAGGGTAAAAAAAGAAAAAATGTAAACCATTTAGACATTTTAACCAAACTATGTTACAGACATTTCATTAAGACCCTAAAGAATCATAATTTCAGAACTATGTATGAACATGTATCTACTATTATTTATATGTATTAATGATGTATAGAAACATATAAGGCCTAAACATTCTCTGTCCTAATGTTTTGGACCCGTTTAGAGTCACCACAGTCAGACACTGAAAGTATCTTTAAACCTACAACGGTTGGCCAAGAAAGAAAAAAAAAGACTTTCAAAAACCCGGGTTAAATGCATTCATAAGATTCAGAAATGAATCAAATGGATCATATTACATAGGCAGATTTGGCATGTTTGACAAATCTGATTTCTGTTAAATATAAGGGGATATAATGGAAATACTGACAAGTTAGAAACTGCTGAACGCAAAAGAGCAAAGTGGAAACACATTCGTGTTAGTCATTGGTGAACTCTTTTGCTGGGTCTGCACTTGTGGTTTATCACAATGGAACTTTAGTCATCATTATGTTGAACTAATGTTATTTGTGGTCGTTTGAAAGCTATAGCCTACTTAAACACATTAGTAATGAAATTTAACTTTTGCTCATACGTGAATGAGCCACCTGCTCCTGTTGTGGAAGTTACAAATATTTCACAAAAGGTTTCAGAACTATCTTCCCCTGTTTCTCTCTCTCACTCACTTTGGTTTGCTCTTTTGAAGTCTTTGTTTTCCTTTGAGTCCCATTTGCAGTCACAAATGGCTGAATCACAGAGCTGTAAAGCTGCTCTTCCATGGCAGTAAATAAGGCGCCTGTGAAAGTGGTTGAGGGTGGACTTGCTTTTCTTCAGTCCGGAACTCGACCCTCTCCTCTCTCTGGATGCAGAGATCCTCCTGCCCGTAATGACTGTATGACATGCTCTTCTCCATCCTGTTGTTCTTCATATTGGGGTTCCCCCACTTTTTTTCTTTTTCTTCCCTCCTTCTTTCCCTCTCCTAATTTGTCCCAGTGTTTGCTGGAGTCTTACTTGCTGACAGGATAGTGAGGGATCAGGATATTAATAGGAGGCTGTATGAATAGGAAGAGGAAGACACAGAGAGAGGGTTGTGATTACGCCATCTGGATTAAACAATGCCTGGGCTACTTCAGGATGGACACAATAAATGAGAGGACAGCAGGGGCAAGTGAGAAAGGAGGAGAGCCTCTGCTTCATGCAGAATGCATACTGTAATTCATACAAAGATTATTACACATTCATTGACATTTCAGTCATCTAATATTAGGTTAAATAGCATCTGCTTGTTACATTTTGTGTGCTACTGACTACTAGGCTACCATATTTTCACAACAATGTTCACAGCAGCTCTAAACTTACATGACAGCTGCATACTGTATCTCTACATTGAATAGTGACAGACACATCATATGTGTGGATATGCATTTATGATCGAGATACAGAGAATTCTGCATATTCAAGACTTTTGTCAGCACACTCTTAAGCGTAGATTTCCGTACGATCTGCTTACGCCCCATTGACAGTCAGGTTTAAGGGTGGACATTTAAATTTACCTTTTTTATTTCGAAAAATCATATGTGACTTTAAATGTAAATAGGGCCTGTCTTTCAGAGCATGGGCACAACATCAAAGTAAATCACAATTATATATAATTTAGCTGGCTAGCTAGCTGCAGGCAAGCTTGTTTTTTTATATTAAATTTTATTACATTTTCAAAATACATAAAAACAAGAATATCAAAGTCATTAACTAAATAAGCAATAGTGTGATGATGCCTGCATGAAGAAAATTGCTTTAATTTTATTAAATTTTTTGTGTATTTTTCTGCAATTTCAGGTTTTTGTTTTTGTTTAACTTTTGTTACTTGTTTTGTAGTGCTCAAAGTATTTATTTTTATATAAAATATTGGCAATTCATGCAAAACTTCACCACATCGACATGGAAAACACCCTGTCCCTTCGATCAGTTACAACAGTAGGGAACAAATTATGATTCCACTGAAGAGACCATCATGATTAGCTTATTCTGTGAATATAATAACATAGTAGTAGAAGACTATAGGCCTGAAGACTATAGGCCTGTAGTTCATTTTTTAACAGTAGTTTTTTGTGACAGAAAAAAAAACAAAATCTTGTTTGCACTTATGTTACAGTATAAATTTGAAAACCAGAAAATAAATTACTGTTTTACAAGATCCTGTTTTTGAATATTTACTGAATTTATTAGTTATTACTGAGATGTTCAACTAAGGCGCAAAAGCTAAAATGTATCCCTAAGTGGTACACAATCGTACCTTAGGTATACATATTAGTAACTTCTGACACAAAGACAATTTTTTCTGAAAGTATCAAATGTGTATTTACAGCATTGGTATAAATGTATGGGAAGACAGAAACTGAATTAAGTAAACAAGAATTAATTAAAGGATGAACTGCAAACAACTAAAATATATTAGTACCATTAATGTTTACTACATTTGTTTGAAGGTTCCCTCAGAAATGTTTTGGTAGTCATGGAGATCTTAGCTTATGTTATTAATTTTAACTATCCAGTTATCAATGTGCATATGTGTCTGTGTGGGTGTGTGTTTTGTGCGCTCTGCAGCAGGTCCCTGAGGTTATTTGAAGCCACAGCTGTGTGTGTGTTTATCTGAAGGCCCATGTTTCTGTCAGTGAGCTTGTTCAGAGCTCTCTTTCTGCGTCTGATTGAGGATTTCCTCTAGATGATCGTTACCTCCACACACACACACACACACACACACACATAGAGGAACGCCCCAAAAGTTCCATCAATACACAGCAGACTCTCAAAGCCTTCACAGCTGGGAGATTTTCCCATGCGAAAACACAGTACAAAAATGCAGACACACACACCAGTGACGTAATAAACGTAATGACAATACCGTGTATATTTCAGTTCTGTTTGACAATAAATTCCTTTTTTATATAGATATCATGTGAATCGGGAAGATTTAGAAATACAAAATCATTTGGGATTTTTATTTTGATTGATTTTGGATTGCGTGACTATGATTTTGCATTAATAGATTTTGCTGATATTAGATTACATATGTTGAAAATCATAAAAACATAAAGTTTAAAGACATCATTCTGGCACTGATACGTGTGTGTGTGTGTGTGTGTGTGTGTGTGTGTGTGTGTGTGTGTGTGTGTGTGTGTTGTGCTATGTTTTGGCTGAGAGCTGCTTCCTCTGACCCAGTTTTGTTATGGTCCTTATTAAAAATACTTTGATGATGCTTGATGATTGTGATGATGATAATTATGATGGCCCGTCTCCCTCTGCACCCCTCCTGTTGTGTGGATGTCTTATTGTTTGATTGTTTTCTTTCGGAAGCATCGCTAGCACGATACCGAAACTGACCCTTCACCCTGAGTACGGTTAATGTCTGGGAGGGCCACATCTTCTGCTCGACGGCATTCCGCGCTGATAGCTGTGTAGCGTTTACATTGTCCAGCAATTCCCTACTCAGGGAATTCCGCTTCCAGACTCCTGAATACTGAACAAAAACAATAAGTGTATGTGTGTGTGTGTGTGTGTGTGTGTGTGTGTGTGTGTGTGTGTGTGTGTGTGTGTGAGTGAGACACTGAGAATGTGAGGCAGCAAGCATGTGTATTAATGATGCTTCCTCCTTCCTTCTCAAAGCTTCAGAGGTTGGTAAATGTTTGAGCTGAGTTTTTAATGTTACCTTATGAGAGAGGGAAAGAACAAGTTAAAGTCATTTTAATTATATTTACATAGAATAAATGTTAACTGAATTGCCTATATATATATATATATAGAGAGAGAGAGAGAGAGAGAGAGAGAGAGAGAGAGAGAGAGAGGTCAGTTATGTGGAGGGAATTCTTTTTTGTCTGTATCTATTAATTTATTCTAAAATAGATTTAATAAACGCAGTTTATATAAACATTTAATTGATTTAATTGATTTAATTATTATTATTATTCAAAAAAAGATAGGCAGTGAAGCAGTTGTGTTTTAAAATATTATTAATTTTTTAGAAACTAATGTCCACCAAATCAGTTTTTTTTTTTTTTCAAATAAAACATAGATTATTGGAGTATATTTTACTAAATTGCATGTTTCATTTAATGTGTTACTTGCCATTCCTTTGTAACTGTTTGTGAAATTTTATTGTCCTATATCCTATATTTTCAGTGAATAAGAAAACCTAAAAACAAATTTATTATGAAAAATAAGGCTAAAAAATTTTTTTTAAACATTTATTTTTACCTTTTTATTGATTAGCTAAAATATTATCCAAATTATGATTCAATCCCTTTTTTTACCTTGAAATATGTGTTTGAAATTGTCTAATAAAATGTATTAGTGTCTTTGTATTTTGTCTTTTGTCGATTGTATTGTATTCTTTTCCACATGGTACAGGGGTAGATTTTTAACATTTTTCTCTTTTATCATTTCAAATATCTTAAATATTATGCAAATAATCATGTTAAAAATATATTTCATACATACATTTTAACTTTACACCGTATGAAATTCTCTCATAGTATGGTTTTTCTAAAGCAACCGTCTTTTACCCTTGTTGCAGTTAGAAGGGTCCCAAAGTATAATTATCAATATTAATATAATTGCCGTGGAGGTCTGAGTTCTCTTTGCTGGCCGGATACAGTCCTGTCAGTGAATTATGGTGTCTGGGAATCATCCATCTGCTGGGCTGGTGGAGCTGAACAGAAGTGAGGTGTGTGTGTGTGTGTGTGTGTGTGTGTGTGTGTGTGTGTGTGTGTGTGTGTGTGTGTGTGTGTGTGTGTGTGTGTGTGTTTCTGGATTCGTGTAGACTCTGCCAAACTCAGAGGAGGGAGTTTCCTTCTGGGACATGTGTCACTAGGCAACCACTTAGTCATTAGTAAACGAGTGTCAAGGTTCGGGGTCTGAGAGGAAAGAGGTTGTTGGGTTTTGTTATGAAATGCTTCTAATAAGCCAAGTGAAAACCCCAAAGAGACCAAATCAAACCCGATTTATGAAGCTCCAAATATCATAGTTAATCCTATAGAAGCTGCTTTGAAATGATGAAATCACAGCAGTGAGAGTGAGATTCGATTGCAGTACAATCGGCTGGGAGACATCAGTCACACTTTAGACACTACGGATCGGCATCGTATGAAGGGAATTCAGACTCAACCAGCTGCCAAAACACTGAAGTACCATCACTGCACACTGCTGAACCAATTCATTATCACAAAACATATACAGTAATGTTCAAAAGTCTGAGTGCACTCGTGAAAATGTGTCTCTAATTTAATATAAATCTTTTCATTGTAAATTATTTTAGACGTTCATAATTTATTAATATGGGGTTAAATGTCACATTTTTAATTTCAGGTAATATTTTGTATAGACACAAGCCTCAAAGTCCAGGCTATTCAAGTTATAGAAGATTTATCCACTAGTATTGCTCAGGAGAAATAGTACATTTAATTAAACAGACATGTGACAACATGCCCCAATAGTCTATCATGTGCTTTTCAGTCAAACCTAACCAGTAAAACAACAGTGAAACAGAATCAATGAATGACTAAATAAATAAACTAAATGTAAATGTATATAGCCTACTGTATAATATAATAAATCTCAATATCAAATCCCAATCATTAAGAAATTAAATAAACATTAATTTCCCAGAACTTTGATTAGACCATATAAAAAATATTTTTATATAATATATAATCAGATAACTTTTTATGTATTATTATATTTTATAAAACATAGATATTTTTAATATATTAAATCTCAATCATTAATTCAACCATCATGATTTCTCATATAAATTTGTGCTGTGATTAGACTAAATAATTAATATTTTAGCATTATATTCAGATAACTTTTCATATTATTATATTGTATAATACATGTTGGGTTTTGCCCCACTGAAACTGGTGGATTATATTATTGACCGCTGCAGAACTCTGGTCAGGGAGTCGGAGTCATCAGATAGAGTTTAACTGTTTATTGCACAAGAGTGACCATATACACATAATAGTGTACTTGAGGTAGTCTCTGAAACAAATAATATAACAGAAATGAATATTCACAGTCTAAAATTATTCAACAACTTAAGAGATTGCAAACCCAAATATAAACATATCTGTAAAGTGCACTGATGCATGAAATATAAATCGAGAAATATATTAGTATGAGTCTGTAATAAACTGCATAATAAATTGACAAACACCAAAATGTGGATTATAGAAATTGGACTGTCTCAGTAATACAGGCAGTAATAAATGACAACCAGTGAAAGATATTATCCACGGAGAAATTCACTTCAAAGTAATAACTAGTAGGCTAAACATGAACAATACGAGCCGCGATGCTAGCGGGATAATCCGCTCGTTAAGCAGTATCAAATTACACTCAGACAGATCGCTAAACATCAACCACACCACAAACATGGTCTAAATTAGCGCAGTTGGGATACAGTATGACAATCTGTTATTCACAACATACAGAAAGGAGAACTTACTTTGTCATAAACTTTCTCTTGCACATAAACACTGCACATGAATGCGTGCACGCGATATGATCGCTCAACTGGAGTAGCTTAGTGAATAGCCAATTACGCTGAGTCCGTATGTGCTGAGAACGCTGCACTACGTTATTTGCTTACAAGGCAACTTAAAATATCACACACGCAACCAACTTAATATTTAAAGTGACAGAATTCACAACAATACATATATTAAATCTCAGTCATTAATTCAATAATCATAATCTCTCAGATATATCTGGGACTGACTCCTATAGCAGCCATAATTTTTCGAACAGATCCTAAATCCATTCTTGGTTGTTGAAGAGATTGTGGACTGTTTAACATGAGAAACATGCATTCCGCGTAACTCTGGTGGAATGAATGTCTCTTGTCTCCGGTCTGATCGCAGCATGAGACCAGACACAACATATTTGCTGTCCCCTGGGTTATTTAAGGTTATCCTTTCTCAACAGTTCACAGGGTTAGTCTTTTTTTATTAACTGCAGAAAAGTTCACAGAATATATTGGGATATTGGCAATTTTAAAAATCCATTTTTGACTGCGATTTTAAAACACCCACTCAGCTTGTATGTACAGTAACCTTTGACCTTCATCCAAGCATCCGAGAGCTTAAATGCTTTATCTTTACCCTGACCTTCGACCTTGCTTTCTCTTTATCAAACCCCCTCTTCCACTTTCTCTTGCTGTGTATCACCCCACCTTCCATGTCGACCCTGCTGGTGATTTATGCAGCTCACAGATGCACAGCTGCAGCAGGTCCCCATGCTGACCGGAGGGTAGTATTTACCGTGACTAATACATCCCAGATCTCAAAAACACATGCAGACAGAATGAGAGAGATATGTATAAAAGAATTACAAAATAATAATAATAATCAAAGGAAAACATTTAGATTCTGTCCTTCAAAGAAATTACAAACTAAACAATGAGGAAAGGACCACATTGAGAAATAGAGGAGTTCAATTATGTAAAGAGATAATCAATGAGTTTTTTTCTGAATTTAAATGAATGTTTATTTTAAGATGACTGATTGATTTGAAGCTCTGTCTAAATCCCATGAGCCCTGAACTCTTCTTTCAGCTCTTGGTTGTGTTTTCCTGGCAATGTTTGGATTTTAAATCCAGAAAAAGCATCAGCCAATAAAAATCACTATAAACGCTCTATAAATGTAATTGTTTGGTTTCAAGAACAAGTTGAAAATCAGTTTTAAAATTAAATAATATACAGTTTAAAAAAGTTGCAGTATAACCTTTATAACGATGTCCCACAAAGCACTGATTTTTATACTAAAAATTAATTAATGCTTAGGTCTGCTTCTGAGGATGTTTAGGAAAACTCATCATCATCATTCATTTTCTATGTTTTACCAAATGAAAACGTTTAGTTAACAGATTCATTGCAGATATATTTCATTTTAAAGAAAAGTCTTTTCAACACGAAACATCCAAAAAATATATATTTTATTTCACCATGGTGTTTTCACAATTTGGGTATAAAATGTATAAATTCTCTTTAACAAAAAAAGAAAACGAAAAAGAAAAAAAAAATATGCACTGCATTTAAAATGTTCATATCTTTATACAAATCACACAATGAAAAGGTACAGAAAACTCAAAATTAACTCTTGTTTGAATGGCGACTCTTCCGAAAATCTCCGTCGCGAGGAGTCTCGCTCAACTCTCGTGCTCCCTGAGTTGCGGCTTTATCTCACGCGCCGCTGCCGCTGCTACCGGCGTGTCACGCGCAATGACGTGATACCCCGCATACGGACACAGTCAGTCCCGTCCTTTATCTGCAGAAACACACACGGACAAAACAAAAGGTTATTCGTTTCATGTCATACAAATATATTATCTAGACCAGTGGTGCCCAACCCTGCTCCTGGCGATCGACTGTCCTGCAAAGTTTAGCTCCAGTCCTAATCAAACACACCCGAAGCAACTAATTAAGGTCTTCAGGCTCACTTAAAAATTAGAGGCAGGTGTGTTTGATTAGGGTTGGAGCCAAACTTTGCAGGACAGTCGATCACCAGGAGCAGGGTTGGGCACCCCTGATCTAGACTCTCTCTCTGTGATGGGCCTAGCCTATTCTCTTTTATCATATGATGTTTTTCTTTATAGGCCTTCTTAATATTGAGAAACAACTCAATTTAGGCCTCGATAAAGACATTTAATGTATGACAGTGAAAGAATAAACTATTGTGAGAAAATATAGATAGGATAGCCTATTTAACATTTTTATTAGCATCTAGGACAAACAAATGTGCCCAAATACATTATCAGTATATATGTAAAAGTTAAAAAATGCTGTCACTAAAGCATGAGGACTTCTATTAGGTTAGCTATTTTTGTTAAGTAGCCTAAATGTGTTTCCTTTCGTTTATTGTGCTTTATTCTCAAAATTGCTCCTTTTGCAATTGGTCCTTCACACTTTCTGAGGTGCGTGGATCTGCACATCCTGTCCATTTGCAATTCATAAATGTTTGCTGTTATAAAGATAAGTGTTTATTATTAGGCTCCTATTTCCGTAGACACAATCTATATCCAAATGCATTATTTGAAATGTTCTTACCCCTTTTCTCTGGCTGCTGAGGCAAAAAGTACATATGGTGCGCGGCTGCTTTCCTCCGCTGTCCCCCTGCGCGCTGTAAACCGCGCTCACGCACGGCTGCGCGTCCTCTCCTCCGTCCCCTATAAGGAGCACATTGGCCAGATGTGAGATGTAACTGGAGGCTAAGCGCAGAGTCTCAATCTTTGATAGCTTTCTGTCCACCGGCTCGGTGGGAATAAGAGTCCGTAACGCCGTGAAAGCAGTGTTGACGCTCTGCGTCCTGTCGCGTTCCCGCGCGTTGGCTGCGTTCCGTTGCTTTACTATCACCACACTGCTCACCGTGGACATCTGCCGCCGCTTCTCCGCACTGGGACAGCAGCCGTAGCTCTGCTCCGAACTGCCGTCGCTCTCGCTGCGGTTCTCCTCATCCTCGGACATCATGGCAACATCCGGGTACGCTAGATGAGTCGCCATGGGCCGTAGCATGGCAAATGCCATAACTAAAAATTCTCTGGCTTGCTGAAACCGAGAGAGAAGTATCCAAAGTATCCAAAATGAAACGATGGCTTGTTGTCAAGCACTAGCCACGCAAACACTGCATCGCCAAACCCTGATATGTGTTTCAGCAGTTGAACAATCTCATCACATGTTAAAGATCCTCTGGATGCGCGTCCTCCAAGTCATTCCAAGCGCGAGCAGTTAAGACAGGAGCAGCGCGCGCGGTCTTATAGCATCAGGGAGGAGCAGTCACTCATATGCAAATAACCAAAGCTATAGACTCACAGACAAGCTAAGTCATATTTGAGCACAAAATACCTATTTTTAATACTTGATAGTTTTGCTAACAAATTAAATACATTAAGGGATAAATAAAAACATTAAGAACAAACTGAAAAATAAAGATATGCATTCACATGAAAGTATAAAGGTATGTTTATTTGGGCAGGTAGGTCTGGCAGCATGGCTTTATGTATCATGCACTCTCAGAAAAAAAAAAACATATAAAAACTGTCATTTGGGTCGCATCTTTTTAAAGTTCCATATTCCTACTAGTAAAGTGTGCGTATTAGAACATAAAATGTACAAAGTTTACCTTTTTAAAAGCTACCGCCACAGTGACAACTGTTGTACCTATTTTCCGAGAGTGTGCAAATACATTTAGAGATGAGTTTTATTTCTATAGTACTATGGCACTGCCTTCTGTACCATCACCGTATCCTGGTACTGCCACAGCAAATGTAAGGCTAAGCGTGTTTTATAGTTGTATAAATGTATAATTTCTAATATGTATGTAATATTGATTATTTATAATATTATAAAGTCATATCCTATTAATTTAATTGAATTAGTTTATTATTCCTCGTGTTTTAATATGCTGTTGAAGAAATATGTTGCAGTTGTGTTTCATGTCGTTAGTCAGTGTTTCTTGTTGCAAGATTGTTTCCATTTGATCGCGGTTTTAACGTTTATAATTGGAAAAAACTTATTTTGATTTTGATTTTGGCATCTTTTGTCTCTAATAATTAAACCCACTAAAACTGAAAACTTCAGTTTAATTGCTGTCTTAGGCTACATGTTTAAAATATGAATTGCATTTGTTAAACTTTGAATTTAGTGACTTAATATTTATTATTATCATCATCATCATTATTATTATTATTATTATTATTATTATTGTTGTTGTTGTTGTGAAATGTGGAAACAAAGAAAGAGACTTTTAAAATAAAAGAGCTCGTGGAGTAATACGAGCCTTCACTGGGAAAAACAGAAGCTGCACCTGCAAGCAGCTCTCGGCCGGTGATTATCCTCTGAATTTATTGCTTTTATTGCGCGGCCATTTGATAGCGAGGCGTTTAAAACAGCAGCGGGCCTATTATGAACGCTCAACAAACACGCTGGCAAACGCACTGCAAAGATAAATATGTTTATTTACAGAAGCATGATCCTAGTAAATATTAGATAAACAAATAAAAATAATTCAAATTTTCAAATTCAAATATTCATTTGGTGAATCGAGGTTTTCAAGACGATCTGCAATTGAGCATATGTTTACTTTAAAATACAGAGCTGTCCTCGCAGAGTCACACTGGGCAGTAGCTACTGATTTTGTTAGCTGAGAGTTTTAGACCCGCTTCGGTTTGTTTTCATTCAGTGGCTCGGAGAGCACGAGGCCGCTATACAGAACAATAGGGGTCTCTCTTTCTCAAGCCTTTTCTTTTTCTCACCTTCTGTTTCTTCTTCATTTTTGACTTCTTTTCTTCTCTCATACACTCACACTGTAAGTATTTTTAATTTCGTTTTTAATAACCTATACAGACATTAAATTTGTTTGCTTTCATTCTTATTTCCTGTCATAAATAACCTTCCTGTCATAATTCATGACTGGCCTTGTCATATAAGAATAACATGTCTCACCTCTTCACAATCATGCTCTAAATAAAGTGTCTGTTTCGGTGCAAAGGAATGCAAGACCTTAAATCAACCATATGGGCTTATGTGACCAAACTCACTAACCTGTGACCTCTCTTCTTGACCTCAGCTTATGTGCTCAAGCAATGTGGTCATCCTCATTTGGTCCTATAATCGCTTAGTTGCAATATGCATAACTAAATGCTTTATTGGAAGAAAGACTTTAAATGGAAATGTATATTTCTGGGCATTTTGATGCATTTCAACTGAATCTTGGTCAGAAACTCTCCTTGTTTTGACATGTCACATTAACAACAGCTTAAAGCACAGGTCTCTTTAACACACAGGTTATATCATTTGCATGATAACATAATTCACATAATTGTGTTTGTTGATCTTGCAACTGTTTGGTTTGTAGCTGAGGGGCAGAGGTTCTGCTGGAGTAGGTTATAATCCATATAGTATAAGGTGAGCTTCTGCTGGGACAGAGCTCACGCAGAGATGGTTTGTTTATAGCCAGAAGCGGGTGTTGGGTAAATAAACATGAGGCAGATGTTAAGAATGATCTAAGAAAGAGAGAGTGAGACAGTAGTGGCAAATGGTTTCCAGACTCTTTTTCTTTGTCTAATTTATTTTCTCTGTGCTTCCACGGCCCGTAATATGTCACTTGGAGCAGCTTTTACAAACATGCCTGTGTCACTTAAACCCAGGACTTTCTGTCCCCTCAGCTGCACCAACAACCCCCTCCTAACATCTACGACACCTACGGCATTTTCAGAACACCTGCACACTGTTTTTACAAGCCTGGTGGGCAATAATCAATGAAGCTATGCTGATCCATACAACCCCTTATGTAAATGTTCAAAACAATCAGCAATTAAAGATGAATTAGTGTTAGTTCGTGATTATTTCTTCATATATTAGGTTAATTTATTTATTTATTTTAGAATTTTTAACTGCATTAATGTTAACAAATTTATTGTTTCACCATTTCTCTGCTGATTATGTATTTATCATGCAATGACAGACTCAATGTTCTCATATGAGTTGGATGGAGTGAGTCAGTGAGCTAAGACTGCAGCTGAATACACAGATTTACAGGGCCAATAACATCATGTCATAGAGAAATAGACTTGTTTAGGAGGAATGAGAGAGGGACTGTAGGCTCTGGGTTCACACATTTGACTGAGTAGAGCAGGTGTGTGTGTGTGTGTGTTTGTGTGTGTGTGTGTGTTATGGGAAGAGGGGGTAGAGTATGCTAGAAGAATTTTCCCTCTATAATGCAACAATCTGTGGTATTATGTTAAAGGAATATTTGTGATTCAAGTTAAGCTCAATCAGCAGCGTTTGTGGTATAATGGTGATTACCACAAAAATAATTTTGTTTTCTGTCATAAATATAAATAAATAAATACATACATACATAAAAGTAAATGTGGCAAATTTTTGTAGAATTTGAAAGCAGAAATTTGTAGCTTAGAATTTTATAGAAGTACATACATTAAAGAAATACTTTACCCAAAAATGAAAATTTGTTGAAAATGTACTCACCCTTAGGCTCCAGTTCATCAGTTAATGTCTTGTGAAATGAAAAACTATGTGTTTGTCGTAAACGAAACAATTATTAAGGCTTTTTATTTTTAAAACCACAAAAATTCTAGTCCATAATCCACAATAACATTTCCTCCAAAAGTCCATCCCCCGTTGTCTTCTCACATTAAAATACACTGACATATTTGTTTGTTTTGGGCTGTTTTTCATGAAAAATGTGCTTGATCCATGTATACTTCTCTCTTGATTCAGATGAGATTACTTTTTTTTTTTTTACTGGAGAGAATTATTATAGAGGACTCATCAGTAAACTGCTTTTCAATTCACAAGATGCTAATTGATGTGTTTAAGGTGTTACTTGTTGTGGATTATTGTGATGTTTTTATCAGTTGTTTGAACTGTCATGCTGATGGCACCCATTCACTGAAGAGGATTCATTGGTGAGCAAGTGATGTAATGCTAAATTTCTTCAAATCTGTCTTGATTAAGAAACAATCTTGGGTGAAAATAATAATTAATCTTGTAAAATGTGTTATAACATCTGTAAAATTTGACCTATGAAGCTGTTCTCATCACTTTACAGTGGTTTAATAGTTGCTTTGCAACAGAATTGTAGTATTGAATGTAACTTAACCCCCAAAATAGTAAAATTAAAATCATGTAGATGCATATTGTTTAGGCACTATGCTATTGTAACAGAGCATTTTGATATATATAGATTGGCACTATATACTTATTGTAAGTGCCTTACTTTATATATATTTAAAGACGAAATCGATCAAATGTATTTTTGTGGTAATCAGCAATATTCCACAAATGCTGTAAACTGAGCTCAAGCGTAATATTCCTTTAATACACTGCTGTCATAGAGAAATGCACATTTGGACTCATTCGAAGCCATAGATATTATTCATAGCATGCGTATTAAGGATGTAGAGGTTGTATAAGGGTGAATAGACATTAGAATGAGTTTATCACTGTATATAATGTGGTATTGTGGTGCCGTACATTAGCTGTATGACTATAGGGTCAGTGTCTAATAACTCATATTGCGGCCACATGTTATGGAGGTGTGTGTGAGAAAGAGAGCAGGCAAACGTGTTTTCAGGACAGCTAATTCTTCACAGCATTTGCAAGGCTAATGTACATCCATCCAGAGGGGATGAGAAGTCCATTATTCATTTGCATGTAACTCCACAAATATGCTGAAATGGTTTGGTAAATTTCCCTGTGTGAGTGTGCAAGTATATGTCATTATTTTGTCATCATGTAACCCCCCTGCACTGCAGCGTCAGCAGGGGATTCATACAGCGCACAGAGCCACAGTGTGAAATCAGACGCTATTCAGGGAAATGTTGACTGACCCCTGCAGGTAAGGGTCAATGGTAGGATCCTGCCAAAAGCTGTACAGGAAAAGGAAGTCTATTCATGTCCTATTGCTCCATAACTCTTGGACTCTCACATACAAAACAAGACCATAGAGAAGGAGCACTAACACACACACTTAACGTACACTTCAAAACAGAGGACACAAGTCTACGTCAATGATCTGGTGTCTGATGATATGGTATTCAAACACATAAACAAGTCTGTGAAATCTTTATTTTCTTTTTAACAGTAAAAATCTCTTTTAAAAAAAATCAAATTACAATTTCATACCTAAATTGTGATTCAATAATGGATGTTAAATGACTAAATTGGTATCATGAAATTCTGACTCTGAATCATCATGTTCTCACCAAGGCTAAGGTTAACAATTATTCTAGTTTCTAAATTGGTGTTATTGGACTTCATGTAAATAATTCATCCAAGCATGCATTTCATTTTTCACCTTGTAATTTTTCATCAGGATCTTATAACTCAATCTTGTGATGAAACAAAAGACTGCCCTACAATCAACAGCAAGTTAGATAAATATTATAAAAGTTGGTTTGTGAATGAATTCATCAGCAACGTATATAAATGGTAAGTTGTGCATAAATATAGTCATTTATACAAAATATCATTTATAATTTCAACAAGAGGAAGGAAGATCTCCATCGAGGTGAAATCCTGTGTCTTGTGTCCTCGTGATTCTCAGACAGACTGGGCTTGTCTAAGAGAGATGATTTTTCATGCCTGTCAGAAGCAGAGTGGTAGAATTACACCAGTACAATGACAGGTGCTTGTGAGGCTGAAATATTCATGAGAACTTCAAACAACATACTTGTGTGTTAATGTTGCCTCAAGTACCTGGATCCGTTTCTTCTCCCACCATCTGTCATTCTTTGTCCCTGTCCTCCTAGTTAGGAAGAAAAACTTTTGGGATGTAGGAGACAATCTTACAGCTTCCTTTAATTCCCCAAAAAGCAGCAGGTGCAGCCCACACTTCCCAAATTGGTTGTGTGCCTGTCTCTTTCTTTGTGTCTCCTTAATCAAGGGTTTTGCGTGTCAGGAGACTTCTAAAGATAATTTTTTTCCAGACCGTAAGGAAGCCACAGGAAGTCTTCTCACACGCGACCATTCTTTTGCCAAAAATTTACAGTTGGGCAGGTTTGTTCCGCCGAGGCCCTGGGCCCCCTCTTTACTTCCTGAGGAGCCCCAAAGGGAGGCCAAGATCAGGGCCAGCACCCCAGGGACTCGTATATCACCAATGGAGAAACTCTGTTATCATCCAGCAGAGATCTACAAGGTAGTAATCGCCAATCACAGGCCTGTACCTTTCTCCATGATCAAAGGACGCGGCTGTAAAGACATGATTCCTGCAATCAGCAGCTGCTGGTGTCCAGCTTAACTCTATTGCTATAAAGAACACATCTCTTAAAGGGACAGTCCACCGAAAAATTTAATCTTGTGTCATTCCAAACCTGTATGACTTTCTTTCTTTTGTGGTGTAGAAAATATATCTTGAAGAACTTTTTAACTCTTACATACAACACAAAACAACAAGCTTTTGTAAAAAAAACAATTATTTTGTAATAATAATAATTATAATTCTGAGAGTGCATGGGTCACTTAAAAATTTTGGAGCTGCTGACCATTGCAAAGGATTTTATTTATCTAATCAAGTCATACCATACAAAATGTTGCAAAGTTTACAGATCCAAGAGATTTGTCATAATTTGTATTGTTTTATTATTGACTGAGCCACCTGTGAATCAGGGTTTTCAAAAGTGTCTGTCATCGTTGTTGTAAAGTCTGAGAGGCCTTTTGCAATGGATATTAGGCCAAGGTCAAAAGTCAAAGGGAAGTGAAATGCCGTCACAAGGAAGAAATCCGAGGTGCTTGCCCTCTGATCTCCTCTAGACAACAGCTGAGAACAGAAATTACTGTGAGAGCAGTTTTCATGTCAGATAATTCAGTGGTTCCACTATATTTCCTCTACATCAGTCTGACTGTCAGCCTCAATCCATCTATATATAGAATATGGCTGTATTCATTCTTTTCCTTCACTTCAGCCTGCAGATGAGAAAAACGCTGGCCAGTTCTCATGACACATGACCCCCAACATGTCCTGCCATTATGGATGAGCTTCAGAAAATGTCATACAATTCTCATGTCCCTCCACTGGCACAATAAAATATTAATTCATAAAAAATGCTGTGAATTTAGCATATCTACAAATACACAAAGCACATTGTAATTTTTTTAATATTCATAGCAGATCTGGACACAATACAGGAGTAAACTCTTTATGAATTTGGCTGTGTCAGTCCACCCGAGAGACGCGATCTCAATGCTGTGGTTAAGAGCACAGAGCATAACCAAGTCCAGTGGTCATCAGACCAGCACACGCCTGTGGTCATCGTATTTTCTGTCCTCATCTATTTTTACCATTACACCATTTTTTTTTAACAAAGCAAATGTATTTATAAAATAGAACAATATAAATCCTTTTAACTTTTTTTTATCTAGCAAAATCACAGAATATTTTAAGCATTTCAGGTTGGCATACTAATAGCACTGGACAAAATCTCATACTCTACTCAAAACTTTTTCACACTGAACAGGAGTAAAAAAAAAAAAAAAAAAAGAAAAAGTAAAATTACTATAAATCTTAAAATAATAGCAGTAAATAATAATATTAATAAAACACTTATTACCAAGGACTAAATATTCTATTTTATTGTATTGACTACTTCATATTTGCCAATAACAGAGCAAATGTGTTGTTAAATTAATTAAATATCTACTTATAATCTCTAAAAAGTAATATTTTAGATCAGACTGGAGGGTTTCACCGAAGTCCGGGAAGCCCTGCTTTAATCAATCAGTGTTGTAATGCTGCCATCTAGTGGTCAGACTAAGAATTGCCAGATGAAGAGAGATCTGTTTAGTCATCGTGACTTGAAACATACAGCGACCAAGCAAAACAAATTATGTTGATCAAAAGGAATACAAATATGTCAGGTTACAGTTGCAACAAAGCTTTGATTCAGAATAATTTTAAACCTTTACAGATACAACCAGAGAAGAGGAACAGACAAGAAAATTATTAAGAAACTTGTGTGAATATTTTCTAAACCAGGAACATCGAAGTGCCTTTTCAAAATATAAAGTACATTCTTTATCAGTGTCATAAGAAACAGCCATACGGAATAAATGTGCCTAACATCATCTAGATGGCAGCGCGGGTTTACCGCCTCGGTGCGTCTCTTATAATGTGTGTTGGATCCACTGATCTAAAATATAGAACATATATAGAACATATATAGATCAGTGGTTGGATCACAGTAGTTTTGGCGTAGATGCTCCCAGGTAGGTGCGTAAGTCTGATATATTAGATTTGATGATCTTGGCTGGTATGGATTTCATTTTTAACCTATGATAGGCAGCAAATCGATGACATCCTCCAAAAGAATAATAATAATTGCCTCCCTTTTCTCCTGTGATCCAAAGCACGTCTATGGGAGGCACAACTGAAATACATGCGTCCTCCTGGAAAAACAACAAAAAATAGAGCTCAGATATAATACCAAACTGAATAAGTACATTTAAACGTCAAATGTAGTCAGCAGTCTGAATGAACTGTTACCTGTATGCTGGTCATGAGGCTTTGGACTTTCTGTTCGTCTAGAACAGGCGGGATGGGTCGTATAATCACATCCATTGGGATGTTATGAACGTCCTGGATGTTGTTTGAATGGATGGAGCGGTTTTCTCTGGTTAAACTGCCCATGTTTCGCGTGAAAACCCAGAGTGGATTCACTTTTGTGGTGCCGACGTGCCTTGTGAAAACACTCAGAGTTTGAAACATAACTAGTAAGTTAGTAGTTTCACAAGACACAGCAGGGAAGTACGTGTCTGCGCATGCGCGAGTAATCCTCCTCTTCTTCTTCTTGGCTTTTAACGGCGGCTGGCAAACCAGCGTAATAAGGTGCATTACCTTCTGCCCCGGAGTGTGCAACAGAGAGTTACATTCTACTTATTAATCCAGTCCTTTTAATGAAATTAAAGAAATCTTTGCAATTTATTTCAGATTTAAAATGTACCACCTGAACTCCATTCTTCTTTATTTCAACTAACATATAACTTCTTTCTTCCTCATATTTCTTACATTCGAGAATTGTATGGGTTACTGTTTCTTCTACTTGGCACTGTTCACATACAGGTGCTGGTCGTATAATTAGATTGTCATCAGAAAGTTGATTTTTTTCACTGATGCCATTAAAAAAAGTGGAACTTGTATATTATATTCATTTATTACACACAGACTGATATATTTCAAATGTTTATTTATTTTAATTATGATGATTATAACTGACAATTGAGGAAAATACCAAATTCAGTATCTCAAAAAAATTTAAATATTACCAATATAAAGAAAGGATTTTTAGAAATCTTGGCCAACTGAAAAGCATGAACATGAAAAGTACGAGCATCTACTGCACTCAATACTTAGTTCTATACTACTGCTCAGGTTTTATGAGAGCCCAGCTTGCTCTGATAGTGGCCTTCAGCTCTTCTGCATTGTTGGGTCTGGCATATCGCATCTTCCTCTTCACAAGAGATAGATTAGATTTTCTATGGGGTTAAGGTCAGACGAGTTTGCTGGCCAATTAAGAACAGGGATGGTCCTTAAGCCAGGTACTGGAAGCTTTGTGTGCAGGTGCCAAGTCCTGAGTCCTGCATCTCCATAAAGTTGGTCAGCAGCAGGAAGCATGAAGTGCTTTAAAACGTCCTGGTATACGGCTGCGTTGACCTTGGACCTCTGAAAACACAGTGGACCAACACCAGCAGAAGACATGGCACCCAAAACCATCACTGACTGTGGAGACTTTACACTGGATCTCAAGCAACGTGGATTGTGTGCCTCTCCTCTCTTCCTACAGACTCTGGGACCTTGCTTTCCAAATGGAAATGCAAAATGTACTTTCATCAGAGAACATAACTTTGGATCACTCAGAAACAGTCGAGTCCTTTTTGTCTTCTGACGCTGGCTGTTGTTCAAGAGTGGCTTGACACAAGGAATGCGACAGCTGAAACCCATATCTTGCATATGTCTGCTCATAGTGGTTCTTGAAGCACTGACTCCAGCTGCAGTCCACTCTTTGTGAATCTCCCCCACATTTTTTAATGGGTTTTGTTTCACAATCCTCTCCAGGGTTCGCTTATCCCTATTGCTTGTACACTTTTTTTCTACCACATCTTTTCCTTTCCTTCGCCTCTCTATTAATGTTATTATTAACAGAGCCTTCAATATTGAACCTTTTCACAATATTCTAATTTTCTGAGATACTGAATTTGGGATTTTCCTTATTTGTCAGTTATAATCATCAAAATGAAAAGAAATAAACATTTGAAATATATCAGTCTGTGTGTAATGAATATAATATAATATAATATAATATAATATAATATAATATAATATAATATAATATAATATAATATAATATAATATAATATAATATAATATAATATAATATAATATAATATAATAAAGTTTCACTTTTTGAATGGAATTAGTGAAACAAATCAACTTTTTGATGATATTCTAATTATATGACCAGCACCTGTATTCCATTTGGATGCTTTCCTGATATTTTGAGTGTTTTATTAGGATTGGAATGTCCCAACAACATCTTTGTTTCCCTTTACACCTATACGTGTGATGGAGCCCAAATAAAACAGATTAAAATATAAATCTGAAACAATCTTGTATATATCTGTAAAATACTAAAAATGATATATTGATGACTGGATTTAAAAGACCTCATACTCTTTAAATCTGAGAGTGTATCAGAACAAATTAAGACCTTCCCAGGTTTATGATCCACTGCAAGGACAAGAGTATTTCTATCATTTCAACAGTATATACTGCCTCATGACTGAATGTTTGCTTTATACTACTCATTGCCCAGTCAGGAACTAAAAAAAGCAGCTCCAGCTGTCTCACGCTCTTAAACTTTTGAGCCATCTGTAAATATTTGTAAATATTTTGAGGATATTGTGTTCTGTACAGAGAATGCTATGTCTGCTTCTCTTTCTGCTTTTTTTAATTTCCAGCAAATATAAATCTATATGGGGAGTTCCATGGCTCTATTTCAGGAATCACCACTGTTGGGCTCATCTTAAACCCATGAACTTCTTCATTCAATTCAACACTCCATCCAAAACTTTTCCTACACAACTTATTTTAACAGGTAAAATAAATGTTAGCTAATAAGCTCTCTGTCCTCAAACACAGACACAAACACCTCTTTTGCTCTTTAGACAGGGACTTTTTTTTAGTTATAACAAAATGTAAATTGCTGTAAGTTACATAAACTGCGTAACTTAATGCATATTGAATATAACTGTACCGTATATATGAGAGCCATCACATTGATTCTAATACTAACGTCACATTGGTGGCTCACTCATAAAGGCAGTGACTTGTCGCCACCTGCTGACGTAACGATGTAATTAACACATTGTTTGTTGAAGATGTTTTTTTATTTTATTTTTTATTTTTTATTAATAGCGCAATGTAATACTAACACGGCTGTGATTAACGTAACCTCAGCAGTCTTGCTAGTGTAGATAACGTAACAGGTAAAATAAATGTTAGCGAATTAGCTCTCTGTCCTCAAACACAGACTCAAACACCTCTTTTCCTCTTTAGACGGATTTATTTTTAGTTATGACAAAATGTCTATTGCTGTAAGTTATAAACTGCGTAACGTCAATGCATATTGAGTATAACTGGATATTCGTATTTGGTACATGAGAGGATATTTCTCTCCTTTTTAGCTACATGTAAAGATATCTTAAGTAAATATGAGATACTTTACAAAAAATGTCACCTAGTGTCTGATGTCTGAATCCTTGTTGTACTATTTCTGGCCAAAGAAGTCTTCCCAGAAATTTCCCAGAATCAATCATTTGTCTAAAAGCTGGCCTGACAACATAACCGTTTCCACGAGCCAAGAAAATCTACAACAAATTTATCGCTGAATTACACTGGACATTTGGCACGATGAGGAATGAGATCTGTCTACAGTAGGTGAGATTTTCTTTTTTTCTTCTTATTCTTTTTGGGAGCTCAACTCACTCTGTCTCTCACCATGGATCATTAATGGAAAAGAAAATGAACATTTGGATCTCTAAATGCTGTGAACTGATTCTTTTGACAGGAGCAGAAGGGACGTTTGGACCTACTGCCAGCAGACTGTAACAGACAGATGGGTTTTCACACAAATAACAGAAAACATCAAGAGCAGTCAGGCTGGCACACACTGAAGAAGAATCAGCAAAGGGGAGAAAGTCTGGATAATGAGGCACTGCTAGCAGGAGATGATAATTCACTTTGTTCTGTGAGAAGACAAACTGTCCACTCCGTTTAGAGTTCAACTCCGTAGTTGCAAAGCCATATGGTGGGTTCACTAAAAATTTAGTCAATTGTTCATCTTAATTGAACTGTGAGCACCATCAGATTTTGTATAGTGGTTTAAAGGAAATGACAATTAAATTATAAAAAGACTTAAAATTACACCGAAATAGAAATAGCAACATTATTGAAAAAAAAGAGTCAGATTTGAATGTGGGCTTTCAGAGTTTAAGTGGACTAAATAATCAAGTTATGACATTTTATGACTACAAATTTTGAGATCAGTAAATGGAACATCGATTAATGAATTGATCACAATAGGATCAATAATAGGCCTTTGGAAAATAGATTACTATCATGCCAACTTTACCTAATTTTTCAAGTCTTGTTATCGCAAATAAAACTCATTGGCTGTATTTGTTTATCAGTCACTAATATTGTTGCTCCCGATTGTAGGATATTTGGTATACAAACTGTGATCTGATTGCAGTGAAACATAATAACCAGCAGATGGCAGGCAAACATCAGAATCCTTTTGATATCGAGGCATCAGAACTGCATATCAATGAAGTTTTGCAAGCAAAGGACAATACCAAGTAAGCACTGACATCCAAATATGCAGCACAAATGTCATTATCAGTCCTCAACTAAAAATATGTGGTGATATCATGGTACAGTGATGGCGTCAGATGGTGTGGTATTATCAGAGGCATAGTAGTAGCCTACACGCACAGAAAATGATGCAGCATATGTGATGCAACTGTCAAAAAAGATAACAAATGGGAACACAACTAATATATATATGCTATAGTTTCTGTTCTCCACTATATGATGACTTCTGCTTTTGAGACCCCCAGAAATGTGAAAATGGTACAAAAAAGATTATTTTTGGCAACAGACTGGTGTAGTTACAGTACCTCACCACCAGCCAAACTCCTTGATGGAGCACTTTACTAATATTGAGAAGCTTCTAAAATGTAAAGTGTTGGGAGGTGTCTGGGAGCAGGATTGAGAACCACTGAGCAGTATCACTGTGTTGGTCAATATCCAATATTTGCATATACTAGTGACACCACATGGATTTCATCATGTGAAGGCACTCAACAACTGGAATTCTCTTTTTACATCGTTCTCGTTTCTTGGATTAGGATCAGTGATAGCAAATAAAACCTCAGCGTCATGTGGCAGTAAAGGGTAAAGCTCAGTAGGACAGCGTTTTATCAGGGCTCTTCACTGAGAGTTGAGTGCTTTAGGGTTGCATGTTCAATATTGCAGATGATGGTGTTTAATAATTTATTTTTATGAAATCTAATGGCAGCATCACCACAATAAGACTTCAGCACTAACCTCTTTATTCAGAGTGATACTCACTACTAAACCTGGACCCATGTTTTATTCCTTCATAAGGAAAATATGTGCATACAGGTCTCTAGCTATGTTTGTTTAATATAGTAAAATGTATGAGACGTAATGAAATAATTACATAACATTACAATTTAAATATCAATTTAAATCTACTAAATGAAATCACTCACAAAAAATAGAGTCTAGTACCCACAAAAAAACTAAATAATTTTACTTGTAAGTTTATACTATTAATGGGACTTCTTAAGGCAGAAAGGAAGGGTCTAATCTAATATAAGGGTCACTCGAAATGAATTAAATTTTTATAAAATCTGTTTTATAAAAAAAAACAAAAAACAATATGGCTTTTGTATGCTGATAAAATGTCAACTATACAAAAGAAACACAGTTATAAAAATTATACAACCGTAATCAGTACTGGTTTAAGCAGCGGCTACAATTTATGAGTTGATATTAAGGTAAATGTTTACTAAATGTGATCATGGATGGATCATTTTGTACTAACTAAGTGTAACAGTTTGTAACCAAAATAATCCTAATCAATGTTTATGGAATTTATGTCTCTGCCTGTACATGAAAGTAGTAAACCCAGAGCCGAACATATCCTATATTGAAATTTTTAGAAGCACCAGTTAATAAATATAGCAATGTCATCCATTAAATCAGTTGGTCAGGCAGAAACCAAAGCCGTACTAAAACGCTGTAGGACAGTAAAGGACATCATGGTCAACTCATGTTTCCGGTTTCTTGGACATCAGTCCTCCTCTGTCCTGATGACAGTCTCTCTCCCTCAGCATCAGTAATCACTCTCATTCAACTCTTGAGTGCTGCATCTTGGTAAGGCCAGAGTGTAACATAAAATCAATGTTTCATTAACATTTAATGACTTGGACTGCCTTAACAGCACCAGGACCGATGCATGTGCACCAGGTTTAACAGTGACTTTAGCTGCTGACTTGATTACAGTTTGAATGTTCTTCCGATGATAGTTGCAGCACTGACGCTTGTAGAAAAAGCTGATCCCAGATCAGTAGCGCTATTGCTGAGATGTGTTGGCATTGTCAGGGAGGAACACAGGGCGAAATCGCTTATTCATTCTGATTTGTGACTCTGTAGTCTTGTGTTTGTTATCAGAATTAATATCTGTCTAACAGTAAGAGGAACAGACTACAAGCACCATTCTGCTAATGCAGGGGTTTTAAACTGGGGTCAGGGGTCTGTGAGTAGGATCTAAAAGCTCTAAAAGCATTTAAAAGCATCTAAAAGCACTTTCAGTGTACGTTTCATACGTTTCGTTTGAGAGAAGGTAAAACATTTAGCCAAATAAAAAAAGATGCAACAGTCTGCTTGTGCTATTGATTTTATTGTTCATAAACATCACTATTGGCTTTACCCTTCATAACAGGCAAAATGTAATATCAGAACTGGAAAAATCTGTACGGTTTTACACAGGGAGGCAGGAAGATAGAGAGAGAAGGCAAGGGAAAAGAAGAGAGACAATCTGAAATCTCTCAAGGACCATATGGAGGGCTGTGAGTTGCCTACCATATGCTGAAGGCTTTTGTCATGGAAATAACTCTTTATTTTTTTGGCACTTCATATTATTGTTCAGCCAGGCTGGGCACTTCCACAAAAGAAAAAGAAAAAACAGGAGAGAAAAAAGTGACCAAGACAAAGAAATATGTGTAGATCCTGGTGAACAGAGAGAGAATGGTTAGCATTGTTAATATTGCTGGTAGCTACAGCAAGTAATGAAGTCCCTGATCATCCTGTTCCGCCTGTCCGGGGTTAAACGGCTCAGAAAAGGTAAAAGCAAAGGGATCTGCTCGCATGCAGTGTCTCATTATTGCTGAGATCTATATACATACATATTTACACTTGCTTCAGGAAAAACAAGACAAAAAGCATTCACTTTCTCATTCTCTTCAGTTATCTCACATTTCTGAATGTTTGTGGAAAAATGATTTTTCTTAAAACAAAGAGATGGTGGTAGTCCTTTGGAATAGTATTTAAAAGAGCTCATCTACATTACATCAAGCTTTGCATAATTAGAATTGACTGTGAATTCAAGCCTTATTACAATGGAAAATATCCAGATGGATATTCATTACTAATAGTCTGGTGATTCTTCATAGCTGTGGGTGTGTCAGAAATATGAGAGGATGATTTAGGGAAAAGAGCAGGGTGAATGTCCATTAAGGTCAGAAATATACAGGATTTGTAGCAAGATACCACAAAATGTGCTCCAGATATTTAAAATAAGAGGACACATTTTTACATGATATATCTGTTAGATAACATTTGTAAATTTTTTCAAATACGCTACCATTGAAAAGTAAGATTTCTCTTAGTCTCATTATTTGAACAATAAGACTGTAAAAAAGTTTATTGTGAAATATTTGTACAATTTAAAAGAACTAGCCTATTTTCAATTTAATATAGGCCTATTTTCAAGTGTCATTTATGATGGCAAAGCTGAATTTTCAGCAGCCTTATTCCAGTTTTCAGTTTCACTTATTATCAGTGTTGAAAACAGTTAATATTGCTGCTTAATATTCTTGTTGAAGCCATGATATTTTTTTCAGTATTCTTTGATGAATATAATCATTTTTTTATTGAAATAGAAATCTTTAGTAAAATTCTAAATGCCTTAACTGTTATCTTTGATCAGTTTAAACCCCACACCTTTGAATGGTAGTGTGTATGTATCTGTATGTGTGTGTATATATCTTATAATCTATTTTATTGGTCTGTCTAGTCTAGAATAAGGTACTATGAAATAAGATGTCACGTTATCTTATGTATTTATCAAATATTTGTAATGTTTTATGTTAACATTTTAAATAGTGATCACCATTGTAATCATTCTACCAGTGATCAAGTATACATTTTTATATTACACATTTTCCTGAAAATCTGTTCCAGCAGGTGCATTTTTTATTTTAATAGTTGTTATTATGTTTCTGACACTGATGTCCATCAGCAATGCGTGTGAAATACCATGAAGAACCTAGCTAGGACACGTTGAGACACAGTGTGCCAATGTATTAGGTCAGGAATGGGTGGAAAAGAGGCGAAGACGAGAAGAAAAGTGGGAGGAGAAACTCATTATCTATTCCCCACAGGTTTTGGCCCATTAATGAGATTGTGCCATACTTTTTTTTTTACAATATGCAAAACGCTGACAGAGCCTTTGACTGGAGCTGCTCGACCTTCCTCAAAAGGTCAAACTCAGACTCAGTTATGCTCTCAGACTACTGTCTGTCCAGCAACACCTGTTTACCCTTTAGTGGGGTGGACACAGCCTCTTTTTACTCTGACATGAGCTGCATCATATGCTGATGCATATTGTCGTATGCGAGGTTTCTCATGATGGTGCTAAATTTAATTTTTATTATAAAATTAGCAGTTTTGTTTCTGCTTTTTCTGCTTCACAGGAGAGACAGCAAGGAGACAGCTGATTTACACTGTCGCGTTCTGATTGCACATCTCATCCTTTCATCTCCAAACATCTTTCAGATCTTTATTATGCAGGCAGCAGCACATTGGCGCCATATGCTCAGCTATTTCCATCAATGCTCCCATTAAGCCTCTATTTTGTTTCATCTCTGTCCTGAACCCAGCACTATTTTCTCCCAAACAATGAATAATCTATCCTGATTGGCCATTCTGGGGGGTCATTATTTCTGGGTCTAGGATTTGGGACTTCTATTTTACATGTCACTGAAATTCTAATAAAAGCTTATTATAGCTTATGATGGGATTTATTTGGACAGCTAAAGCCAAATACATGAAATATGTCATGCTGTGGGTTAGTCTTTTTATAATTGCATTCAAAACTATTGCTGAGACATAAGACAGTTTTATTAAGTCTGTGATAATAGTAAAAAGTCTGATAGAAAAAGGCTTATTGCTGCTGATTTTCTAATTAAAATTTATTTTAAAATGTTATTATTTTAAAAAGTACAAAAAGAACAGGAATTTAATTATCTGTCGAGTTCGATTTGCACTTTGAGGGATTCATTTATTAATTAGTGCTGTCAAAAGATTAATCACGATTAATCGCATCCAGAATAAAAGTTTTTTTGTTTATGTAATATATGTGTGTGTACATTTATTGTGCATATATAAATACAAACATATGCAGTATATATTTTGAAAATATACACTTATATGTTTATATTATAAAATTTTATGTTAAATATAAATATATATTGACATATTTTTCTTAAATGCATGTGTTTGTATTTATAAACAAATACACACAGTACACACACATATATTACATAAACAAAAAATAATTTCGGATGCGATTAATCGCGATTAATCATTTGACAGCACTAATATTAATGTATGTTTTTGTTGGTGTAAGCATGTTAAAGATTTCTCGATTACTAAATTGTTTAGCATTTGGCAATGAGATGAACTGTGATGTCACAAATGTGGGTGGAGTCACACATCACATCATGTAGACATTCTGGATGGTCTTAGCAAGAAATGGAGTTCTAGAAACGACGAAATGGAGAGAATGACCTTTGAGATATTAAGGAGTTTTTTTTGTTTATTGCCCTACATTGACTGCTAACAGGACAGCTGTGATTATACAAGTTGCTGTTCCTAAGATAAATTATTGCCCATTAAACAAAGCATCACACCTGAATTCATCTGCTTTCAAACACTGCATACCATCCCTCTCAAAAAAAAAAAAAAAAAAGAATAAAATCCCTCTACAGCTGAATCATGCATATAAAGATTTTCATTAAAGAGCAGCATCTTAAAAGGTCAACGGCAGTTCAGTATCCAATAACACAGAGAATAATCAACCAAATAAATAAATAAGTAGATAGATAGGTACATAAATAAATAAATACACATGAAATAAATAAGAAAATGAAAATAGTGCATTAATAAATACATAAATACTCAACAACAATACTGGAATGGTAGAAATGAGGTTTGTGTGATGGGTGCTATAAGAGCGTGGACAGAGCAGAGGTTAGAGGTCATACCTGCCTCTGGGTGAGGTATTCATGGAGCAGGAAGACAAGGGGCGGAGCTCCAGGCATCTGAAGCACATGCAGTCTGTTTTAGTGTGAGGAAGCTCAGCAGAGCGAGCAGAGATGTTGTTGAAAATCCCTGTCGTCTGTATTTTGAATGTTTTGAATGTTTGGAGATCATTGAAATGTTTAGTCTTGAGTGCTGTTTCCTCCGTATGTTAAACACAGAGTGATGGTTGCTCTCCTCACATAGTTACTGGATATGATTGGCAGAATAAATAAATAAACAAATAAATAATGGAACCAAGAAACTGCAGGAAACTTTGAATATAAAAATAACAATTATAAACAGAATACCAAAAGTGTAACAAAAGTTTGTACCTTTTCAGAGGTCTACAATCTTTTTTTTTTTCTTTTTTGCAAATGCTGTCGTTATTCACATTTTCATAAAATGTTCATGTTGGCAGTTGCAAAAGAATTCAAAATAAAAGAGCAGCATAAAAATACAAATTGATTTCATTTCTCAAAAAGCACAAACCTGTTGCTGTCCTTTTTTTATGTCTTTTTATGATTTACTATAAAACATCAGGAATCTAAATATTATTACTATCATTATTAATAGTATTATGTTCATATAAATTTGCATGCCAGGCCTCATAATTGTACGCGTCTATATGAGAGGGTCTTTTTTTACCAAAGAAAAAAATCCAGCATCTATTCATTATTGTCTTCTTATTATTGGATTGGTTTGGTTTTTTTCTTGGTGAAAATATTGCTTTCTAAAAAAGGGAATGTGGGGTCTGTGAAGGGATTCTGTGGGGGGGTTTTGAGAGCGTTGACTCATCTTCATCTTTTCTCTTTTGTTAAATCTCGGAGCCAGACTCGTCCTCGTCTCCGGAGCCTCTGAAGCAGGCGGACTCGTAGTGCTTGTTCAGGTAGGACTTCAGCGCGAAGGTCTTATTGCAGCGCTTGCAGCGGTAGTGTTTGAAGGACGAATGCGTCTGCATGTGCGCTCGTAGGTTGGACCGATCAGCGAAGGCTTTCCCGCAGTGGGCACAGGCGAAGGGTTTTTCTCCTGTATGTGATCTCATGTGCCCCTGAAGCAGCCAGGGCCTGCTGAAGGCTTTGCTGCACACGTGACATTTGTGCTTGAGGTCATGAGTGAGGATGTGCATGGCCAGAGCCGGCATGGACACGTAAAGCTTGTTGCAGGTGGGACACTTGCGTGCCATCTTGCTGTCAAGGCTGCGGTGGGTCTGCTTGTGTCGGCTCAGGTTGGATGAAGTGGCGTAGGTCTTTCCGCACTCATTGCAGCTGTGTCGGGGACCTCCGTTGTTCACTGCCGCCACTTCTTTCTCGTCATCGGCAACTTTACTTGCTTCCGCGACCTCTCCCTTCCTCCTTGAACGGCCGTCAGATATGAAAAACGCGTCCATGGTGTAGCCCTCGCTGAGAGATTCGCTCTCACTACTGAAGTATTCGCGGGCCGTGAGGCCAGATTGGGGGCTGTCCGGGTGCTCCAGGTCCGGTTGGCAGTACTCCCCTCCTCCGCTGCTGACTGGGGAGTACAGTGGATCTGAGCTTAGCTTCATGTCGGCCTGCTTCTCCTCTGTGTATTCAGAAGAGCTGATGTAATCCTGGATGTAGCCTGCAGCAGAGCAGAGAACATGAATAGGTTATTAACTCATTGACCTAGGGTGTAAAGCAATTTAAGACACAGATGAAGTACATTACAGACACAACGTGAAAGTCTGACACAACAAAACAGAAGTACAACAAGTGCAATGACAAATACACTGTTAAAAATAAAGGTTCTTTAATGGCAACTGTTTCCGTGGAGAGCCTTTAACATCCATAGAACATTTCCATTCCAAGAAAGGAAGACAAACAGTTCTTTTGATTATTAAAATGTTATTCACACAAAGGAAAAAATGGTTCTTTTAAGCACCAGTCACTGAGAGGATCTTTCAGGAGCCCAAAATAAAGTGGCATTGCTGCGAATGTTCCCCTTTTGGAACCTTTATTATTAAGAGTGTAAATACCTGTTTCAGTGATATAGTTTATTTGGTGGAAGCCAATTTTCTCTACAGGTCTTTTTATTTTATTTGCAAATTACATTTTTTTTTTATTCATTCATCCATTAATTTATTTTTTATTTGACATAATTTGACTTATTATTTCATCATTGCTTTTTTTTCACAATATAGGAACTCTTAGCTCACAATTGTGACTTCACATATTTCAATGTGGCTTTTGTGTCTCAGATGAGAGTTTGTATGTCATAGTATGGCTTTATATCTCACAATTGTGGTGTTAATTTCTGATTTTAAACTTGTTTATTTTTTGCTATGAGGTGCAACTGGGCTTCTATAGTATCTGATTGCTCTTTGAGGACTATTGCACAGCTCATTCATGAAAGTGTGTGCGTGTGTGTGTGTGTGTGTGTGTGTGTGTGTGTGTGTGTGTGTGTGTGTGTGTGTGTGTGTGTGTGTGTGTGTGTGTGTGTGTGTGAGATTGAGACCCAAAGGGTCTTAACATGGTTAATGGCTAATTAAGCAGGTTTACTGTGGTGGAAGCATAAGTGTCTCTCAAGGAGATAAAGAAGCCACTCTGACTCTCTTTTGCTTTGATGCGATTATCGGAGGCCTTCTTTAGAGTTTTGTGTTTATTTGTCCACTATGCACGGCATAAGCTGTTAAAAGTGGAAGTAAAGAGAGGCTGACATTATGAATGGATTTAACCCGTTTTAAGGAAATCTGGACTTTACAAAACACTTTCACTTCTCTCCAAAAGAGAACCGAAGCTCTTTCCCAGATTTCAAAACCTGGAAATTCTTCCAGACATTGAAGTATATTACAAATGTATTTCCTTATACGGGACATCTCATTACCTTTCTATCTGCTGAAGCAAATAAACTCCCTCCTAACTTCTCTATACTGATTATGGAGCCCTCTGATCATGGAGAGCGAGTCTTAATGCATCGTGAGAGTCATTCAGGAGCTGCTAAAAGGATTTCTGGCAGCCGTGGGGCTCAGACGCATTTATTGCCATTGGAATTCCACCGACACAATACACCTTCCAAGGTGCCATGTCTTCTACAAAATGTTTATAATTAAATCTGTGTGCTAAAAGGGAAACCCGAAAGGCATTTAATGCAGTGCAGTATCTGTGTAAGCTAGTTATACAGTGAGACTAAAGACAGCAGCAATAAGGATGCAGCTGGCCATGAGAAAGATCAGCAAGATCAGTAGAGAGACTGAGATGATGTTATTTGGGATATGTAACTACATTGTCCACACGTTGTCTTAGGGGTTTTTCAAAATCATATTTTCTGTCAGAACATCTGACTATAGGTATTGTTACTGTGGTATTAGCAAAGAAAGAAAGAAGCTTACACAGTTTGAATAAATAGCATAAATAATCTGAATATAACTATAATGTAGTAATACACTCAATAATTTAAAATAAGTAATTCAGTAATGCAATATTCCTAATAAGATAACAGTATCATTATTTTTATGATTATACAGCACCAAGTTTGAAATAATAGATATGAACAGAATTAACTAGATAGAATTAAATAATATGAATATAATTATAATTCAACTGATAATATAATAAACTATTCAGAATTTAGTAATATTAATAGAATCAACAATACTTGTAGAAACCATGACATTTTGATGTGACATTTTTTTAGGGTTACATTATTGTCTGACAGGAAGGTTGGAGTTGTTTGTCCTTTGTTTAAAGAGCCCTCGACCTTCAAGATGCAGCAAAAATGTCTTATGTATAATATTTAATTACAGGAACTGTATGCAAATTATTATACAGAAAGGGAAAATTATTAATATGCCTAAAATAAAGAATGAATGTGTGTTTCCGATGTTGTTATTGCCTATGAAAATACAATGCAATCAAATTTAATAACAGCATAAATGTAATTTTAATAGGAGCAGCACAGCTTTAAAAGTTCATGTAATCTTGCAATGACCCCAAATCAGATAAACAGGTGGGAAGATATCCCTCATGCTGCTGCTGCATCATGTGACAAAAGTCAGCACTGCCTCCAGCTTCTCTTTCTTTTCATCTCCCTCATTCCCCTTCTAGCCGTACAGTACATTCCTCGGATGTCTCCAGTGGCGTCAATGATGGCGGAAACCCTACCTCCTCCTCCACCACTTAGATTCATGTACCCGGAAGCAGGAGAGTGAAAAAGAGAAATAGTGAGATGAGGCTGAAAAGGAGGATGGGGGAGGAGAGTGAGAAAGAGAGAGTGCTGCTGGGAGGGGGGAGGGTTTGGACCGAAACTCAAGGGCAGTATCAGCTAAGGACAAACACATCAGCCCCACAAAGCATGGTGTTAGCGTTAGCATTAGCTGTTACACACAACAAACTGGTATCAAGCCCGCTTCATATGGCTTTATTCGTATAAGCTGATTGCGCTGCATGACCTGATTTGTGTCGGCATGAGTCAAAAAAACAGAAATAAGCAAAGTCTGGGGGGCACAATGAAGGACAGGGCTTGGGGTGAAAGGATGTAGGGTTTTACGGATTAGTTCGCGACAGAAAGGAAAGCTTTATGTAACATCTGTTGGACTCTACGCACAATGTTCGAAACACACTACAGATATTTTTTGTAAGCTAACCATTTGGGAACATCAAGCACATGAAGTGAAGCTACTGTATCTGTATTTAAAAATATATTTAGGTATCACACTCACCATTTTCGCAAAGCCGGACACCCAGGCTGGAGCGAGAGCGTGTGAAGGAATCATTGAGATGATGATGGTTAGACGCTGACACAGGAGACGAGGAGAAATCATCCAGTTTGATTTTCTTCACCAGGAATGAGCGAGGCATGGTTCACACACGGTCGCACAGACGCACCAGAAATCCTTCACATCGGCCGCAGACAGAAAAAAAAACCCTGGTGAAAATCTTCCTGAATGAAATCCAGTGTATAAAAAAAGATCCACGTCCCAAAAAAAAACAAAAAACAGTGACTACATAAAGAAAAAATGAAGAGCACGCAGGAGAAGAGAGAGATGTCTGATGGTACAATACTGTGTGTGTGCCTTCTACTGTACACACACACACACGCTTACACTGCTGAAAAAAAGAAAAAATTCACTTGTTCAGCACTGGATAGCTCCTGGCCTGCAGTGGAGGCGGCTGAGAGGAGGAAGAGAGAGAGAAAAGAGAGAGAGAGAAGAAGACAGAGAGAGGAGAGACTGAGAGACTAGCTGAGATCAGCAGTCAGGCAGGTTTTATAGAGGCAGACGGTGGGAGTGAGATCAGGTGGTACATCGCAATGGAGCTGCTCAGCATTAATCCATCAAATATCCCTCGGGACACACATCACATTACTACTGAACCCTCTGTGCATTCACACACACAGACAGACAGACCCCCCTCTGATACGCTCCCTCCCCTTACCAAGCACCCCCATTCTGTGAGAGAGAGAGAGAAAGGGAAAGCGAGAAGGAAAGGCCTGAAATGTCACAGTCTTAAAAGGAGTTGATACAACAACCAGCATACATTCTGTTCGGTTCCGTTCCGCGTCTTCTGTCCCGTCTGTCTCGCTGACAGTCACGTCAAACGCTGGCGAGCTGTACTCACTTCATTTTTCTTCTGTAAAGCTGCAGTGTCAACTACCATTTGTTTGTGTTTATGTTTATATGCTTTTGGCAGAAAGTAGTGCATTTATGTGTTTTCTGGGTTTCGAACCCATGACCTTGCCATTACAAACACAATTATTATATATTTAACTCAATGCTAGCTTTTATTTGCATATTTTTAGGTTTCATTTTAATTTGTTTTAGCCATTTTGTGTTTCTTATATATAGATTTAGTTCATTTTTGTTTTAATAAATTTAAGTTTACAGTACTTTAGCATTTCAGTTTTTTCTCAAAGCAACATTTCTCATTTTTATTTAAGTTTCCCAAGTTTAAGTATTATTATATGAAAGTTTTGTTTAAGCTTTATTTCAATGTAAAGTTTTAGTTTATAATAACAACAATGTTCTAACTTGGTGCAGATTCTTGGACAGTAGTAAATGATGATTGCTGTTATGTGGAGAAATGGTAGACTTTATGAATCAATGCAGTTTTGGAGCAGATCTCCAGTACAGTATGTTGTACACACACACACACACATATACATTATCAGTTAGCACAATGATGATAAGTGCAGGCCACAGTTACTGTGAATGGAACTTCACAGGACAGGATGATGTCGGCATCTGCCTGCATGCTGCACACTTTATGTTCTTCATGTCTTTGTGCTCACATGTAAAGCAAGTGGGAGTCTCTCACATGGCCCCCCATTCACTTAATGAAGTGTCTGAATACACCACACGCCACTCTCGCTTTCTCTCTCTCTCTCTCTCTCTCTCTCTCTCTCTCTTTCTCCCTCTGTTGTCTAAAATAATTATTAAATACACACACATATTCAATATATTTAAGATATTTTTTTTATTATATTATTCAGATCACCATAATATTAAAACATTTATTTATAATATTTTGTATATGCACATGCATTGAAATATAAATATTAAATACAATAAAATAAACAATTATTGTAACTATTTTATATTAAAAGCAGGTTAATTTTGTATGCTTGCAAGTATTATATTATTATAAAAATCACTTTCTTCATAATTATATTTATAAAAGGTTACATTATATTCATATTATTAAATCACATTAATATTAATGTTTTATATATACATATATAAATTAGGCTTGTTTATTTTGCATATATTTATGTAGATCTGCATACTTTATATATGAAAATGTATTGCAGATGTTACTTTATATATGTTACAAATATTAAATAATATAAAAATAAAGAACAGTACTCTATATGTGCTTAATTCAGATTCTATATAATATTATGACTATTGATATAATATTGGCTAATATAAATATTATGAATGGTTTGCATGTATAGAATGTTTATATGTAATTGTTAATTTCTGTATACATATTTACAAATATGTGATATTATTAATCTTACTTATTAAATTATTTATTTACATATTTATTTGCATTTATCTGCATATACATTAGATATATTTACATTTGTATAATCATCCATTTGTTGCAGTGATCTTAATAATCTGTCAAAATCACTGAAATTATCAACAAGTGAACCCCCCCATGCCCCCCCCCCCAACCTCGTTCACACAAAGAGAAAAAATCCCAATCTTTCATTTGAGCATCTGGTCAGTGCCCCAGGACAGGCGGTTCCCTGCACACCCCCACCCCAGCGCCTGCGGGCCAGAGGGCCAGATCAGGTCTGCCTGCTGCGTGATATGAAAGGCTTTGGGTTTCATCCAGTGATTATTTTTTGGGGGATTTACTCAGTATCTCCATCTATCTCATCCTCAGATGAGGCTACTTTTTCCTCTCTTTTTCTTGCACCATCACTCTCTTTGTCTCAGTCTATCCCTGTTTCTTCCTGCATCACTCTTTCTGGAATGCTTCCTGTTTCTCTGATCGCAGGTGTCTGATTCTCTTTGCCTCCATTGAGGTTTCATTTATCCGGAAGGTTATTCTTGCCCTGCTCCAAGGAGAAACACAAAACCCACGGTGGGAGATGCTCTCCTCCTCTTTCCTCTTTCTCATTACTCTCTCTGCCTCTCATGTTCATTCTTCATATCCTGCATTCTCTCAGTGTATTGTGACATGTAATTCATAAAACAGCATGGTTCCTTTAAATGTTTCTCAGTAAAAACCTGATTTTTTTCTGCTCATAATAACAACATTTTCCCCTGTTGAGCAGTAAAAGATCAGGACTTTGTGAAAACTCTTTCTTTGATATTTCATCATCTTGAGCATAAAAAGTAAAGTGCCGGCTATGTTGACCCAAAACTGGCTGTTTTTGCTTTTTGCTTTTTCACCATGATGAACCATCATGAACGTTTCATTGCTTTTAGCATCTCATTATTGACCAAATAGAGACAGTTCACATTTTACTTATTTAGCCTTTATTTTTAATTTGACATGAATGAAAATGAATATATTCTGAAATACAGAAGTGTTGGAGGAGTGTGAATTATTGTATATGAATGGGATAACAGAAATAATTTTATCTTTGTGTGAAGGAGAGGTCACTGGTGGAGAATAATTGACACCTGTGGAAGGGCTTTACCTCTCATCACATCACTTCCTCTGTCTTTCTCTCAGTCTTGGTGGATAGTAGACCCTCTCTGGGGCTGAGCGATATGAGCACAGGGGTTTTAAAGATAAAGAGAGAGAGTATAGAAGTCCAGGATATTAGAGAAAGAAAGCGTCCCTCAATCCCTCAGTCTCTAAAACAGGCTCGAGAGATGCCATTTTGGGCCAGATGACAAATGGCTCCTGTCTGCATCGCTGAGGGAGAGAAGCATGCTGGGAGACTGCTCATTTCCACATAATTACCCTCCTTCTTTCTCTCTCAAGATTCAAGTTCCCTCTTTATACCTCTCTTCTCTACATTGCCCTCTATCTCTCCTTCTGTATTCTCTGTCAGTACTGTTTCTGCTCTTAGGCTGCATCTGCTCAACAAAAGCATGCAATATTGATTTTAATTTTTCTTGTTTGTAGAGCACTTCAAGTCGGAAGCTCTTTGACAGCATCATGTCCATCATCGAACTGGTCGAAACTGACAGACCCTTGGGTTTCAGTGCAAAGCAACAGGTTTTGGTGGAATTAAAATAATAAAACGATGTACGCATCGTTCTATCATTTTGAATGGTTTCTGGTCATTATTCAGATGCTTTGGTATATATATATTATTGGTTGGAATTCTACTGATATTGAAATCATTTTAATCTATTTAGACTTTTTTTAAACAGTGTAGGGAAATGTTTAAAATAATCTTGTCAAAAGAAATTCTAAATAAATTTAAAACAATTGAAAGAATGAAAGAATAAAGACTTGCACATTTTTAGCTGTTATTTCTTAACATCAGTGAATTTTATAATGGATCAAAAATGTAATTCACAAAGTAAGCTAACAGCTACCGTTCAAATCTCCCGACATCTTGATAAACAACAAAAATGCAGCTGTTTCAGTTCTTTTTCGTGTTGGGTCTGAGATGTTACATACATAATTGATGCCGTTAGTTCCTTCTCAAAACATCTTCAGAGAATGAAGGACCCTTCAGCAATGCCTGCACTCAGCCAAATTACACTTAAGTTCCTGCTCAATATTTTAACAGGACTCTGGAGTCGGTTGGGAGGGAGTTTAATGACGGGGTGCCTTTATGTATCACAGAAGGACCAGGCAGAAGCACTTGATGGCACGTCTAATGGGCCTCTTAGTTAAATATGATCTATTAAAATCCTAAACCCTGAATAACCCATTTAAACGACACTCTAACTCTTCCCACACACTAGACGCTCCATTTCATTACATTTCCTTCCTCTTTCATAGCTGTACATTTACACAATATTTAGTTTTTCGGTGTCACCCATCGTCTCAACTTTAGCACCTAAAGGATCTCATTTTTTAAAAAGTAGTGCAGAATTTTGTATAACTTCTTTCATGCAGCTTTGAACAGTCAGAAGCACTAGATTAAGTGTCTGAGTCTGGAGATTCTTCTCTGCTCAGCCAGCCTTCAAAGAGAGCGTCATCATTACAGATCCACAATGCGGTCCAGGACAACTCTTCCAATAACTAAAACTCCCTCATGGTCTGGAAGGTTATTTAATTTTTCTCTTAAAACATCTTTCTTAACACTTTAAAAATGTCAGTGCACCTCAGCTCATAAAAGCCAAAAAGACTTGAACCCACATAATCTGTTCAAATTGACTGTTTTTATGTTTGGGGTCACCAATTTTGACATAAACTTCATTTTTGTCTCTTAATTTGTACTTTTGTAAAATTAATATACACTATCAATTAAAAATTAGGGGCCAGTAAGATTTTTCTAAACAAATTAATACTTTTATTCATGATTAAATTGATCAAAAGTGACTATTTTTTAATATGCATGTCTTATATCATTGTTTTGAGACTGTTCGGTGTCAATTAATGAATACAGTGTCAATTAATCTCTGCCCAAAATAACACTGAGATCAGACTAGGGACCTGGTCCTCTCAGTTTTGTTCTGGTGTTGATTTGCAGATTGTCAATGAGCAAATTGACTTCAGTCTTCTTGATTTTATTGGAGACTGACCCACTGAGATCTATACACCTGCTACCCAAAGCACACAATCTCTCTCTCTCTCACACACACACACACACACACTTAAAGAGCTAAATAGAGGGAAGAGAGAGTGAAAGATGGTGTAAGCGTCCAGAAAAGAGTGGTGCTGTTATCTAGTAAATCGGTCTGAATTGAAGCATCCTGCAGAATATGTGATGAGTGTGTGTTGTGTTTGAGTGTGTGATGGGGGTAGGGTGGATAAGGAGGGGGACTCTTTGTTCCCACATCCATCTGCTGGAACCTAACAAAGGGTAGTAAAGGAGGAAGAAAGAGAGGGAGATGGGTTTAGAGAATGAGAAACACCACGCAGATTGCCTGATGTTGAATGCTTGTGTGTAAATGAAAACAATTCAATCCAGTGCTAAAGGGATGGCAATGTGAAAAACCTCAACTGTCTGCTATATTGTTGTTGTAGCTATAAATAATCTTGAGTATTAATTAACACTTGTAAAATAAGAGAGACATGTATTGTCTTTGAAGCTCTTTGTGCCTCACTACGGTAAATATAAATGAGTCCATTAGCTGCTTTGAGGAATTTTATGAATGTTCCTTTAGTCATTTTATGGGTTATAACAGGTGCCTTTATGCTTTTTTCATCAGCATTCTCACCAAATTCTGACATGTGTGACTGAGGCTCAAATGAACCTGATTATGACCCTGGAAACATCACTGATTTGGCCAGGCATAAGATTAATTACCACACTACCCAGGAGCACATTCATGTGCTTTATTAGTCATATTTCCATGTTCTATGTGAAGTCATTGACAGAGGAGGAAAAACATCCTATATTGTGCCGTTATTTCAGATTTGTCAAAAAAAGTATTCAAAAGCTTTCCAGAGTGCATGGAGAAAGAAAGGTCAGCGCCTCATTTCTGATCTAAACCGTTTCAAAACCTCTCTTTTCAATCCCTCCGCCACTTTTTTTCTCTCCTTCTCTCTGCCTCTGAAACATTAAGGTCAACCTTTGTAAATGTTTTCATATCTGAGATTTCTTTGTATAAGGAGGTATTTTAGGCTTTAGGCAGTTACATTAAAGCTGCAGTATGTAATTGCGAAAAGTAGACCAATTGCTGAAAACCAGCTGGCCCATAACCTTAATCCAGAATGAATAGCCTTGTACAGGTTTGTGTGTGTGTGTGTGTGTGTGTGTGTGTTTCTATATACATACATACATACAGATGAAAATACCAGCAAAATTAAGTTTGAATGACATTTATGTTTTGTTATTTTGACCTTGGAAGCACTGTAAATATCACATAGCACAATGACATAATTACTACATCAGACAGATCTCTCTCTCTCTCTTTCTCTTTCTCTCTCTCTCTCTTTCTCTTTCTCTCTCTCTCTCTCTCTCTCTCTCTCACACACACATATAATCTTAGGTCAAGCTTAGCGTATTCTGCCTAGTTTTCCTCCTTATCTAGTTAAGGTCACTCTGTTTCATTCTCTGAAATAAAAATGGAAATGTAGCTTTATAAATATGTATGAGCATGATTGCCTTCCAGCACTCAGAGTAAAAATATTTAGCATCTTTAATCATGTTTATTCAAAGGTTCATCTTTCTTCACAACTTGGATTGTTTTTCAGCGCATAAGCTGAAATGTCGGCTGTTTGGGCTCAGGGTGACCTTGCGGAGTACGACAGCTGTTGTCAGATCTGACTGTGTTGCACAACTCTGCTGGACTTGTGCAACATGTGAAAGCTGCAGCCAGCGCAGCAGAAACATGACGGATGCTAAGTTTAGACTCACAGTGAGGACAAGCCCATGGGGGAGCGTGATGTGCTGTCAGCCTTCAGCTCCAGGTGAGGAGTTCGCGTGTTATGGCATGACAAAAGAGCAGTGAGGTAGAATAAACAGCAGTGGATCAGTGAGATCGAGCCGGGAGGCAAATAATGGCCTGAATGTGAAAATCTCTCAATTGTCAGTGTCCTGAAATGCATTCATTCTGTTCTTTTTCTTTATTGACCTTGCGATATAAAATTTGGTAAGGAAAGTCAGAAATTATTAAAGAGATAGTTCAGCCAAAATTGAAAATTCTGTCATTATTTTACTCACACTCAAGTTGTTCCAAACTTGCATGAATTTCTTTCTTCTGCTGAAAAATGATACTAACTAATCATAACAATACAACTATGCATGAACTAAATTATCATTATGTTTTACATAAACTTAAATATCTTGTTCACCTTTAATTGAAATTGGGTGATATTACTAAAATGTATATTTTATCAAACACTTGCAGGTTTTTGTAGGCATAGATCATCATGATTCATTAGTGATTAATACAATTCAAACTTCAATTAAATCTTCAATTCTGCACCTATTTAATTTATAAACTCTCAAAATCCATAATATAACTCTTAATTTATAAAGAGTTCAGGCAATTAGAGATCGTGATCTTTAATATGATTTTGTGATACTTTGTGACTTTGAACAGGATATTGTTAAGTCATTCATTCATTTGTTCATTTGTTGCTTGATTGATTGGGAGCTTATGCTTTCTTCAAGATAAATTTGAACAGCACATCTAGATTTATTTATTATTTATGATTTATTATTTTATTAAATTACACCCTTCACCTTTAATGAAGTGAAATAAACTTTTCTATGCCAGCCTGGCATGTAGTTTCTTGTTATGGTTCAGGGGTCCGGGCTTTCATGGCAGCTTGTTGATTTTGTGCAAATTACCTTGTGCTTTGAGAGAGAGTGGAGTGAGAGAGAAAGAGTGATGAACATCATAAAGCTCAATGACAGCAGAAGTGACTTGTGAAAGGTGAGGATCTCTCTGAAGGTCACCATGGTGATGAGCTCATAGTGTTTGGCTGGCTCTGGTCCAAATGGACACTCTCTCCATCCTTTCATTATGTGAAAGCTGCTAGTGTCCTTTCCAGACGTGGGTAAAAATCATAAATCAGCAGGATGAGACGGAAGGAGAAAAAGATTGGAGGAAGAAAGAAGAATGTTGGGAAATAAACGGAGGAAGACAGAGACATATATATGTAGGATTGAAAGCGTAGTCAGAGAAGTTAACGTTTTTTTTTAATGCTAGTGATGATCTTGTGAATGTGGGAGTCTTAGGGGTTATTTGAGGTTCAGTTGGCTGAACTTTTTAAGTCTTCTCCTGTCATTCTCCATGTATTTGGCTGTTTATTTGTCCTGTAAAAGTGCATTAGCTGTATTAAAACCACAGTGCATAATAATGGAATCCTTCACCGGCATAACAGAGAGATAACTGGTTCTGTGTAATGTGGTGTTGACTTGTGCTTCATTACCTGTTACACTATCAAAATATTAAGAAGGTAATAAACATCAGTTCCATCAAACCATTAAGTTTCCATATCATTATGAGTTTGACAAACATCAGCAACAAAAACAGAGTTAAAGTTAGATCATTTACATTTTATTTCACTGTACTTTTTTATATTCACATCATCTGCCCTTTTGAATGAAGTCTCTTATGCTGACAGAGGCAACATTTATTTGTCTTCAGTGTCACATGATCCACCAGAAATTATTCTAATATGCTGATTTGCTCAATGAAAGCTTGAAAACAGTTGTTTTTGTGGAAACTAATACTTTTACTGTTTTTATAACATTATACATATCTTTATTATACCTTTGATCATTTGAAAACATCTTTGGTGAATAAAATCATTTTTTTTTTTAGTTTTTTTTACAAATATTACTGAAACCCACACATAACAGCACAAACAGAACTGGAAGGAACTAAGAAGTTTGCAAACGTTTTGTCATATTAGTTGGTTTGTTTCACTTCAGAACTGCATAATTTGGCTAGATATTATCGGAATATAAAAATATGGATACAAAAATAACTTTAAGGTGACACGCTCATGTAACTTTCAAAAGCTATGCTGTTTTATAGTGAATGTCTGTCAATGTCTGTACAAACTGTTAAAGAAATGCTTCCCTAAATGAAAGCACATAAACATCAAGATTGAATATAGTCAAATGAATGAGAAATTATCAAGATTTTTGTATTACCCAGATATGTATTTTTTGATAAATGTTGTATTACCTCTAGAATGCCCTCATAACACTTTTCCATGAGATTGTGGCTAAATGCAGCTAAAGTGACTGAAGTTCAGTTGCATTAATGTGCCATGCTCATGCTAATACACTTCACACGCTATTTTCTAGATGTGCCTGTCGTCAAGGTCATCCGCACACACTAATACAGTTTTAATTAGTATTCAGGCAGCCATGAGGGGTTTTTCTTAATTCTAATCCTCCTTAGTGACAAATAAAGCTACTGATGAAGAATATATCAGGTGAACTGACAAAACTGCAAGCAATATTTATCTCTTCTATCTTTTTGAAATCTCCATTTTCTACAATGAATGATCTTAAAAACCCTCAGAAAAGTCTGTTGAGGGTCTCCTCAAACAATGCACGTCAAACAAAGATTTAATGACCTCAAAAATGTACTGACTGCAACAGACCTTTTCAACCATACTGTAAGTGAGCAATAATAAAGTCACTGCAAAAGACTAACAGCCTCTGACTTCCTCACTGTGTTTCACATCCTAAACAGTCCCCATATGTCCCAACACACACACTCAGCAACTAAAGGTTCCCAGGGGCCTTAGTTGACCCTTGCTGAACCTCTCTGGTACAATAAAGGGGAGGAAACATTTACATCTGCCAGACAGTGTGAATGACACAGAGCACAGTTTATTAAAATGCAATGTTCACACATGGTGATGCTTGCACAGCTAAGCAAAGAAAACCAGACAGCTGATTCGGATGCAGAGGAAGATACAGAAAGGCGTTATGCCAAAAAATGCCAGTGTTTCATAATGATGGATTTTGTAACATATCTTAAATAATTGGATGGCAGGGAAAGTATTGTTTTGCATCATTACAATTACTTCTCCTCTGACAGGAACAGAAAATGACACTTAAACTTGCTGTTCATTGGAGGTCTGAAATTACAATCAATCAAACTCTGCATTAGTTTGGTGCATATTCATCTCTCACCTGGTATACTACAGTTTAGTTATATTAAAGTGCACCTATCATGTGTAATGAAAGGTTCATCATGTGGTTTTGGATGTATGCAAGGTCAAAAACACTTTTATTGTCTTATTATATGCATTTATTTTTACCTTACTTTCTCAACGACTGCCAAACGATTTGCCCAATGATTTATATTTCCAAACCCCTCTATAAAAAAATAAACAAGAAATTTATATGAAATATTATTAGTAACTGCACTTATGATTAAATTATCTTTATTTTGAATACCCCCACACGCCACCCCCAGCGAAAATCTGCTCCCGGTGCCACTGTCTGTAGAATTTTAGTCGCACTGGTGCCACTGCTGTCAAATGATAGTCTAGATAATATATATATAATTATTATTATTATAATTTTTTATAACTGTATCATTTTTGTACACTACATTCTGGCACTGAGTTGGATCACCACTTGGTATATAATGTGAAATCTAAATCCTGAAGCAAAACATTAAACTAAATAGCGAACTACCACTATTTATTCACGCTTTACACTGAATTATTACTAATTCAACAATACCAAAACCCATCAAGATCACTTTTTTGCTTATGGGTCTTCAAAAGAGTGGCATAGAAAGCTTTCTCGTTGTCTTCCCACCTTTGCATCCGATGTTCTCTCATTCTGGAGAACACCAGCGTGTCACTTTTCTGTTCACAGGTAGCGTGTTCAGTGAGTTGAGTCTCAGCTGATGGGCTAGGAGACTTAAGGGCATGTTGATGTTGTTGAAGTTTGGTCCAGAGCAGATGGAACTCGCAGCAGTGATTTTAAAGAGCCCTCTGCAGCTCTCACGTGACCTAAAAGAAGGAAACCAGGTGGCTATGCGCTCTTGGACCAGCTGGAAGAGTGAAAGACCATCTGACAGTCAGCCAGAGAATCATACTCTCTCATCAGCAAACACTTTGCATGTCAATACCACAGTAGCACAAAGGGACAGAGAGAGAGAGACAGAAAGACATAGATCCAAGAAATTGAGCTAATTATCCTGGTACTCGGCTATTTCTACCCCATTTTTCACAGCTGAACAATTGGGCCCTTAAGTGGATAAACCAGCACAGAAAGTGGTTTTTGAGCATCTTCAGCTCGTAAAGTGACTCACAGTGAGTGTTTGAACAGTGTGAATCAACAGTTTTCCTTTATACACACACATCCGAGAAAAAAAAAAAAAAATTAATAAAACTTGATTTTACTGACTCTCTCTCTCTCTCTCTCTCTCTCTCTCTCTCTCTATATATATATATATATATATATATATATATATATATATATATATTATTATTCTGTGTATTGTCCGAATTTGAACGGTCTCACAGACAGACCCGTATGATCCTCAGATGTTTATTTGTGGAAATCAGGATGCTGATTACAGTGAGAAGGAGGCATCTTGCATGATCTCCTGACCTCTGACCCTTAGGCTTGCATAGGAGATAATTTAGGCTTTTTACGCCCCGTTAGGATCAGTCAAGCATTCGTGAGTGCCCAAGAATCAGGGTCAGCAGCTGACACCACTCTCTCCTTTGCTCTCCATGCCTCTCTCTTTGTCTCTTGAATCCCTCAGGACAAGTGTTGTACTGCTCATTTTTGGTTTGTTTCTCTTCATTAGTTAACCATTTCTGGCAGTCTCATCACCTGTCAGGACTCTGGCATACAGTAGCAGGAGATCTGACTGTATAACCTAGCCGAAGGTCAGGTTTTGGTCGATTTCTCATACAGGTTGCATGTGTAATTTTGGGTTGATTTACATTGTTGGATTTTGTATTTCTTCTCTGTGAGGATGTTGAATCAAATATTGTCACTGGCACAAATGCTACAGCACCCATTTTGGCTTTTGAAAGCTTGACTAAATTAGTCAAAATGGTCAAATAACTGCAAAAAATATATTTATTATTTATAATATTCCTACTTTTTTGCAGTAATAAGCAAAATGATACAAGATATAGTATTTTTTATGGAAAATGCATCGTCAAAATTAGGAAGCAATCTCTGCCAAAGGTAAGAAAAATAATCTAGTTTTCCCTTTGAATTTATTATCATTTTTTAATTATTTTTTTAACCTCATTGGCAGGTATTTTTCTAACTTAATTTTGATATATTTTCAGAACACAAAACGTAATATTTTAAGTTATTTTGCTTCTCATTTGGTAAATGAATCTTGATTTAAGAATGTTTAGTTATTCGTGCTGAAAAAACAAGACAAAAATCACATTATTTAATTTTTTTTGCAGTGATCATGTAAGAGGCAAGATGGGTTAGAGGCTGTGATTAGTGCTTTGTGTATTTCTTTTTATTGATAGCAGTCGGTTGGCTCAGAAAAGGATGTGGGTGGTGGACGTCTAAGGATACAAAATCTAGACTGCTAGCTTAAGAGATGCCAGACTGATTCCAAAATGTGCAACTCAAGAGCTGGGGATTTATTCAGATCACAATCACAATTTGTTCCCTTGAGCAAGACATTGAATCCAAGGTTATTACGTATCTGCAAGTTGCTCGGGATGTAACTCAATAAAAGTTTCCACTAAATAGCAAGTATTTGGTAGTAACGAATAAAAAAAAGTGTTTGCAAAGACCTAAGGCTTCTCTCTTCCTAAAAAAAAAACAAAAAAAAAACAAAAAACAAAACTGTAGTAAAAAGATTTATTACTCAAAGCTTTTCAACGCTATGAATCTTGAAGCCATCTGGTGGTCAAATTATGAAATAGCACCTAACAAACCGATGTGTCCTATTACAATTGCTTCACATTTAATTCTGCAACTGATTCTATATTTCAGTTTTTTTTTTTTTTATAAGTTAACGCATGGCATTATTTTAGAAATAAAATTCACTGTCAAAGTTATTAATTTGTGTCTATTTTAACCATGCCCCAGTCCTTGCTTCAGTTGTTATTTCATATTCAAATGAAAAATGAGCTTCATAAATAAATTCATACAAAAATTCATAGATCACATGTTTTTGTCAAAAGTGAATGAATCTCTGATACAATGTTTTAAGTATGATTTGGTTGCTGCAGAGGTTTGATGTGAAATGTTTACACCACAAACGTTTGGCTTGGTTTATTTATTTATTCATTCATTTTTAAATATAATTTTTGGAGCTGCTGTCAGTAACACCCTCCTCACTCTGAAACCTCACGCTATCTGCAAAAGAGCATTACCATAAAAATAAAATATACAGCAAATGAGCGCCATCTAGTGATGACATAGATGTCATGACGGTTGACGTTCTGTTGACACAAAAATGTGTCTCTCACTTTATAAAAAAAAAAACAAATATCATGTGTACAGTAGTGCATTTACAGTAGTCTACGGGACAAGAAACTGCATTATAATAAATGTTAAAAAAGGTTTTGAAAGTATAGCATGAAGACTTACAAGTTAAATGAGATTAAAAAAATGCTTAACTAGTTTTATCGAAAACTCCTGCTGTGGTCATGCAAAGCCATTAAACCATGAAGCTTTCACATAATAGGAACAGAAAGGGACTGTTTACAGAGAGAACAATACACCCACATGAATCTAGACTTCTATTGTGAACACTGATTGAGAGAAGAGCCAAAATTATTATCTGTGGTAATTGACAAAACACCACAGAATCTGAATAGTGCTTTACTCGTTAGAGAACATTCATTCAACAGAAAACATTAATTTAATCAGAACTGCCTTAATTCTACGTGGCATTGATTCAACAAAGTGCTGAAAGCATTCTTTAGAAATGTTGGCCCATATTGATAGGATAGCATCTTGCAGTTGATGGAGATTTGTGGGATGCACATCCAGGGCACGAAGCTCCTGTTACACCACATCACAAAGATGCTCTATTGGGTTGAGATCTGGTGACTGTGGGGGCCATTTTAGTACAGTGAACTCATTGTCATGTTCAAGAAACCAATTTGAAATGATTCGAGCTTTGTGACATGGTGCATTATCCTGCTGGAAGTAGCCATCAGAGGATGGGTACATGGTGGTCAAAAATGGATGGACATGGTCAGAAACAATGCTAAGGTAGGCTGTGGCATTTAAACAATGCCCAATTGGCACTAAGGGGCCTAAAGTGTGCCAAGAAAACATCCCCCACACCATAACACCACCACCACCAGCCTGCACAGTGGTATCAAGGTATATTTTGAAGTAAATAAGGAATAATTTGAAGGCAAATGTATGTTTTTCCCTTTTCACACCATTCTTTGTAAACCCTAGAAAATTGTTGTGCATGAAAATCCCAGTAACTGAGCAGATTGTGAAATACTCAGACCGGCCCGTCTGGCACCAACAACCACGCCACGCTCAAAATTGCTTAAATCACCTTTCTTTCCCATTCTGACATTCAGTTTGGAGTTCAGGAGATTGTCTTGACCAGGACCACACCCCTAAATGCATTGAAGCAACTGCCATGTGATTGGTTGATTAGATAATTGCATTAATGAGAAATTGAACAGGTGTTCCTAATAATCCTTTAGGTGAGTGTATTTAAAATATGTTTGTATTAAATATAATTTTCTATAATATAAAATATAATAATTTAGAAATGTATATACACTACATGTAAATATTTTCAAAATATATACTGTGTGTATGTGTGTGTGTGTGTGTGTGTGTGTGTGTGTGTGTGTGTGTATGTGTGTGTGTGTGTGTGTGTGTGTGTGTGTGCGTGTGTGTGTTTATATATACATAATAAATATACATAGTACACATACATATATTATATAAACAAAAACTTTTATTTTGGATCTGATTAATCGCGATTAATCATTTGACAGCACTAGCACTCATAAGATGTTGCTATAATATTGGACTGGTAATCCATAATTGATCCAGAAACACTTGTAGATATTTCCAGATATCATGAACTCTTAACATAATAAATAATAATCCACAATAATTAACAACAACAAAAAAAGTACAAATGTTAAGTTAATGTGAAAAGAAAATAAAAGGAAAAAAGGAGCAGTATTTTATTCCCCTGTTATTCTTTTTAAACCCTTATTATAATGGGCATATGGTGTTGCAAGCGTCTCCTGATTGGAAAAGATGATAGATGTTAACCAGGGGAAACATAATGACGGAGCCCAACAAAGAGCCTGCTTGAACTGCTGCTCCACACCAAACGAGGGCGCTGTGACTGCAGTCCCTCAGAATCACACCCACCATCACCTTCACATAGGACAGCAAACCGGTGTAGAACACCCATGACAAAACCTGAAATAAGTTCAAAACACACACAAAAAAGAAACAATTGGGTCATCAGTGCTCGTCAGATTGAAATAAAAAAAATATTTTTAGGTCAAATAATACAAAGGAACTGTCATGTCTGTAACAGTAGATCTGGGGCAGGTTGCATAAACTGTTTAGACTAGTCTTCAAGACTGGTCATAACTTTTTTAATTCCATTATGAAAAGGCAGATTGGTTTTATTTGTATTGAAAGAGTAAGATTGATTACCCCTTGGCAACTGCTAGTTGGTCATATTAGTTGGCAGCATCCGAAAATGTAAACTTTGTCTACACCGGACGCGAGCGGCGCAGGATTGTTTAAACACTATTGATCTCATTATAATCAGTGATGCTGTCTACACTGGATGCCGTGTGGCTTGACACAACAAATCCCGACAGAAAACTGCTCACTATTTGATTACTCACTAGAAATAACATCAAAAGTGCAAAAAGTTAGTCAGAAATCTATATTTATAAACTGACCAACGCAACTTTCAGATGCCATTTTATTTTTTAGCTCAACCGTCACGGAATGGAACGCACAGGATTGTGGGATATCAGAGGCAGCAAATGGGATACATGATACATCTATGCTGCCTTCAAAATTCAATCAGAAGAAAGTACCTCCGGAAACAGGAAGTAAAGCAGAATTTGGATTCTTACTTGCCTTGATGTCTTCCTGCCTTGACATGCCGCCTCAGAAGGGAGCATTTTAGAGCTTTCAGACGCAGCCAGTCTTAACATGGTGGCTAAGTTTATGCAACTGGCCCCTAAAGTGGTCAGTTATCAGGGTAATTATGCAGAGGTGTTGAGAAAGCACTAGTATATCTCACCTCAGCATTACTAGTGATGCAAACACTTGACTTTGAAACTAGGGAGTTGTTTGCCACATAGGTCTGGATTTCTCTAGTGTTTCAGGATTATACCAAATCCAGCATTAATCATTTGTGATGTTCACTAGGCTTAATTCGTATTGGAATATAAATTATTTATGAGTGATTAACATAATTGTTTCTTCATGTATGCTGTATTAGCTGTGACTATTTTACATTTGTTTTATTTGTTGCTTCAGGAACAAAACTTTTGACATTTAAGATTTCATTCCGAATAGAATCAATAGTAGATTCATTTTCTGCAAAACATCTAGAAATGGGCTGATTACATTAAAAAGTAACTCACTATTATAGCATCCCCTAGATGTGTATCTTGGAGTAATGGGCAGGGACTCATGGCAGCCATGGACATATTGTAGCCTCCAAAAACAGAGCCCAGTAGACACAGGACACCCAGAAATACTAATGAACTGCAAGAGAATTATATACTCACTGTTAGTCAAACTGAAATTCTAAACCTTGAAATGTGCTTTACAGATTACAGAAAATAATGTAGACTCATCCCTCAAATGTTAATGTAAATGCACTTAGAATAGAAGACTAGCGGATGATAGACAGTGGGATTAGCACAAGAAACATGAAGATAAACTTTTGGTTAAAACACGTCACTATTAAAAAAAACTGATGAACTCATGCTTATGCACTCTCTACATAATTATTGTTTTATATAAAATAATGTGTATGTTTGTATCTCGTTTACTGTATACATAAAATATATATATATTTATAAAGCAATTTATACATTATACATATATATATATATATATATATATATATATATATATATATATATATAGTCCTTTGCTAGGATTTCATATTTTTCATGTATTTTGATATGTATTTGATGACAGCAGGCCTCAGATTTCAAAGCTGTATCTAACCTGGAATATATCTTTAAAAAAGTTTATCTGCTTAATAGAACACAAATTAAATGCAGAATGAAAAAAGGTAAATAAATGTAAGATTATTAGATTGTAATTAATGTAGAGATACCGTTTAGGGTAAAACATGGCAATGATGCAGGCCACTGGATTGGCTACCGCTGACAGAGCAGCTGACAGGTGATAGGCCATATTTCCATATGGCATACAGGAGAATGTTTGCACTGAGGGTAGCAGTCCGTTTGTTGCACCGTTCACCCACAAAACCATAAAATAGATAAACGCCAACTGATAGCCGGAGTGCAGTGGTTTAGAAAGCAGCACTGTACTTGTCATCTTTTCCTCTGGACTTTTTGTCTTTGGACTGGGGTCCATAGGGTCTTCCAAACCCCTACAGACTGTTGCAACAGCATCTGAGTCCGGGACGAGATTTTCAGTGGATAGTTCATATGTACGAGGCATGCGGTTTAATATGATGAAGGAGCCCAGGCTTATTGCTGTCATTACGGCCAGGAAGGAGAAAAATATCTCAGAGGAGAAATTAGGAGAGAGGTACTGGGTCTCCACAATGAAGATTGGAGGTCCGGGCTCTGTGAGGTTATCTGACACATGAGACACATTGACACATTTTGACATCCCGCCCCCTTGTGCTAGTGCCACCAGGCCTGGAACTAGTCCGCTCAGACCTTCTCCAATGAAGTATGTGGTGATGTATTTGGCTGGAAGTTGCATCATGAATGGCAGGAAGGTGACAGATGAGGTGCAGTCAACTAGAGCAAGAAAAAACGTGAGAATGAAAAATGCTGTGCTATGCGGTTGCCCAAGGATCACAGTGGTGTTCTTCCAAAACACGGCAAGTAGGACGCAAGCTACAACACCGATCGACAGGACCGCATAGATGACCAGATGTTCACGTAGTCGTCCGGGACAGAATTTGTGTGCCAGGGTCACCAGCAGAGGGCCTACGTTGGCCAGCTGAATGATGACTGTGAGGTACGAGGGCAAATCCCAACCCTCTGGCAGAACATTGACGATCAGAGGAAGCTCCACCCACAAGCCATTAATGGACACCCAGGAGCCCAGACCGAAAGCACATGCCAAGGCATGGATGTACAGAGGCATGCTGAACAGCTGGTTGAAATGGGTAGTTGAAGAAATATCTGATGTCAGACAACTCCTTTCAACTTTAGTATTGTAAATGGTGTGATGGCACTTCAGTTCGGCTATGTCTGGATGTCTTCTCTTCTTGCCTTTGTGAAGACATCTGATTACCTTCAGTGAGAAACAGAAAATAAATATTCAAGGTCCAGACCAAGTAATTAAATAGCAATTAATAGATAGATAGATAGATAGATAGATAGATAGATAGATAGATAGATAGATAGATAGATAGATAGGTCTGCATTATTATTTTTTCATATATTTTAAAATGTAATTTATGATCCTTCAGAAATAATTCAAATATGTGTAAAATCAAGAAACATTTATTATTATTATTATTATTATTATTATTATTATTATTATTATTATTATTATTATTATTATCTATAATTCTTTCAGGATTATTTGATGAACAAAAGATTCAAATGAAGAACATTATGAATTTTTTTTTAACAATACTAGTATTTACTGTCAATTTTATATATATAAAGAGAGAATTTATATATAGAATTGCATTACATTAATTATATAATAAGTTTCATACAATGCAAAGTACAAATGCAACATAGCAACAAAAAGATCAGAAACAGATATTACAACAGTAAAATGTGAATTGCCGGATTAATATGGCTTGTTAATTGTAAAAAAAAAAAAAAAAAAACGTTGTTTTTTTTAAGTTATAATATTATAAGAATGCATTGTATAATTATATAATAATTTTTTTAATTCTGTAATATTTAAAATTCAAAAATAAATTGTTAAAAAACAAAAAAAAAATGGAGGGGGGGGGGGTGCTTGTGGTCTTATTTTTTATTTTTCACAATCAAAGACTTAAAATTAAAATGAACTTGAACTTCTTCCCCGTTTTCCCAGCAGGGACCTTGATATCAATTTTATGTCAAATATTAGTCAAGACTTGATCAAGATGCTGTAACATGAGTTTAAATTCAGTTTGGACAGCAATTGGTGATTGGGTAAAAATAAGAAGTTAATCCAACACTGATTGGTTTAATGTTTGTGTATGACAATATGTTTGATGTTCAGTTTACATAAAATGTAAACTCCATGTCAAGTTTTTGACATCAGTTTGATTTACATATTTGAGCTGTTTTTTGACGTCAATTTTGAAGTTTTTTCAACATCAATTGTCCAATGGGTTAAGTCAAAGACAACCAGATTTACACAAATGTAACATGATAACAGTGGCGACATGTTAAAAATATTCAATCAGCATTTTTCAGCTCTAGCAAAAATCTGATGCCAATAACTCAGGACAAAAGACAGATTTATGTGCTACCGCACTGAAAAAGCATTAAACAAATACAGTACTCACTTTACTGCTGAGGCAATGAGCCGGACTGAACACGCTCTTCCTCCTCAACAGACATTAGTGCTATGCAAAGTCATAAAAACAGCTGTCATTCCATCTGGTGTCCTGTATTTCTCAACTCGGTCTAAAAATGTCCACAATGATGTGTGATTTTTAGCCTCAGAATATGAGTGTGGGTGGGTCTGCCTCCCTCATAAAGGTCATCCCGCTCTAATAAGGTGCATTTCTCTTTGAACACATGACAGGCTTCACAAAAAAGCCATTTTAGCTGATCCAGTTTTCTGTGAAACTCGTACTACAGCATTGACATCAAGATGTAAAGTGTGCATCCACAGTGTTCAGTGAATAGTAAATATTTGACTTGTAGGTCTGTCATGCCTCTGAGATGTATCATGAAAATGTAATTGTGAACAGAATATTCTCTCTTTTGTTGCATGTACTTTGACCCAATTCAACAATCATATCTGTCTTCAAGATGAAAAAATGTAGGTCACATTCACATAATATTTGAGCTATAGTCCTTGACTCTGAAGTCAGTTTTCAATGGAACTTTGAACACTCATAATAGGACACTGAACATTTTATAAATGATTAAACTTGTTTTATTTTCTTTGTAATAGCAGGTAAAATAAAGGTTAACGAATCAAAACAACACAAGCCATTTTGACTTTAAAGCTCATTCAGGCACAGCATACGGTATAAGTGCAGCTTCCTATGGTGTGGCCTACTGTACATGTACAACCCCTATTACTGATTAACAGCTTTGGTTTGGCTTTGAACTTTTACCTAAAAACGAAAGATTTAATATAACTATTACCACATTAAATAAAAGCATCAAGCTGTTTAGATGGGACCCATGAGAACATTTCACAAAAATATTAAGCAGCACAAGGCTTTTCAACAATAAGAAATATACCTCAAGCACCAGTCACCATCACAGAAATACAGTTATTTTAAATATTTCACAGTATTACCGTTTTTACTAAATTTATTTATTTTATTTTATTTTTTTACAGTTATACTTTTTTATTAAGATAGGACAGTAAAGAGACAACAGGAAATTACTGGGAGAAGGATCAGCAAAGGATCTCAAGACAGGAATCCAACTCGGGTCGGCGTGACTGTAGAGTTGCACTATATGTCCAGGCACTAACCACGAGGCTATGCAGTCATAGTGAGCATAAATAACTTTTTTCAAAAACCTTAATAAAACCATTAAAAAATTGTTCTTTGTTTTAAGGTACAATTTTCATAGGCATAGATTGTTTAGTTGTATATGGTACATTGTATAATTTTCATATATCATTATGAAGTTGCAATCTGTTCTAGTGTTAACCACCTCGATTTCTCTTTTGGTTCAGTCACAATAGGAAGTCATAACAAGGATTGTAACAGGTGTTTATGTGTGTGTGTGTGTGTGTGTGTGTGTGTGTGTGTGTGTGTGTGTGAGTAAGTGTGTGAGAGAGAGAGAGAGAGAGAGAGAGAGAGAGAGAGAGAGAGAGAGAGAGAGAGAGAGAGAGATTGGAATGAAGTTTGGAACTTTGTAATCAAGGTGAAAGGTACAAGACAAAGAATAAAAGGAATGTGTCACGTGAGTTCACAGTTTTCCAAATAAATGCCATCATTTTAATAAGTCAATTTAAGATGATTATTACCCAAAATATGAGTGGGTTGTTGAATGCAAACATTTAGCTTCAATGGGCAAGTCAAAGTTGAATGGAAATGTCCATATTTGTCCTTGAATGGAAATCCAGTTATAATATTAGTTGAAATCCCTTGAACCTGTTGTCCCCCCCCACCAACAGCCGTCTGATGAGTAGCCTAACTCACTCAAGAACTAACATCTCCAATGCCCCGACATAAACAGAATTAAGAACACAAATCAGGCAACATATCTTTCCAATTCTTTATTAATTTCATTATAAATATGAACTTAATGATAAGTTTTCAAAACAGGAAACAACAAAAAGGCATTAAGGCGTTATTTTCAGTTTTGAACAAGAAGCCGTCCTACAAAAACATACTGAATGTGAGACTTTGAGGTGAATTGCAAAATCAGCCAAGATAGTGTTTTAAAGGCTTCTTCCAATAAATCAGTAAGAACAAACATTCAGTAACAAGTGTGAATGCCAAAGGTCATTGATCAGATGACTAGGGGTGCTCCGATCACAATCGGCCGATCGTTAATGCGCATCTCGTCAGTAAAGCCGGTTCTCTAATCAGCGGTTAATTCCATCAGGTGCGTGATTTCACATAGAGCAGCTGTTACCACACAGAGCTGTTGTTAACTAAGAAGATGCGACAATAAACGCTGAAAATGAACGTGGATTTGCGCATCTTCTCAGTTAACAACGGCTCTGTGTAGTAACAGCTGCTGTATGTGAAATCACGCACCTGATGGAATTAACTGCTGATTAGAGAACCGGCTTTACTGACGAGATGCGCATAACGATCGGCCGATCGTGATCGGAGCACCCCTACAGATGACCCCTGTGAATAAGCGATTGGCTTTGCTTTGTTATCTAAGAGAAATTACAATATTTTTGAGCAAGCAAAATGTGATTAGTTCAGTCTCCTCGTAGCTACATACTACTGCGTGGAAAGCTAGGAGCCTCAGAGGAATGGGTTTTAACACTCTAATCTTGCATGTTTGATAATACAACCACTCAGCTTCCACAATACATTGCACACCAAATAAGTAACATTTCTTAAGCAAAATCCAACATTCTGTGGGTTTATATAATATTTAGCCCTGCAGAACAAGCTTAACCAGACATAAGCACAATCTTCACTGCATCACCACATCATGATCACCTCACCTCTTCCACCATTTTAAATCAACAGGAAATAAGCTTAGAAATGTTACAGCTGGTGGAGTCCTTCACCATCAGTATATTCAAAAAGAAAAAAGAAAGAAAGAAAAAAAAAACAGTAGAGCTATGTTATATGATTTGATCGTCCACAATGTGGAATGTAGGAGAAAATGTCATAATAAAAACTTATAATACAAAATTAAGTGGAGTCCAATGACAAATGTAACATTTTACTGAAAGTAATTGGTTTAAGCTCCATTTCCCTGTACAGTGAAAATCACCACTGGAGTGTCCTCTTCAAATAAACACATCACAGCAGATCTATCAGCTGAGCAAAAATAAGTTTGGCATCTTGTATAAGCATAGAAATATAGAAGATATCAGTCGACTGTCAAAAATACTTCCACTAAACAAATCTTCCTGAATTCAGAAAAGGAGGAAATTTAGATGTAACACAACACATAACATTATGAATCAGCTCAGATATCCTTTTTTACAGTTCTGGCTGACTATTTTGTAACAGTTTTACAACTCGGGACAAATGAATTGGCTCTCTAAAACACATTCTCTGAGTTTCTGTCGAGCTGACCTATCTAAACAACACATACAATCACCGTACTGACCACATGAAACACAACAACGCCACATTGCTGCCAACAGTAACAAGGTTTTGGCATGAATATTAACACAAGCACAAAACTTAAAAGCTGTATCTTCATTAGGTTGACCTTTACAGTTTTTAACTTTTGAAGGCTTAAGAATCATTTTTGCAAACATGGTGTAACAGTTATTGTTAGAAAAATAATTAAACTGATTCAGAAAATTAAAAGTAAAAAAAAAAATGGCACAACAAAAATAATCACAATTATGTAACATTTTGATATAAAATATGAATTATTCATTTCTTCTCCCATTTCCTCACTCTTATAAGACGACACACGATAAACACTGCCTAAACTACATTGATTAAATAGCAACACTTCTTAAAGCAAAGCAAAGATCTTTTTTTATTATTGATGAAAGATTTCTTAATATTTCTATTAATTAAAAAATATGACTAGTGCTGTTTAAATATAAAGTCAAGTAAATAAATCTTTTTTTTTCTAATCCATTGTCATTGCAGCTTTATAAAAGAAAATGTGTATAACGCTTATTAAATAAGCAGTTAGCAGTAGTTGTAAGTCACTAGACGGCTAGATGTTCTGATGATTCTGTTATTTTCATCATGCTGTAACTGCCTTAAACATCTCATATTATTATTAACTAAGAACTACAAGCTGTGTGATTTAACATGCTATTGTTAAATTGTACGTTAAACTGTTAAGTAACAATGTATGCAAATCCAAAACTCAAGCAATGGAGTGTTAGTTTGTGTCAGTCGACGCTCGCGTCAACCAGCCCTACGATAAAGTCAATACAAAATAAAAATGGATGAGGCCTTTTCTGAGGTTCTGTTGGGTTATCTCAGTGTCGAGCAGCGAGGACACCAATGTAAATCTCATGGCTTAATCACACAAACACTAAAGACCTAAATATTGACCTATGTGGAAATACTTCTAATAAACTTGGACAAAAGCTGACCTCTGAATTTGAAAATGTGCTTCAAAAGAAAGTATAAATAATGAAAAGATGAATGAAGTGTAAGGATGAGGCCAAGCAAAGCAAATTTCTTGTGATTCATCTTTTAAGGCGTTCTGAAGTAAGACTGCATATGATGCTGCTCTGTCCGTTCAGACACAAGCAACAGATGAAGACACGTGTTTTCAGCCCTCTCTAGTCAAAGAGCCAAAATGCCTTGACTTTACTGCACTTTAACCCCAAACAAGAGAAGGGTGAGAGCAAGAGATATCAGTCCCAAAGGCCAAACCCAAGAGCAGATGCAAAAATGAGTAGTCAGCAAAGCGTTGAGCAGTTGAAGGATGAAAAGGTGTCCAGGGAATAGCCCAAATTGTTCAAGTATCTGCATTTTAAATTTGCTTGTTTTTTGCACTTCGAAGAGTTTGAAACATTTCACAGAAGTCTCTATTTTTCAACAAGGATTTAGATATTTGGATCTTTAGAGTGGGATATTGCTTTCAATCGCTCGGTCAAGCCCCTTTTCACTTAACTTTTGCTAAGAATGGATGGCTTTCTAATTTAGGGTTTGATATCTTGCCGTTCCTCTTGACAGAAAGATTGTTCTCCTATGAGCAGGTCTGAGGTAGGGGAGGTGGGCAGGATGGCAGAGGAAGATTACTTGGATTTCTGGGCCCATCTGAGATCATCTGATCTGGGTTTCTCTCCTGTCAGGCTCTGGATCAGATCTTCCAGGTTTCTCCAGAATCCCAGTTTTTCTAGAGGATAGTTCAACCAGCCTGCACATACAAAGACATTTAGATCAATGGCTTGTAATAGTATGACTGACTTTAATTTGTATATAATTGGAATTTTACAATTTAAAATACAAGTTTTATAATTTTTTTAAATTACACTGAATACATGTAAAGTGTACACTTTACTGGGAAGAGTGGGGAAATTCAGCTTTGCCATCACAAAGGTATAAATTGCATCTTAAAATATATTATAAAATAAATCAGCTGTAAAAATATAGTTGTGATAACAATATGAAAGTTATTACTGTATTTTTGACTTGGTGAACATAAGAAACTTCTTTCAGAAAAACTTACTGACCCCAAACTTTTAAACGATATTGTACATAATACAGACCGTAAACAAAGCACTGATATGTACTGCCACAGAAAGTCTGATCAAGCGAGGAAGATATGAGCATAAAAGTGCTCAGTGTTTGTTTGTGTGCATGTACCTGTGGTAATGCAGAAGTAGGTTTCATGAGGTGAAACATGGTGAACTCTGTGGTGTTTCCGTGGTAAAATGATATGACAATCCTGAAGAAACGTCACCCAGCGTGGGAGCCCGAAATATGTGTGCGACCACTTGTGAATCTGATTGGTCAATGTAACGAAAATGGCTAAAGCAAAGACGTAACAGTACCAGGGGTAGTTCCGATAGATCTCCGCTGATGACAGATTTAGAAAGAGAGCAGCACAATATGAAATTAATGTGGTTCATCATTTGTCTTTCCGATGAACAGATAATGTATGTGATGTCTTACCTGGTGAGAGCATCAAAAAGTTTGCAGCCATGTTAGCCAGAGGGATGATAGTCAACATACAGTTATCACCATTAGTCTCAATGAAATCATGGCGTGTTATAGCTGTCGGATCGATGTGGTGCTCTCGAAACGGACGAATGAAGGCCTGGGATGAAGGAAAAGTTCATTATTTAAGAGAAGTAACTGTGCTTGTACAATTTAGTAGATGAAACTATTTACCCGAGATTCATATTCCCTTTTAAAGATGTTTAGAAGACATTTAAAAGATGTTTAACGTACAAACACAAATCTTAAAATGTCTATTGCCATTAAATTTCTATCTATTTGTTCTCAAATAATTTATTCATTGTTTAACCTTAAATCTGGCAACACTTTATAACACGAAAGACTGTTTCACTCCTGTACCTTCCCAACGATGGGCAGATCCACTGAACCCCATGTGTCAGCACCCCAGTGGACCAAACCAGAGGCAAAGTCTGCTGTCAGGATCCCTGCCACTACACACACACACAGAAACAAACAGCAGAATCTGAGAATAAACTCAATCTCGAAATCCTATTATATAAACCAAAATGTCTTTTAGTTCTCATAAAAAAAGTAGGTTTTGATTGTTGCAAGTCACACAGAGAATCATTCTAGCAGATTCTAGCTTTCTTGAATACTGGGAAATTTCCAGTACCTAAGTGCCTACCACTACTTTATTAAACACTGACGTGTATATGTGGGTTTGTTTGTTGTACCAACCGATGCCCAGGAGGATGTACCAGATGTGTCCTAGGTGGAAGTATGTTACCAGGTAACAGAAGTTGAAGGCCATGAGGGTAAAGCAAAGAAGCACACTGATCCATTCCTGACATCTTTTTCCTGTGAGGAAGAGATAGAGTTAAGACCTTTTAAAAGGCAAACTTAGTCAACAGGGTCCAAAAATAACAGCAATGCACCAAATTTGAACAACAAAAAAGGTTTTTAACCATTAGGCTACTGCAAATCAACCAAATAAACCCAATTTCCTATAGAAAACTAAATCTCCCATGGTTTTCCAAGAGAACACGTGGCTAAATACAAATCAACATTATCTGAAGTGAAAATATCTGAAGTGGCCAAAAAACATGATTCACACCACAGCGCACAGAATCTAGAAACACTGCTGTGTTTGTTCCTAGGTGACTGATTCATTCAGAGTTAATCCAATACAGAAATACTCAAAACACTCCCTGGATTACCATAGTGACTGTAAACAGAACAAGACTATCAGAGCAGACTGATGTGAATTTAGAGAAGCACTAAATCTAATGCTACCCAGAAATCCACATCAGTCCTGCTCTATTTGACATTGAACTACAGCACCCCACCCACACCAACTCCAAAAAAACTCTACCACACCCTCACACTGCTCTGCTTACTGTGACGTTTTGTTTTGCCTCTGTTCCTGTTCTGTTCTTGTGTTCGTATACATCATTTGTCCCCTACACAATGTCCACTGTTCCCTGCTGGTACTGATGGAGTTCCTCCTCCCGGGGAACACTCAGGCTTACTGAGCACAATCTATGCATCTATTTAGGGCTTTTGGTTTTGTTTGAACCTGCTGTGCTAATACTATGAAATAGCATTTTGTTGTTGTTGTTCATATTTAACACATTCCTGGTCAAATTCGCCGCAGACAATTATGTTTGACTTGTCTGATAATAACTGGCGTCAAGAATGGGGCGCTGCGCTTATTTAAACTCATTGCCATATAAACATCACTCATCCATCCAGAAGCCTGATAACTGCGTCGTGTTTACCCCCACAGAGACCCCAGACTGAATATGCACGCTGAATATTTACGTGCACCTTAAACTAACGTTACTCTAGATTACGAGGCGAATGCTACGGCTCCGTGACCGTGCTGTCCGGAGCTGTCTACGGGAAACTCGTGGCTGGCAGTCCGCTCAATCCTCGGTGTGGGCAGAGGCGGGCGGATACCGGCGCCGACGGGAAACATAAAGAACCGGTTTAAATTCTCACCTGGAGAGTATAACTCCGCGAGCTCTCTAGCACCTGCATGCTGTGGACCCCATCTCGCGCCCGGCTGGTCCGACCCGCTTTTGCTCTCGGTGCTCGCCATATTCAGTCCGGTTCGGGCGCAGCGGATGCGTTAATTCCGCATCTACAACTCCACGCCTCTGTCCGCCCTGTTCCGCGTGTCTTCCTCTCCACCAATTGCCTTCGTCCTTGTGCAGCATTCATCCAATCAGCAATCAGAACACGCATAACAAACATGACGACCAATTAAAAAGAAAGAATGTTCTGACCCCACCCGGATGCAACCAATCAGAAAATAGGCTACACTGATGGTGATTCATTTTAATTACTCTGATGTAAAATTGTGGTATTTTTCTGTGCTTTGTGTAAAAATATGTATTTCTCCTAATGTTATTAAAAATCTAACTAAATCAGTTCACAAGTCAAAGGAGTAAATGCGAAATACATGGTCTATGTAACAAAAAACAGACCCTTACAAGACAAATAATTAGTTCGTTCGAAATTAAAATATTTCTTCAAAATAAAAAAGATTTGTTGTAATTTATTCGCCTTTATTTTGGTCCATGCAGTCCTTATGACACTAATCAAATACGTTTTTATACAGTCATGATTCAGTCAAGATTTCTGACAGGGGACAGTCCAAAATCACAACACAAACCTTTGATGTAGGATGGCGCTCTATAAAAAGTAACGGAATGTGTACAATGAAATATTATATAATGATAATAAACTATACATTAAATAATAATAAATACACAATATTCAAGATATTTGACATGACAATTTATACAGTTTCTCAACGTGCTGGCAGCTTTAATGAGTCAGTTCTTGCAAGACGTTGCACTATGATGGGGGATGTTCAGCAACTGAATAAGAAAAGGAAATATTGAGAGAGAAGGTGAAGCTAGAGGCCTGACGAAATTAAGTTCATCAGCTCTTCCAGTGCTTTGCTTCACATAGCCACCACCAGATGGCAGACTAACCACATCACTCAAGAGGCATAAACAAGTTTACTGCAGCAACCAATGCATGCTGCCTCTGGAACATGACTGTAATAATCAAATTGAAATTGAAATTGAAATGACTGCTGAGGGTACTGACGGTTAGACAATGATATTGATTCAGTAATATAGTAACAACTTACATGCTCAGCCCCTATAGAAAATCTTATTTTTGCTGTTATATCTGGCCTATTTAACTTTAAGAAAGATATGTAATGAATAAAAAAAGTTAGTATTAATAATAGTATTAATAATAGTATTCATATATTTTTCAATCCTAGTATAATTATTATGTGCTAACCATTTACCAGAAAAAGGCAACACTCTCAAGGTTGTGTTATATTGTAAATATAGTCATGGCTAACAATGGCGTTTAGGCATGACTGACTGCAAATCCTCAGGTGCCTTGTTGCTCGGATTACAAATATTGATGAATAATGACTGTTGTCCACTTCAACAGCAATTGACCAATCCTCCGACAACCTGGATTTATAGCTGTACCCCCTTTATTTGATTAGTTTACTATAAAAGTTGTGTAGAGTTGTGTCTGTAGAGTTATATAGAGTACATAAATAATTAAAATAAATACAAATCAATAATGCATAACTTTTACTTTATGTACTTTATATTATTTATGTATGTTGTGTACATGCCCTATTTGTAAATAGCATATCTGTATGTCTATGTATGTGTGTGTGTGTGTGTGTGTGTGTGTGTGTGTGTGTGTGTGTGTGTGTGTGTGTGTGTGTGTGTGCATATTGTATTTATGTATATATGTATATTCTTTTTTAAGTGGTGTTTTTCTTTTCTGTTTTCACACTTCAATGAGACTTACAAGTAAAAACATACTTGCCAATAAATCTCATTCTGAATCTATATTTGTTCGAAATCTTTTGGTAGACGGTTAAGCATGTTCCTAGGAAAGCCTAAACTCAGCAAATGCGTATGTTTATGCCGTGTTTATTTTCTATTGTTATTCCCTCGTGTGTTTAAAGACCCCAATTGTGAGCTCTAAGTGTGTCTGCGGTCAAAACCAGAAAAACGCGTCACACCAAACAGAGAATCGCCGCCCCTCTCACACCCCTATAAACACCCCTTTCCGAGGCATGGAAACTGACTCGAGCTCTCCAGCAAGCGCTGGGCAAGCAACCTATCACCTACATCACTAGACAAAAGTAATCCAGTTATTTCTGCCGACGGAAGACTCTCGAATTTTTGCGTGAGTTTTGCGCTGCTGTCGGTGACACTTGCGAAGTTGTCAGGGGAAGGCGAGACCCTGATCTCCGTCCTGCCGCAATCCGGCGGGTGTTAAGATCCATGGAAGTGGCCGGTTTTTACGAGGGGGACTACCTCGCTTTCCACAGCACTAACGCCAGCAGCAGTCCGGTCAGTGACGGCATTTGCAAGCAGCATACGAACGGCTCCATGACGAAGCTTCATGACATTTCTGAGCACGAGAAAGCCATAGACTTCAGTATTTATTTGGACTCACCCCAGTACCAGCACCTGGCCAGCCAAGACGAAGCCCGGCACCGAGCACTGGGAATCTACAGCGACTTTCTCTCTGAGGAAAACAAGAGCAAGAGAGCAGCGTTACAGAGTTACAAGAACTACATCTCGCTGACAGAGCGGGACTCGAACCAGCTGACGTATCCGGAGCTCCAGGAGACGCGCATAGACGCCGTGTTCAGCCCAGACTTTCTAGGCAGCTTTGCCAAAACTAACTGGCGACACGAAGAACCGCCAATGGATGGTCCTGGGGGCTTTGACATGCGCTCGTATCTGCAGTACCAGAACGCTCCTAGCGGCAGCCTGGGTAACATTTCCACCGCGTCCTCCTCCTGCTCGAGTCCGCCAGGTACACCTGCGCCGCCAGGTAAGGGAAGATCACCTCAGTCTGGCGGCAAGATGGCCTCTGGCGGCAAAGGGAAGAAGAGGCTGGAGAAAGACAGCGAAGAGTACAGACAGCGGCGCGAGAGGAACAATCTCGCCGTTCGCAAGAGCAGAGACAAAGCCAAAATGCGCAACATGGAGACGCAGCACAAAGTGCTGGAGCTCGCGGCCGAGAACGACCGGTTACAGAAGCGCGTGGAGCAGCTGTCGCGCGAGCTGGCGACGCTGCGCAACCTGCTCTCCGCCACCGGCCAGTGCTGACGGGACTCCCAAAGGTGCTAAGTGACTGTCAGTGACTTTCAAGAGTGCAGAATTTGCAACAAAAGTTTTCTGTGATTCGTTTAAAAACGGGCGAGCGATCGCTCGTTCGACGCGTTTACAACCGAGAAAAAAAACAGTAGTGGACTGTGCGCCTGGATTGCGCAATATCCCACCGTGTGCTCGGCATAACTCTGGTAATCTTGAAACCCTGTCATGTATTTCGTCTGTAAAGTATTTTTGTACGGGTTTTAAAGTGAGATATCTGCTGTTTAATATTCTGTTATTTAAATTCTTTTCGCCATATCTGGGGCAGCGGTTGTCATGGGAAGAGTTGTACTGTACTGCAGAGGTATGATGCAACTCATTGTAACAGTATTGGAAACGCAGTGAAGTAGTCTTATGAAAATGATAAAGATACAACTGGTTTACTGCTATATACTATTTTATTGAATTAAAAAAATGTTTTTACTGTACTGGAATCCTGTGTCTGATCACATTTTCTTACTGCTTTCAAAATCATATTAGTACACACCCATCCATTCACACACAGTTGCTGAGATTCGTTTTCCATTATGCAGTGAATACCCCTGGTTTCACTTTAGCTGGCTTCTTTTAAACAGTGCATATACATGTCAAACTCTATACACATCAAGACATATTAATCATTCACAGTTACTTGATAGAAATCTCCTGTTTCGTGACTGGAATTTCTGAGATCTTTTGAAATCTGTGTTCATGAGTCACCACGGTACAGAGGTACAGTTATCTAAAATACACAGCCAGGGTCCACAATCCAAAGAGTCCAGCGGTCCGTTAAAGACTCGGGTCCAAGGCTAGATAAGCACTGAACTTTCTAGCCCTCTCAAAACACACAAACACTCAGTTTACTCAACAGAAAGATTAAACCAAATATTAAACATGGACATGAAATCCAGATGGGACGTGCAAGCACCCACATGGTTAGATTTGATTTAGATAAGGGAAATGATGAATGATCAGTATGAGGTCGGTTTAATCACAAACTAATTTTAATCAAATTCAATTATTTATTAAAATGATTAAATTAAAAATATTGTGTCCAAATCACAGATGAAGTTATGTAAATATATCTGGAATAAAATAATATACTGGGAAGGCTGCTACACACTACATCACTCAAAACGCTTTTTATTAAGGGGAGACACTGCAGGGAAAAACACGGTTTGGCTTTTTGGTTTTTCATAAAGTGTTTTTCAAACTAGTGGAAGTAAAACATCCAAAATACACTGTTAAGTGTTTCTTTTATAGCACTTTATCTATTTGTGTCAATAGATTAATATCTATTTGTGTCAATAGATTTTACAATACATAGCCTATTTTTAAAGGCTGTATTCACAAAATTATTATTTTTTTGTCCTACTGAACCATAAATATCCAATTCAGTAGCATTTGCACACACCAAACTTTACATTTTCTATATCCTTAAGGTTTTTACAGAGGGATTTGTTCACATTTAATTTGCTTTATTATATGCCACATTTTATTCCCCCCAAAATTGTGAAAATATAGTGTTTTCTGTCCATTCTAAGCATTTTCTGAATCATGGAGTGACAAAAATGAGATACCCAGAAATTCCCTATGTAAAATCTTTTGACTTTAAAATGTCAAAAAAACAACAAACAAACAAACGAAAAAACATTTTGAAATTGACATCATCCAGTATTTAGATTTTTGTACTAGAAATGTATGCAAATTAGTGCATATTTCATTAAACAATGACTCATTTGCATATTTAAACCTAACATTTTAGAAAACTTGAAATACAAAAATGTTTTTAATTATCAGTGTAATCAATAAGCTGAGTAAGGCCACAGCTGTTTTTTTTAACCCTATTCAGCTGCAGTATCTCTCTTGAATAATAAAATAAAAATGTGTGTGTGTGAGAGAGCATGAGAGATATAGAGAGAGAGAGTGACTGTGTGCAATATATTTTAAAAGTATAGCCAAGGTAGACTTAAAAAATATCTGCGTCAGTCAACTCATCATACATTTACATCATACACCGGAGTACACGCTAAATCTATAATTTATTAATTTTTTTAGATATTTATTGTTGGATTTCATCATTGGTAACAGGGAAACTGAACTGTTGAGGTGTGACTGTTCCTGCTTGCGTCCTGCAGGAGGAAATGAAACCTGATGGACAGGTTGAATGACCTGCTAGTCAGGGAGGAGAGTAAGTAACAGGTAGACAAGGAATAGTTCATCATCATGACAATAGAAGGTGGGAGAGTGAAAGAATGTGTGTGTGTGTGTGTGTGTGTGTAGGAGAGAGAGGGGGCTTTATCGCTGGGATATTCAATTAACAGCATCTAAACTAAATCTAGTTCTTCTGTGTGAGGAAGACTGCTCTGTTATGTGTACATTTCTCACACCATGAACACAGCTTTTACTATGTGTGATTTAACTTGTCTTTCATAATTAAATGCCTGCATGATGATTGCACTACACTCAAAGTTTTCTTAAGAAGTTTAGTTTGACATTTTGTTTGATGTTTGAAAGAGAACCTTTAGAACAGTGAGAAGCTGATCGGTAAAGGAGGAAAAGGGTGTTGTTTTAGAACAGTGATATTTCACAACGTCGTCCTAGTGCAGGAGGATCTTAGTTGCTCAACACTTCCAACTTCCTTCTCCATCTGTGCATGCAAGTGTGCTTGTGCGTGTAACATACGGCTGCCTTAGATAACCAACTCTCTTTAATACAACTGCTTTAGTCCAACACAGATTCTGTCTACATCTAAATATATTTATGAACCAAGAGCTAACAAAACGCCATATACCTTATGAATCTATTGAATGAGATTTCTTTACTTTTCTTGAGAAGTTTTCTTAATGCTAGACTAAGCAAATGTTAGCCAATAAATAATAACACTTACTGCCTGAGAATTACATTATGCATTTTTAACTATTGCATAATTTTTAAATATGTCATAATGTGAATGAGTCTTACTGTAAAATACAAAAATCATATAGGCAAGGCCATCATCAGGGCCTCTCACAAAGTGTTTCCAAAACGATTTTAATGTATAAGAATACTATACTTTTTTCCCCCTAGCCCTGAAAATTTAAGCAACAACACATGTAGGTCTGTTTGAATACTATTTCCAACAATATTTATACAAATTAAAGCACAGATTTGACATGAAATTACATTAGCCCAACAATTTTGAGTGTTGCACAGGACATAGTGGCCCTGATGTCATAGCAAATGGCTGTACAAAACTATTTTCAATCTAGCTACATATACTGATGAAAATGATTATGTGGTGAAGTAATTAATACAGAAAAACAAATGTAATTTCTACATTATAAATTAAATATTAGTATTTAATTTAAGATTGTAGAAATTAAAGTTTGAACTTATAATTATATTTAACTTGGAATTGTTTGTTATTTTTACAAAGATTGTTTAAGTAAATATCAAAGTCATGAACCCATTTTTCCCATCATATACTTGGACAAGAATAATTAATAAGGTAAAAAAGTATTAGCTGTTTTCAAGATTACTCATCTAACTCTAACTAGCCATGTCAAATTTACTTTTTTCCTTTGTTAATTCTATTTAACTTAGTTAAATAGATTTAACTTAATTCCATACTTAAATTTTATAAATTAAAAAAAAATATGCGTGCAAAAACTTGCAAAACAAAAATTAAGTAAATTTTACTCATTGTTTTTTTTTTTTTCAGTGTATGTGAAGTACAGTTTCATCATACAGTGTCTATGACAGTGATTCAAGTACACATCATTGCCTATATTTCATCATACAGAAATGACCCATGGGCATTGTCCTTTTTTCCTTAAGGCAGGGGCAACCAATAAGAAGATTAATTCTGTGAATAATTAATTGCTTACAGTAATTAAAGTATTTTACGCTTATTTTGCTTATTCTGTCCAGAATGAAGGGGTTGTATGTTAGAATAACTTCTAATAATTTAATAATTTCTTGGGCTTATTTTCACTTACTTTCACTGCACGTATTTTACACTTGTTTCTCCTGCGAGATCTGGCGACTCTAAACTGGGTCAGAGACAGCTTCGGTTCCAGTTCGCTTTGTTTATTTAGTTTGTCCTAGTCTCCTGAGGACCGTTGATTGCTAACACAGGGGTTTCCAATGTCGGGATTACAAGTTTCTTTTCCCCTTTTACTAGAGAGCAATGCCCCGGGCAGGATTTTACCGTCAATAGTGTTACGTCTGTCAGTAAACTAATTGCTGCGTCACACTGCCGGCGGACCTGCTGATACTAATACGATCCAGACTACACTAGATTGTCAAACCCTCGCACGTCTTACCTAGAAACAATTAAAGACTGCTCATAAGGCCTCCAGCTATTGTCTTGGTTAATATCTGCTTCTTTAGAATCATTGTTCACGTCAGCCGTGAAACCCTAATCATACCTAAATCAAATGTTTTCAATTAAATCAAAAACACACTCAAGCTTTCTTCTGCATATTTTTAGCATGTGGTTGTCCTCTCACTTCCTTTAAATGACCTTTTCCTTGAAAACACATTTTAAAAGAAAAGAATTTCTCTCAGTTGGTCCTCGTTGTGAAACAAACTTCTCAGGCCTCTTAAGAAGCTGTCCACCCTCTCGAAAAGCCAGCTGATACTGTCCCAATGTAAAAACACTATGGTTAAATATTAACAACACCCTCGTCGGAACAAACAAGGCCAACATACCAAAGGTGAACAATCTCTGGCAGACACATTTATAATCAATGAGTTTCTGACACCTTCCCAAGTGGTTAACATCACCTTTTAAGATGGTGTTACTTAGCCTGTCATGAGTGGAACTAGAAAATGACTTGTTTTTGACTGAAAAGTGGTCAAAAGATATCAGATCAACACACTGTTGATGAGAGGAATATAAATCTTTTATTCATTTGTTTTATGTGCACACTATAGTGCAGAAGCTACAGGAAAGTACAGGAAGACCTAAGTGAAAACCTGCAATCGAATGAGGCTTATTAAGACTCCAATCATACCATTTACTCCTCCAAAGTGTTTATGAAAAGAAAAAACACAAGGTGACTATATAGAATCGTTGTGGTCTACTTGGAGTAGCAAGTGGGTTTTTGGGTGGGGATGAAGTCAGCAGTTTGAAAGTGCTGTGATGTACCAATGGCAAAACCTTTCATTCATCCACCACTTCCCCGTTTCTTGACTTTTTTCTGACCGTTCTTCTGTTTCTCCTGGGCTCGAGTGTATGACGCTGGCGGTGAACATCCGGGGGTCCTTGCGGCACGGCTGTCGGGAACTCAGGCATCCGCAATGGCCGTAAGAGGTGGAGCCATGACCCAGCAGGACACTGGCCCAGATTTCGACACTGTTGCACTTCTGCTATTCTGCGTTCTGACGCTTGCGCAGTGGCTCACGACAACCGCCACGACATTGAGTCGTACCGCTCGCATCATGCAGGACAGGGTTGAGTAATCGACAGCCTTCCTGTTGTTGCAAAACAACAGAATAGAACAGAACAGTGATCAGGCCACTCTGACCATCACTATAGCCATAATTTAATCATCTTTAACATGCCATAAAACTAGTCCTGTACGCCAATATCGGAATTAGACTTTTAACATTTTTATAACCATGCTTCTACTAATTTTTTTTTACAATTAAAGGGATAGTTCATCCAAACATTCTGCTCTTTTTCATGTCATCAAAACCTTACTTTCTTCTGTAGAACACAATATTTTAACTAGGTGAATGATGACAGAATTTACATTTGAAATATCCCATTAAGCATCAGTCCTGTTACTTATCACTATAAAAAAAATATAAAAAACCGGTTACATTTATCATGCACATTAGTCACTCTTTTGTTACAGGTTTGGGTGTTCGAAGGTAATCTTGTAAATTGATCTGATACTTAAACATCAATCACAAACAAGACAATCAATATATATTAGTGTGTGTAATATAAGCTTGAATGCGAAAAAAAGGCTAGTTATAGTTTTGGTTTCTTTATTCAGAAAATCACATTGCAAAATACATAGAAATCAACAGCAAATTAAACTAGATTTTTACAGTTGCCAAGATAACAGGTTGCTGTGGGTGGTTTTCAGTGCATTGTTATATGGTTGCTAGGTGTTTGCATAGTTGAAAAAGCCCACCTATAAATCCATGTGATATTCTCGTCTCTAGATATTATTTCGGTGTCATCTTCAGTGAACAATATACTGTGCAAAAGTTTGGGTTCAGTAAGTACATTGTTAGAGAAGATTTCTATTTTAAATAAATAGTTTTTTCAAACTTTCTTTTCATCAAAGAATCCTGAATAATTCATTGTTTCCGCAAAAATATTAAGCTGCACAACTGTTTTTAATTGATAATAATAAGAAATGTTTCTTGAGCACCAAATCAGCATATTAGAAGGATTTCTGAAGGATCATGTGACACTGAAGACTGGAATGAAAATTCAGCTTCGTCAACAAATCATTTCACATTATTCCTATATTTTTAATTTAATAAATTCATTGTGCATAAACCTGATCTCTTAAAAAGTAATAACGCTCCTCTACTAAGCAAGCAACGTGATTTGAGGTATAATTCATGTTTATGTTCATAATTCATGTTCATAGCACAATCGGGATTATTACTGGACCAATACTAAATATGAGCAATTATAGACATCAAATCATATCCTATCACTTGTGCACATGCTTTGAAATAATTTGAGACTAAATCACATAAAGCATTCGTAAGACCATCATGCCTTTGATCTATTTTTTGCTTGGGGCCTCAGACTTTCTGTTGTCTCAGTAGGCCAAAACGACTCGGTATTTCTGAAGAGATCAGTTCCTTGCACTGATGATGTCACTGTATCTTCTTCACAAATGCTTATTTCCATCTGCCATCTCTCTATCGCAGAGCATGCGAGGGGCTCCAGCGTGAAGGTTGCATCTGCTCTCCTCACCTCTAAGCTTGAGATAGGCAATCAGTGCGGGCGGTTCAAAATAGGCCACAGTAAGGTTCAGAGGGTACTGATATTGGTCGCGCGTGTGCACATGCGTAAGAATAACCCCTCTTAAACTCACGTGATGGAATCTTAACTGTCTCACAAACACACCGTGGCACTCAACCCACATCACTACATTGGATCTCTTCCTTCCTGCAGAGATAAAGTGAACAAGACAACGCAAAAATGCTGAGAGCAAGAGAACAGGGAAAAAACATGCAAGTCAGAATTTAACTGACGAAAGCTTTTGATAACGTGGGAAAGGTTGCTGTGTGCACTTACTGACCAATGCACCTATATTAAAAATGTTCACTATTATTTTTGCTCATACGTAGGGCAGTAAGTTTAACTAATCAACTGTGTTGCAACTCAGTTCCACACAACATAAAACCGTGCAGCTTGTTGAAGTAAAGAGTGCTATAACTTTTCGAAAGGGACTTCTAGTTACAATAAAATAGCTGGGAAAATGAAGGAAAGATCTGATCCATATTTTACAACCAGAATAGAGACTTGGAAGTGGTGTCAGCAACTGCATAGCAAAACTGCAAGAAGTTTCATGGACGTAAAAACCACACCATTATTTGATTTTTTAGTTTTTATAAATATCTTTTAAGTTTCTTTATTTCGACAAATGCAATCAAAAATATATATTTTTACTTAAATTGAAGATTTATTGCCTATAAAATATCAGTCCGTACAGTTTTAACATCTATTTGTTTTTATTTAAATAATCATATTTTAAAAAATTGCTTACGACTGTTCAATGTGACCACAATTACTTTTATTTACTTACAAAGCATGAGCATGGTTAAAAAGACTATCTGTGTGGAACAAGCAATATTCCATTATTTAAATATATGACATTCAAACAAATTGGATTGATTGATGATAAATATAGAAAACAGAAATCTCATCTGTTTCATTCATGTATGATTAACACATGTGTGTCACATGAGCTTAGCTGGTCAAAACTGTGTAATCCAAATGGACAGAAATTTTATATGCATTTCAAATACATCAATCTTAAATCTAGGCCTAAATATCTGTTATCTGAATATCTGAGTGTAAATATATGTTCACATAAAAAGAAACAATTCAGTCCTGCTCAGAGTTGTTGATATGTTGGTCAGTAATGAGTGACTTCACAAACATTTGACTGGACTTTGGATAATGACCACTGAAGACACAATTGGTCACATATTGGCTTGTTAGGCTCTTGGATAATGAAGAGCCCTCCCTCTTTACAATCTCATGTATGCATTTGAACTTTTAAAACCCAAAGAATGATTACACACATAGCGTCAGGCCTTGACTTTGGGTTATCTCTGTCTCTGACCCCAGGTAGACTCTAAAGCTTCCTGCAGTGCTAAGCAGTATTGTCTTTTATGATGGAGTGTGCGTTGTGAGGAAATGTAACATTTAAAAATGTGAGCACGAAATCCCTGTGATTACTTACGTTTAATCTCCCTTTGTCTGTAAGGAGAAAAGACTTATACAACAAAGCTCAATCAAAGCATTTTAACGAAAGATCCCACAAAAAGACTGGTCTCTGCCCTACTGAACACTCCTGAAACTCCAGACACACCTTTTACAGCCAGAAACATGACTCAGAAATTAGCTAGAAGAATATTCTTCAAAGTTGACAGGACTCTATTGCATGCAAACAGAGCTATACATTATTACAGCATTTTTTGGAAGTCATTCAAAGTAGAGTAACTTATCATAGGCTGGGATGAAAGACTAAGATTAAAGATCCTGGAATGATCTTTATTTTTATTTTCAGATGTTTGATCTGTCCCTTAGTTACCTTCACGTTTACTAACTGTTAATAAGCATGTTAGCTGATATCGATGCTCCAAACTCAAGCAAACACTAAGTAAGGAGAAAAAAGACAAGTTCATTACAGAAAAGTTCATTACAATCGGCGTATTTCCATCTGAACTCTTAGTGTGGCTCACGGATGACCCTGATGCAATCTGGGAAAGATCCCTCAATGAATTATATTGGAAGGAGGAAGGAGGAAGGAGGAAACCACAGAACACAAGATGATTTTATGTTGGACAATTGTGGGTTCCCTGTCATGGTGCTGCACCTGAGTGAATATCTGCTGAGTCACATCTTCTCAAAGAAGTTTGGTCCGTGACAGTGTCAACCGAAAGCTAACAGACTCTTGTAACACAAACACACAAAACAGCGATCGCACAAGATGTGGTCTAAAAAAGACCCGAGAACCTTTTTGGCTAAAACAATAAAGACCAGGTTGCTGCTGCATTCCAGAGGGCCAGATCTTAGTACCAAAAGACCTTTAGGCATATCCGTCATTTGCTCCGCGCTCGAGCAGCTGTAGTAGTGACAACAATGTCTCACAAACAATGTAGGTGTTTTGTAGTTGGATGTTAAAGTGAACATAATGTCTTCATTAGTGAGGATGCAGTGGATTCATTTTGTTTTCTACAAAACATATACGAGAGGGTTGGGGTGGTCATTCTCATTTAAAGAGACACCAAAATGGGTTGCTGTGCACAATTATACAGAGTAAAAATGGTGTTGTTTTACACAGCCACTGAGGAATTTTAATTCCTTGAATTTCATGAAGACCCTAAATAATCATACCAACTTGTGGAAAACGGGCATACGATGTCCCCTTTAAGGTTGTGTCACAAAATCGATCATCAATGAGTGTCTGTCAGCTCAGTCTTTGCAGTGTGTTCACACTGTTGACACTAGTCGTTCCACTTTGGTGGCATTCTGGTCTATTGAGCTTATTGAATTGCTGTTGGACAGTCAATTAGAGAGACCAGTCTGTTTGTTTTTTTAGCTAAACCCGTGCATGACAAACGACAAAGTCAAGGGGGCACAGAAATGGCTCTTCTAATTTTACATCTTCATCTTACCTTAGCTTTCCAATATGCAAATGTTTTCATAACGACTTGGCCGCCTGAACGAAGAAAGTGAAAATGGTCCATTCCTAGTTGCTGGCATCGGCATAATTCCTGTCACACAGGTGTACATGCTAGTTGGCCATTGACTGTAGTCTTTGCAATTTGTTCAAGCACAACTTTTTGACCCAAGCACAGGCAATGCGAGGTGACAACACATCGGCTTTTGTCATCGCTAGTTATTTGGTGTTGGTTTGGTTTGCCATGCATGTGCCTTACCCAACAATGTCAAGAAAAATTAGCAAAAAGTGTGCCTTACAGTTAAGGTTACAATTTTCTACCTTATCTAGCCTTAAAAGGTGCATTTTAGTACATTAGAGAACTAATATGTACCTATAAGACATTTTTACAGTGTCTTCAAGGGTACTGCATTAGTGACAAGCTGTTGGGCAATTTTTGTCCAGAGTGTGTGTTAAAATGACATTAACATTTTGGCTAATCAAACTAGGAAATGCATGTTTTGGATAAGCTAGCATTAGAAAACTAATAATACAAGTCACAATTGTCAGCTTTTTCTAAATGTTCTGAGGGGCCACAGGGGCCTAATGATCAGTTTGCATTATTTGTGCTAAGTACTCTGGTATTTAGGTTTCTTTGACCATATCTAACTGTGCAAAAGGCCCCTGGCATTACGAGGGCCCTATGGCCCTCATGCAACCCCTAAGACTTTAAATTGCACCAAATTTGGGAGACATGTTTTGCTGGAATCAAGCATATAAAAATAGATACACAATTCATAATGTATACTGCTGCTGTTTTTCTGTATGATTGTCAGCAGGCCCTTTTTTTAATAGCAAGAAAACAACACAGAGTACTATGCTTGGGAACATGCTGTTTTTTGCTTCATGTCCTGTGTATGAAAACATCCCCCTGTCAATCGCATAAAGTGTTGCTATGACGATTGTGATGTAAAGGTGGTGAACGATAGGACAGTTGTTGTGGAATATTTTTAAACAGGTCATGGTACAGCGTTTACATCGACAGCTTTTTGTGTGTCTGTGTGCGCGCGTAAATGCATTTGCAGGAGGAAGGAAGCGCTAGTCGTAAAGAAGGGGAAGCACCGAGCTTGGCTGTTTACGTAAACTCTGCAGATCTGCTTGAGGTGTAATGAAGTGCATGCGCACAGTGAACATCGAACAGGAAATTACAGCGCACACGCTCGTTGCTGAGGAAACCAACCTCAAAAAAACAAGATGCGGTTGAGGGGTGCCCTCAGACCAGATGCACAATGGCCAGCACAACTTTTTTTCCATTTACTTGAGCATAAACAAGTGCAATCATGGAACCTGAGAGAGGGCTTAGCTGGTTTACTCCAGTCATAATGGCAAAAAACTTTATGATTGTTTTGTATATGCTGAGGATAACCTGAGGGTAGAGTTCATGCTGAGTTCCAGTGGGTTCTGTTGTCTACTGCCAATATCAACTGCGGCATCCTAAATGTCATAAAATGCTCTACATAGGTGTCAGCTAGTGTTAAAGACAAGCACACAAATACTGTTACAGGAACTAAACTTGCAGTTGATTTCAGTTGAGTTTAAAATACTTAGTTTTATTTAAAATTTTGTTTAAAAAATTACAGAAAGCATTTCTTTTTCTATGTTCCAGACCAGTACTGGGTTACCACATACTGATCTACAACACATTTCTGAATTCCACTACAATGTTTTTTTTTTTTTTTATAAATATGGTTTATATGGAAATTTTTTACTATTCCATTAAAGTCTTGTGTATTTTGCTGCATTACATGTCATTCTAAATATTCAGCACTCAAATCAAAAGAAGTCTTAAAGCTTTTTTAGACTTTGCGTCTTACAGTTTTAAACGCAAAGCACATTTTGTGAATGGCCCCTAAGGGGCGGTTCACACAGGATGTGTTTTGTGTAATTATACATATTTTTATAATTGTGTCTGTTGCATGTACATATTTAGATGTGTCTCACTCATGACACAGGATTCTAAAAATGTTAGATAAACTTTGAATAAATGAATCTCTCAAGTTTTTTAAAAAGAAAATTCAGTTCCACTGTTCCAAGTCTCATGTTTTTGTGTTCCCTTGTGCTGCTTTTTAATTGTTTTTTTTTTCTAAACAGCATGAGTTGGATGGATGTGTTTGACTGTTGTGCTTGCACATAAACACAAACAATTGAACTAGACAAAAAATATGGTTCTAGACCTTAAGTTTCCATTCCACTGGCCTGCATTTCAGGTTTTTACAAAAAAATGTGTTCGTTTGAATAGCCCCTAAGGCAGCATCCTAAACGTCACATTAGTCCCTACATAGACAGTAACACAAATAATGTAACAGAAGGTATAAGTAGGTTACAAGGCCAAAAGGCATGATGCTCTTTTAAACATAAAAATACATTGCACAGTCTTGTGATTTGAACATATGCTTAAAATAGGCAGTAACTTTGTGGGCCACACGAAAAGAATCATGAGATAATTAATTTGCAATTGCTAAAATAGAGTTTGATTCTAACATGACTGATGCTAATCTGACATATTGCTATTCTTATAAAGAGAAACATACATAGCACCCACAAATAATAGGGAAAATGGTCAGTTTTTAATTGCATAAGTTTAAATGATACTTTTATTAATGCTCACTTGGTCTGAGAACAAAGCCTCTGTAATTTAATGAAATACTAATATATATATATATATATATATATATATATATATATATATATATATATATATATATATATATTATTATTATTATTATTACTGTGTTTAAGAATCAATTTAATGATTAAGAAATTGCATCTGTGCTTTGACACTGATCAGGACTGAGTCAGAACATGAGTCACTCTTTTTTTTCTTTTTTCTCTGGAGTTTCCTAAATCTCTTGCTCCCAGGAAATATTCCAAAGGCAACGGAAATGGGAGGAGAAAGGACAGAGGGAGGTACATACAGGAAATAGAGCAAACCAATACCATTCCTCACTTATGTTGTAACACACACGCTATGCACTTGCCAAAACTCGCACTTGTCCAATCCAAGTAATCAGTTCACTGTGTATATACAGACCCAATAGAGTTTCATAGATATTATGTTTGTTGTCAGCACTCTTAAATTCCAGAAGTAATAGGCAGCAACTGCTTGACACCTGAACCCACAACTGACCCCGAGCCCCAGCAGGACTTTCTTGTTCGCTGTCTTTTTAAGTGGACTTCCTGTACCAAGCCACGCCCACCAGTGTTTTTCCCAAGTAGTTGGATCTGCCTGTCCTGTCTTGTCTGTTTTACGTCAAAGTACCACGAGTGTTAGGGAGTGCCCTGACTCACTCACACACACACTCATTCCTGAACAGTGTGAACCACATGCGTGCACACAAACACATACTTGAGAACACACTCACCTCTGCTGTTAGTTTAACCCACAACAGAATGTGATCACACACATATGGACACAGACTGTCAGACAAGTTTACAAACACTTCAGTCTCTAGCATCTGCTGAACTTTCTGGAACAATACCAATCATTCCTGTGATGACACTACACATCTAGTCCAATCCTTTATACTAAATGATATAGCTTCCTGTTGGTTTACACCCAAGCTCATTATTTAAAAAGAGTCCTAGCGAGTGTATACTTCATTTGCAGCACTGTTTTGATCATAGGTAATATAAGCATGTGAGTGTCAGCGTCAGATGAATCAGTCTTATCACAGGATTTATAATGGCATTTCATTTCAGCACTTTTTTATGTGTGGGCGTTGGAAGAATGGCACTGTTTTTAGCAATGTGTGATGAAATATGTTTTTCAGAAATACATTTAGAATTTCAAATTGAGCGAATCTGTTTTTCTTTTCAACAAGGAAATAAAAAAAAAGAGTTAATAAACTGCTCCCCGCTCCCCGAAACATGATTCCAAACTGCTGAGACAGATGAGGAAAAATGAGTGACACTAAAAACAAGTAAACAGTTGAAAGAAGGAAGGACATATTATAATGTTGCATATAGGTTATGTCACAGGAAATGGGATGAACAGCCTGGCAGATGTGACAAATCACCTCTAATTGATACATTTCAAGAGTATGTGTAAGCACATGAGGAGACAAAGTGACTATGGACCTTCTCAGACCAGTAAAAACCGACACAAACCAGTATGGTAAAAACAGGTTAAAACAACCACAAACGTGTCGCTTCAGACTAGTAGCGTCAGAGAAAGTGTCACTTAGTACAAATGAAACCTGCTCAAAACCAGCACAGTGTCCCGTTTACTGTATACAGATGGAAACATATTTATGGTATCGGAGTTGTTAAAACATTTAAGAAATCACTTATCACAGAAAAAGTCTGTGTGGGATCGTAAGACTGCAAATGTGCTCATTATTATTTATTTCAAGGTGTGAAGTTTTGTTATTTTGGTAAGGTAATGCTACAGGAAATGCCTGGGTACCAGCTGTACTGTGCTGACACACACTCAAGCACGTACACAAGGAAACATTACAGCTCAGGACTCAGGACTGACATGACTAGAGCATCACACAGATACAGATGTGTTTTCAGAAAGCCTGTGGATTTAGAGCTGCATTTTTGCACTGTGGACATGCTTGCAGGAGGATTGGTTTCATTGAAACATCCCTGTTATATGAATTTTAGATTCCAATCACACGAGTTCAGACAATTTATATATATAAAAAATAAATAAATAAAATTGTTTGCTTACTGGGGAAAATCCCAGCTGAAATTAAGGCCAAGAAGCGAGTTACTGATCCTGAAGCGCCCTCTACTGGTCAAGTGAAACGTCAAAGGGCACGTAACAAAAACGTCACTTCTAACATATCGGCAGCAAAGGAATTCTATATGGAGTTTTTTGTAAAATTCTGTGGGGAAAACATACAAAAGGTATTTTTTGTGTAAAATACAAAAATGGTTTTGTTACAATTTAAATATATATAAATAAAGTATATTTTAATTATTTTTAAAAAATAATTAAATGGTTATGGATTATACATATCTTTAAACGCTCTCCTTCCTTTTCAATAAAATATAAATATATAGTGCCATTATATGTCACAAGGTTCTCTGCAGAGGAAGGCTAACATTGGACAAGTGAAAATAGTTGCTGGCGGATTTAGCGTAATTTCACACCATACACTAACTGGTTCACCTTTTTGGTCTTGGGACAGTCTGGCCAGAGGTTTGAAGGTCCCCGGCAGTCTGGGCCCCAGTCTATAATACAAACCTGCATATATTTTATTATAATTTAAATGTGGGATCAAATGTGAGCTTGAACAAAATAGTAATAGGATGATGAAAACTGCACATGAAACAAGCTCAAACTCCACCATACATCAAAGATTTTTGAGTCTGTAATCTATTATTTAGATTGCCTTTACAATTATAACACTCAGAGCTTTCATTCATATTCAAGTTTTCAATATGAGATTTTATAAAAATCTCAAAAACTTCTCTCATCACCACATGATGGAATAAGAACAAACAAACTCAAAAAAAAAAAAAAAAAAAAAACAGAAGATTCAGAGATTTATGTTTATTACCACTACTTTGTATTCGGTCCAAAAAAATACATTTTCAAATGTCAATACATCCAACTGGAACAAAGCATATGCTTTTCTTACAAAAAAAAAAAAAAAAAAAAAAAAAAAAAACATGAATCAACATTAAAAAGGACTCAACAGGATGCTGGGAGGGGAAAATAAATTCTTAAGCCTCATATACAAAGGCCGAGGAAGTCTGATGTCTACCAGTCCAAAGATAACTGAAAAAAGACAAACAATGACACAAATACATTTCTCTCTCTATATATGTGTGTGTAAATAAAGCCGGCAAGAAACTTTACATTCTGTGGTCCAGCAAAGGGACCGGATTCTGAGTCACTACGATGACTGGTGTTACTCTGTTAAAACAGAACCAAACCAAACCTCAACAGCTTCAGTGTGTGAAACATTGAACCTCTACAAGCTGGGAAGAAAAAAAAAACTCCTAGCGACCCAAAAATTGCCATTCTGGACTGGTCAAGCAGCAGACAAAAAAAGTCACCACACAAAGCCGAGTCACAATTAAAAGCGTTTCAGGCCTCAATACACGAGGCTTCATTTGTTTTGAGGTTACGGCATTAGACTTGTTCACACATTGTTCAAAAGTAACAGTTCTGCAGCGTGGTTTGATTCAAAGGAAATTTTTATGCCCGTCTGCTGTTAAATCTCTCTCGATAATAATTACTATGACAATAATATAGTAAAACAATAAAACACAAAGACAGCTCACTGTCACTGGTCGTTTCTCTCTATGCATTCATTCAGTGCTGGTGTTTTGTTTTTTATATTTTTTGGTAAGTCTGACCTCCTGCGCTCAACGCACACCATTAAGGTCATGTGACATGGGCCAGAAGCATGAATGTATCTGTATTGCAACAGAAAAATAAAAATATATAATTCAAACCCTGTCTCATGAGTCACCGTCCTCTAAAAGGGGAATAACAAGTGAAAAATCTCATTGTACTTAATACTGCCACCTGCTGCCACATTTTTGTTGTAACAATCAATCAGTCAGGTTAACCTGCTTTACCTTGATTTCCAGAGCTGGCATTAAGTGAAATGCATGAAAATTTGGAAACAAAAATCCATGAGGTCTAGTAAGAATGCTTGCTTGATTTGAAGTGGTTTTAGTATTTCAGTTTAATTAAAAAATGAAATGTGAGTTCTAGATAAACTAAATGGCCGTAGCAGGGCCCATAGAGAACCAACTTAAGTTTGTTCTGGATGTGGCATCCAGCTCCAGCATTTTAAATGGTCTGATTGGACAAAGGGGAACGAACGAATGAATGAGAGGCCGGTGCATCAGTCACTTGATCTTTTTTTCCCTCACACAGACAAAGTGCCAGTGTCACCTTTGGGTATAAACAAAAGCTGAAGCTAGAAAAAAGAATGAAAAGTAAAAGCATTTGGGATGTTTTCTGCTGTGACAGAGCACTTGATGGTATCAGACATCCCGGACTACTCATGATCTCCCTTTTCTCCAAGACACACAAATACAAACAGGTTTTCAATCAGGTACAGCAGATTTGTGTTTTCAGCATGTATAAGAGGAGCTCACCTCCTGTGCAGCTCCGTCTGAGACTTAACAATGCAACAGAAAAAATGATTGATATACACACACACACACGAAAAGTTCCCTTACTTACTGCAACAATAACAAAGTATTTTGGATTTTCTTTTACCTGTGTTTAACGTTTGGGTTGCAACACCTGAATTGTGAGGCCCTGAGGTTTTAAACGGACACACATTTATTAGATTGTGTGTAAGAGTGTGTGTTTAGAGAGAGGCGACAGCATTTTGGCTAAAAAAAAAGTCGCTGAAACTCTTTCCCAAAGACATTCAGAGAGAGTGAGACGGGCCCAGCTGAGAGACACAGGTCCAGCTGAGAAACTATGAGTGTCTGTGTGTGTCTCTCTTTTTCTTTTCTCGCCAATAGCCAGCACATGGAGGGATAGAAAAGGAGAAGGATTGAAAAAAAGAGGGCATCAGTGGAAATAGGTGCGGTAACAGGCATAAGCACCTACAGCCAGTACCGTGCACATAAACACACTGGTCAGCAGGGGGCTCCACGCTCCATCGGCAGCAACAGGAGTCACCTCCTCCATGGGAGTCTTGGGCGGAGACCTTGCAGGTTTGGGAGGGGCTTCTCTTGCGACAATTGTGTCATCGGGTTCTCTTAACAACGCAGATGCTCCGACCTCACCGGCTGCCCGTCTGCGAAGCTCTGACCCGTCTGTGAATGTCTGGTGCGCACTGCAGAAGCACAACAACTAAATGTTTACATGTGGCTGCTGGATGGGTACTACTAGAAAGAGAGCAATATTGAGAAATTGACCTGTTCGCACAGATTTCTGCACTGTTTTTTATTATCTCACTGAAGAAGTGGGTGGTGTCAGAGTTCACCAGTTCGCCTTTGCCATTGGGTGGGTCTACTCGGGGCCTTGGTCTGGGAGGAGGAGGAGTTAATTGAGGGGGGAGATCCTCCTCATTTGATAACTCCTTCCATGACTCCTACTCACACATAAACACAAACATGTCACTGTTTGGCCAAAATCTATGATTATTTTTAACACTTAATTATAATGATTCAAAATAAAAAATTTAAAAAAAACAATTGCTCAAATGATATAGCAATGACTATCAGTTGATATTTATACTCATGCACTACCCTTCAAATGTTTGGGGTGAATTTTATTTTCTAAAAGAACTTGATACTTTTATTTATGCATTTAATTTAAAAATATTTGTAGTGACAAGAAAGATTACTAAATAATTATATTTCTTAATATTACTATTCTACTGTGTATTTGATCAAATAAATGCAGCATTGGGGAGCGTTATTAAGAAACTTTTAAGATTAAGAAAACCTCACCAACCCCAAATGTTTTAATGGTATTAGCACCATCATTATGTTCAGCTTTACATGCTATAATACCTCAGCAAAGCATCCAAAAATTGGTTCTTTAACATGACTTTCATTACCTGTACAGACGTGTCTCCCATTATGTACTTGGCACCCTCTATGACAGCGAGGTAAGAGAAACGCAGCTGGTCAGCTGTCTGGATCAGACCCATGCGGTATCGCCGCATTTCCAGCAAGACCTCCTGGATGCGCACTGATGTTGGATCCTTCCTCTGAGACATCTGAGAACACACAGAGCATTTGTTTAGAGGATGTGTGTGTGTGGGGGGGGGGGGGGGGGGGGGGGGGGGGGGGCAAGACCAAATCTGCCGGTGCTGGTGAAGTACACATGAGAAATCCTGACATCCAGTGATGCTTTGATTCAGATTAATCTCATAAATTTCAACTGTTTTCTATTTTAATATACAGTAGTCAACATTTGAATGGAATCAAAACCTTTCATTAAAGTTCTAAAACCGTAATGCGTTCTTGTCTTAGGACAACTTTTTTGATCCTCTTCAAATGTTGATTACTGTATTTAGAAATGTAGTTTATTCCTTTTTATTAACATTTATCCCAGTCTTCGGTATCACATGATCTTTAAGAAATCATTCTAAATTTACTTTTTTTTTTTTTATTTAGTCATTTGCAGATGCTTTTATCCAAAGCGACTTACAATTGAGGGATACATAAAGCGATTCTTCATAAAGAGGCCAACAGACACAGGAAGTGCTTGTAATACCAAGTTTTAGGCATTGTTCAAATTTGATCAAGCTAGAAAGAGAAGGAATAAATAAAAAGGAAAGAATTTTTATCTGTCATATTTTTAATATGATGATGTGCTGCTCAATTCATATTCATTATATCATTAATGTTAGAAACACTTCTTAATATCTTTTTTTTGTGGAAAACGTGATTTTCAAGATTCTTTGATGAATACGGAGTTCAAAAGAACAGCATTTGTTTGATGCCATTTTTGTAACATGTCTGTCACACTTGATCAAATTAACACATATTTGATAAATAAAAGTATCTATTTTAAAGAAAACCATCTTACTGACCCCAATCTTTTGAACAATAAAGTATATTTTATTTTTTAAATAAAAGAGTGCTGTGGTACCAATAATCGTGAAATTGTATCTGCCATAAGCATAAATATATCCATGTCATGATTCTTGAAATGTAATAATATAAACCAATATGCCGTTGTACATGCGCCATTATTTAAAAAGATTAAATATTAACCAGCACTCTTGTCCGGCAGATCTGGCATTACATACAAGCGGTCAGTCCTCTCACCAGAAGGAGGCAGGTGTCTACAAGGCAGAACGTCCCAGAGCGGCCAATACCAGCACTGCAATGGACCACGACAGGACCGTGCTCTAGACTCAGACAGCCTGACTCACGCACTTTCAACAGGAAGTTGAGAAAAGATGCAGGCGACTCTGGCACACCAAAATCTGGCCATGTGGTGTAGTGGAAATGAAGAATCTCCCGTGTTTCCTGTGTCTTTAAACAGAAGTGACACAAGCATTAATCACCACGAGCACGTGCTTGTTAGAAATAAACCTATAGCATCTGCAATATCCTGAAACTGTTGAGTGAAGTCAACAAACCTGTCCAGAAAGAAGTTCTGAACAACACATAAAGACCATGCATCATATTGTTTAAAAAAAAGATTTTTAGCTAAATGGAAGAAAGTGACTAAAGGAGGACTATATAAAACCTCAAAGCACGACTGGATGAGATGAAAGGAAGATCAAGTGTCTCACCGACAGATTTTCCAGCTCCAGCTGTCGTACTGTATAGTAGGATTTCACATCCTCTGAGATCAGAGTAAGTCTGAAATTTGTGTCTTCAAAAACAGCCTCCCTCTCCTCTCGCTGAGGCCAATACTGAGCACACTTTATCTGTACATACACACACACACTTCTTCATTATATCCACACAAAACAAACCTCACACACACACAACTCATGTACACACTCCATATGCATGCTAGAAGCATTGCAGACAGGTATTCAAAGTGAGTCTGTGTATCCATGTGGCAGATACAGGTACTGTGTGTGTTTCTCTCACCGAGCCTTTCTCTATAACACGATTCAGCATCACAACCCCTCGGCAGCGCTGCTCCCACACCATCTCCCAGAAATGACCACAGGTGTTTGGTAACGGACCCTAAACAGACACACAAGCATTAAAACAAGCACATGCAGTATACTGTATTAATAATACATTTTAAACACATGCACAAAATGAATTTGCCCTGCAACAGGGTTTATAAGAGTTAACAGCACCATTAACTGCCATTCAAAACTTTGGTAAGATTTTTATTGTTTTATTATTTAAATCAAATACTGTTAGAGAAAAAAGAAAATGAAGAAATGCATATGAAATATTGCAACAATTTAAAATAACTGCCTTGTATTTTAATACATTTAAAATGTTTATTTATTTCTCCTATGGCGAAGCTGAATTTTCAGCAGCCATTACTCTAGTCTTAAGTGTCAAGAAACATTTAATTTTGTGGAACCCATGATAATTTTTTCAGGATTATTTGAATAGAACGTTCAAAAGAACAGCATTTATTTGAAATAGAAAACGTTTGTAAACATTATAAAATCCTTTACTGTCGTTTTGATCAATTTAATGCATCCTTGCTAATTAAATTACTAATTTTAATTAGATTAAAATCTCACTAAATCATACACAACATAAAATCTATTAAATCATCTACAATATTTACAAATAAATAGTCAAATAAATTTTGACATTCTATTAAATGAATTTGGTATTTTTTATTTAGACTCAGAGTGGAAACTCCTGCACTCTAGGACCTTTATCATTAGTCTGCGTAGTAAATCACACATTAGAGCAGGCGTGATGTACATGATAGTGTGGGTGAGAATGTGTGTGTGTTTTGTGTGTTTGTGGCTATAGCTGACAGTGCTCTGACTGAACAAGGCTGACAGGTTGAGACGAGTCTGCTGCCGTCGAAGAGCATCAGTGCACTAATTCCTCTGTACAATAAAGAAACGTCGTGCTGACACAACTCAAGATTTCACAACATTTCCCAGTGTCCTCTCCAGACAAAGGAAAGGAAAATCTCTCTTGCAGATGCCAAGAGTTTCCAAATGGAACGTCACCACAGTATATATGAGTGTGACGTCAACTAGGGTGTTGGCGACCTAATAAATGCGTAATACAAACGTTAACACAAATGTTAAAATCAGGATGGGGGGGCAGGAAGTTTCCCCATTACTTGCTTAACCTAACATTGTTTTAGAGTAGCTAACCTTTTTGTCTTATGTATACCCAGAGTCCCACCTGAAACAAACCAGAAATATTAACTAATAACTCATAAAATAATGGATCATTTAGCACTAATATAAGTAAGATTACCGTTTTTGCAGTGGTTCACCTTTAAACTGTAAAGCAGTTTTTCAAAATCTGTTATTTTATAACTGCATTTAGTTTGATACAAAGTCTTTGGTTTGATAAACTTTGATTGTCTGACAGAGCTAATGTGACAAATAATGAAAAGCATTTAATTTTGTTTTGTTTAAATTTTATAAGTGGCCAATCAATTAAAGCAATAAGCCCTGAGGAGGCGTAGTTTACAGTGAATTTATAACAGCTAAGGGGCGTTGTTAAGCATGAAGCGAAGCCCCTTCACAGAGCTTATTGCTTTTATAAAATGGTTATTCCATATATGTAGTAAGGTTTTACGAAATAAAACAGAGGAAATAAAATGTAATGATATAAATAAAAACAGTATTCTTCCAACAAACAATGGCCATTTCTTAATATGCGTTCTTGTCTGTACTTGCGTTCTTGTGGACTTGTGAAATGTCATCAGTCATCGTCCAAGTACTGTTCCAATTCAAAGTTCCCATCTAGCCAAGTAAAGTGTAAATCCCCGGATGTGTTCTTGCTCTGCCCCTTTTATCGAGGATGCATCCAGAGGTGACGTGCAAAAATGAGACAACCAGGTATCCCAGAATGCAATTTGCACCAACAATCGAGCGTTAATGGCGGAGGAGAAAACCCACCTTGTTTTCAAAATTATTGCGCTATGAAATTTAGTTTTAAGAGTATTTCTGGAACTAAATTTTTTCAGCTATTAATATGTTTAAATGAAAACGATAAGAGGCAGTGGTGTTTGATATCATATTTGGTCGTATTGTAAATGCCTGCAGTGAAGATAACCGGAGTAGCCAAGGCGAGCTGACTGATGTTATCAAGTACACTGCTGATTCATTTGCAGGATTAATGGACTTGCATCCTCCCGTCCCCCTGGAGTTCACACTCCTGAGTAAAACTTGCGAAGTCCGAAACTACAGAAGACACAAGTCTGAACTTTGCATACTTGGTAGGGCTGGGTATCGATTCAGATTCGCCATCTCTCGATTCAATTCTTTTTTTTTTTTTTTATTATATTAAGTGAATATAGTTTTAAAACAAATTGATATTTCTTTAAAAAAAATTGAGTAAACATCAGTTTACAAATCGTGAATTAATCAAAAAAAATTAAGAACCACAGGCCTGTATTTTAAACCTATTATTTTTTTTGTATATGGTCCTTTTTTAAACAATGATATGGCCCTATAAAATGTTCTTAATTTTTCTGGTAATCAGATGAAGGTAAAAACATTAATTTAATTTATCAGAATCAAAGGAAAACTAAACCCTTTTATTTTTTTGGCAAACAAAGTGCTCCACAACAGAAAACAAACGTTTATTAATTTATAGATGTATTAATATTTATTCTTAAAACTTAAAGTCTTAAAACTGCTAAATAGTAATATATTCTGACGTTTCTTAAATGTTAAACTTAACTTTTATTTTGACCGGGTGCCGTAAAGAACTTGCAGCTGCTGTGTGTGTGATATGACAGTAGTTTTCTCAAATAAAACGGTAAAATGCTAATGAAGTGACTCTCAGAGCAGCTGGAGATGATATTTGTGTATTCATATCATCATAGTGAGATGACAGAGGCTGAAAACACCGCGAGTGTCCTCCACAATTTAGTATGTGTGTACATAAGTCAACAAAACAGTGCCCCCCGCCATTTATTCACAACAAATTGATATTTCTTTTAAAAAATTTGAGTAAACATCAGTTTACAAATCGTGAATTAATAAAAAAAAATTTAAAAATTATGCATTGTGAATCACGCGTATGGCTTTGTTCTTGGTTCTCATCCACAGTATCTCCGCCATGATAAGTGCTGAATGGATGAAAGGCTTTCCATAGTAACATCACGCAAGGTAAATAAGGGTGACATCTAGTGGAGAAGAGTAACGATAAGATTCACGTTAATCAGATATTGTTTTAAATGTGTGCTGAATTAAATCCCGGAAAAGATCGAATAACTGCTTTTGAGATTCGATATCGAACAGAAATTTATCGAAAAGTTTAAATTTTGCCCAGCCCTAGTACTTGTTTTTTTGAGAAGAGCATTAATTATCGCATGCGATTTATCCTGCAGCACTAGTTTCACAAAATAAAACAAAACAAATAAAATTTAACGATATTAATAAAAACATTATTCTTCCGCCAAACAATGTAGTTCCTCCTCAGAAATGGTTGTGGTTGCAACAAAGTGGTTGCCAAGCAAAACACACAGTTATAAACAAAGGTGTATAGCTTCCCAAATGATGCACTATACACCATGTACTCCACCATGTAGTGTATGAATTATATTAGGGTATTTTGTCATTTATAAAAAACTGATAGCCTCTACCCCTTCATTAGATAATTAAAGCTGCGACAGTTGAGTGCATGAAGTGTCCAACATTCCACCATTTTTTCGGTTAAGTGCATAAATTTGGTATTTGAAGTGCACTTTTTTGGGGGGGGGGGGGGGGTTTACTGAGTGGACACTTCTCTCACTATTTATACAACATAACATCATAGAATGGTGCATAAGTACACGATTTGGGATGCATCTTATGTTTGTAGAGTAATTTACAACAGCTTAGAACCCAGCTCAGCCAATCAGAATTATACGTTTTATAATAAAACTTTTGTTGTGAGCCCCGTGAATTTCAGTGATGGCCTCAAGGAAATGAATAAAGAAGTCTTCTTTTGAAATCTCTGTTCATAGTCACGTCAGATGAAAATAAATGGCTAGATAGCAAGACAAATATTTGTTGTGAAAATTCAGCAAGATAAACATTTTAATCAGAATGAACAGAAGTTAATATATCTGTTCAGACAGGCACAAACATTTGCATGCCATTTATTTTTGAAAGGGTTCTTTTTTAACAGAAGAGTTCTTATCTTTTATCTATTGCACTGCAAAGAAAACTAACCAACCTTTTCTAAAAGCGCCACCTACTGTCAGAGAGTGATTTAACGTTTTCATGCAGCTTGTCTACCATTTTATATGACAGACAGAACACATGCAAAAATTGCACCAAACATTTTGTTGATGTGAAGAGGCTTAAATATTCCAGGAAAACTTGACAAGAGATTTTTTTTCCCAGGATATATGCTCCAACTACTATGCCAATGAACTCTTCAGTTCCTTTATTCTGTCCGCATCATCCTCAGATGGTGTGCAGGTGCAGATAAAACATCAGATTCAGAAGATGCCAATCTGGGGTTTAAGGTTCAGTGTGTCACCTGAGTTAGTATGTAGTTTCTTTGAGCTTCATCCACTGAGATCAGGCTTGCATTGATGTAGTCATTACTGCCGATCTGTAGACGAATACGGCTGTGGTCAACTGTGAAAAGAGAGAGCGATTAAGCTGTGAGGCGCATCACCCATGATGCTTTGCAAGTGCAGTGGTGGAACGACTCTTTTTCAGGTCCTGTTCTCAGTTCCCCACAAGAGAAAAAAACATGTCCCTGATGAAAACGCTCAATTGAATCAAATTAAACACAGTATCATTAATTTAATGCAGTGTTTTGTGAGCTGAGGACCTTTTCAGGTTGTTGTGGAAAAAGAAAAAGACTCAGAGAGAGAGGAAACCACAACAGCTCTTTAAAGTCTTTGTGACGGAAGAGTTAAAAAAGGGAGAGAAAAAAAGACATGACATCTTCAGTGTGAAATGACTTTAACAGCTCGCTGATAACAGGCCCCTTCCGTTAGGTGTCACTGACTGTGTCGAACAGGGGAAGCAGCACACTTACACGGACTGACGTCTCTGTAGCGATTACGACTTCTGTTTTCTGGAAGTTTGGCGATCTTGCATGGTAGGTCACTGGACTGCTGTTTAATCTCCTACGGTAAAACAGAAGTCTATGAGATGAAAATGCTTCTTACTGTAAGTGAAACAAATGTGTGGTAAATTGTTTGCTGGGGGAAACTATATGGCACACAGTTGTGGGGACCATGAGCATCCAGATAACGATGCCCTTCATCCATCACTCATTAAAAACTGCAAGTGAGCCAGATTAGTAGATAAAAGTGTCAAACTAACTAATAGTAGACTCTCTCTCATAAAAGATGAACTCATCCCACTCATCTTTATATTGGTCACTGTACAAATGACGAATTAAGGTCATCTCTATGTAAATTGTTATATCATTAATTTTGCGAGGAATGTTAAAAAAATAACCATCACATCAAAAAACGAACGACAAAACAAACTTCTTTTGGATCGTTATGAATAATTAGAACATTATTATAAATTATGGAGCAGAATCAGTCCTTTAACGTTACCTGGTAAACGGCGTTCCAGTTCCCGAGCTCATCGATTTCCCGAAACTCGGTTTCCATGGCCGCGTGTGTTCCGCGTCGCTTGATGGATGACCCCCTGACAATACAATTCGTTTTAATGTGGATGTCGAATCACATGAAACAAAACTGACTTTTAAAGTCTGTTTTTAAATTCTTAAAGAATGTCTGTAATGGTACTGTTGTGTCGTTCTTACCGGAAACACGCCGCTCGCTCCTCCCGTAGCACGGCTCTCTGCTGTCCGTCGTGATCACGCCCCTCTTTCCTCACATTGACCAATGAAATTCCGTGAGTGGCCATGAACTCCTGGCTGAGTCCAATCAGCGCAACGTAGTGGGGCGTGTCAACCCTTCAGCCATTCATATCACGTAGCGTAACAGTTCTTATTCTGGGCATTGTAGTTTTTTGTAGTTCGAGGTGTTTACACAATACGCATGTGTGTATTGAGGTTTAGAAACGTGTATGAAGTAAAATGGCTCTTTTTTTACTTTGCAGTTTTAAGAGTGGAAACAAATAATAACATTGTTGTTATATCTTCGTCAGCAGCATTTAACAAATTAATTGTGATATTTTGGACATCTACTTGTGAATTTTGGCTAACTTGTACTTTGGAAATATTTATTATTTTTGTGTTTTGAGGGCATAATGCATCTTGTTTTTCGATATAAAAATGTTATAACACATTTGTTCTAAAAAAAACAGGTATCTGGGCTTCATCTAGCGGTATGTAGAGGAATCACTAAATTAAATATAAATTAATGTTGAAACAAAATGACCTGGTTTCACAGACAGGGTTTATTCTAAGCCAGTATTAGGCCATAGTTCAATGAGGATATTTTAGTTTTTAGTTTTTTTTTAAAAAACATGTCTTAGACAAAACATTCCTGGTGTGCATCTTGATACAAAACAACGGCACTGACATATTCACATCAGTACAAGTTCCTTTCAGTTAAAACAGCTCAGGCTTACCCAGCTCAGTCTGGGACTAGGCTTAAACCTTGTCTGTGAAACCGGGGTATACATTTTAATTTGATCTTTGAGTAAAGTTTTTTTTCTTTTACATATAAGTACAGCACAGTTTTTATTTAACTTTTAGATAAAAACATTTTAGTCGAATCATTATTCAAGTTTTTATTTACCTTTTTGTAAGCACAGTGCAGTGTTAATGTTCAAACTGTGTATGTACAATGTTAAAATGGCTGACAACAATAAATATTCTTATTAGGAATAAAACTGTCTCGTTCTCGAACTGTGCAGAGCTGTAGCTGAATAGTCAGGCCAACTACACTACTGTATTTTAATGTTAGTCATTACTTGGAGATCCAATTATTTTCTGAGGTGGTACTTTTTTGTCCTGTTTTCTTTCTTTATTTATTTACTCCAGTTGAAGGCACTATAACACAGCACAAAACATTCAACAGGTGAACTTGTGGGCCGGATAGTCTGGATTAGTCCAGGGCCGAGTTTTAACGACCGTCCAGCACCTGGCCACACGTCCGCAGCTCACAGTCACAGCCCTGGGTCAAACCGGTTCCGGTACCACGTGTTCTTCCCTCTCTGACAGAGACGCAGGACGTGCCCACACTGTCTCCGCGAGCTGACAGCGTACAGCATACCAGACTGTCTGTATCAATTAAGCGATTTGTCTTATAATTTGCTAATGAACTGAACCGCCTGGTTCTACAGGTTCAGAGACTCCTAGCGACCATACGGCGAGCAGCGGCTGTCGGTAAACTCCCATCCACTGATTTCACAGCCTGTCAGCCAGGTGACGTATCAACACCGAGCTCTTATATTATTAACTCTAGTCGGTAATATTAATCTGGGAAATGTGATAAAAGTAACTATGTTTTTGAAATGCATGATCAAATCAAAACATAGTGCATTGCATTAGCATTCAGGCTAGTGTCAGCCGGTTTGACTAAACTGATGCAGTTCAGTCATATTATAACAGCGATGTTACACGTCTTATAATAGCAATAATAATAATACAAACACAGGACGTTTAGCAGAATGTTGCTCGACCTGAGAATCCGCAGATGTTTGTTTTAATGGTTTAATTATTAGTTTGATTGGTTAGCCTGTAAGCACGTTAAGATAACGGGATGTAACGTAAACCTTTAACACCATGGAAATTGGAGCAACCAGATCTGACCAGATCTGAGCAGAAACATAATTGATCATATTACGACAAACTGCACGAATACAAAACAGATATGTTTAATCTAGTTTACGTTTAATCAAATCAGTACAAGAAATTAGCTTAAGGGCCCATTTGAATTTATTTTAGGGGCTTTTGCACATCATGTCTTTAATTTCTGACAAAACTTAAAGTGAATCAATTATTATATATCAACCAATTTGATATGTCAAGAATGGAATATTATAAAATCCATGATAAGTCTTGACTACATGGCCGATGTTTTTAACAGCAATGTGTTAATCTGTACTTTTTCTGCATCCCCATCAGGCCCAGATTGTGAACTGTGGAAGGAGGTGTAAACTCTGAGGAGTTTTGGGTTTGTCTCCCCATGACAACGTGTCACCGTAGTGACTGTGGCTCCCACAGTAATGCGGAGTGGTGCCCCTCTGAAGATGAGGACGCAGAGCTCTCCGATATTGGGCCGTTGCTGACAAATACAGCTGAAGCTGAGAAATCGAGAGTGAGTTGTGAGGGAAAAATAAAACACAATGCCGTTTGGGGTCAGTAGTAGCAGTATTTTTATTTGAAGAAACTTATAATTTTATTTTGCAAAGGCACTTTAAATAGTTTAGAGGTTAAAGGAAAACGCCACCGTTTTCCCATATTCCACTATGTTCTTCCCTCATCTTAGACGAGGTGATACGTACCTCTCCCGTCTCAGTGCGTGTACTCAATCGCTGTAGCGCGGTGCCGCTATGCTAGCATTAAGTTTAGCAACATTCATTCCTAAGGACCCAAACAGGGATGAATTTAGAAGCTACCAAACTCTTCCATGTTTTCCCTATTTAAAGACGGTTACATGAGTAGATACACGAGTTAGTATGGTGACCCAAAATAGACAGTGGTGATTTCCTAAGTGGATAAAAATGATGACTGTAATGAATGGCGGAAGATCACTTCACAGCACTTTGACCTCGGCACAGTATTCAGGGTTTCCACGGGTCTTAAAAAAAGTCTTAAATTAAGTTGTGTCAAATTTGTAAATTGTACAGGAAAGTCTTAATTATGATTTCAAGAGGTCTTAAATTTGGGGACGGAAAGACCAGAATTTCGATAGGGAAACCGTTATATTCTACCAAACACTCCACCTGCTGGCAGAATAAATCAGCATTGTCAATAAACCTGTTGTTTTGTTCAGAGTTCAGACCAATGCGAAAATCGACCCATGTTCTGCAGGGGCTGGCGCTCTCTCTGGCAGCAGAAGGCCTCAGCCCCACTTCTGTTTGTGACAGCTGCCACGGTCTTTCTCGCCGTTTCTTCAATTTTCTCTGTAAAAAAAACTACACTGTTCTCGGTGGCGTGCGGTGTTTTTTTTTAAAATGATGATGCAAAGTTACCACAGCGGTATTATTATCATTATTATTATTATTTAACACTTTTATGTATCAGCTGCCAGAGTTCGTGCCAGGAGTCATGATCGTTTGTTGCCGTTTCTACTGTAAACTACACTGTTTTATTTTTAAATAAAATATTTGATGATGCATATTATAAACCAGCAAGCAGATGCAATTAGAATATGAGCCCAATAAATTGCATAAGCATTTTCCAATAAAGAACACACAAAAGGAATGCCGCTAGCCAATACTTTATTTTTGCATACACACACGCACGCATGCACACACACACACACACATACACAAACATTTCATTTATTTAATGTAACACTTTAGTAATTATCTAGTTGCTTGCATATTACTATATTAGCAGTTTATAAGTACTCATAAAGCACATACTAATGCCTTATTATGCATGACTATATTCTACATCTTACACTATAACTGAACAGTAAGCTAATTAATAGATTAATAGTTAAGTGAGGCAAAAGTCAATAGTTAATATTGAGAATTGTATCCTAAAGTGTGATCATATGTATTTGTTTGTGATGGGTATGATTTGGAAAGGCACACACATCTTATTAAAAGGTTTAACAGCTGAAATGCATATCAGCGCAAAATCCAAGTTCAGAAACAGGTTTGCATCAAGCCACACATCTGGAGAAGAGTTTAGAAAAGCATTCTGCTTCATTGAAGGTTCACAGAAGCATGTAGTCTCTGTTACCTTTAACAGGAGAAGTTTGAAATAACTAGGACTCTTCCTAGAGCTGGCCTCCTGGCCAAACTGAGCAGCTGATGGAGAAGGGCTTTGGTTAGAGTGTTGACCAAGAAGCTGATATTGACTAGTTGAGCTCCATGATCATATGTAGAGATGGGAGAAATCTACAGAAGGACAAACATCACTCCAGCACTCCACTGATCTAGGCTTTATGGCCTCAGTGAAGATGCATGAAAACACATTTGGAATTTCCAAAAAAAAAACACCTAAAGGACCATCAGACTCTGAGAACCGAGATTCTTTGGTCTGATGAACCTCAATTCTAAGCATGTTTGAAGGAAACAGCTCTGCTTATAATTTGTACAGTAGCATCCCAAAAGTAAAATGTGCTGGTAGCAGCCTCATGCTGTGGGCCTGTTTTTTGGTAGTACAGACTGAGGGACTAGAAAAGCTCAATGCACCAAAATATTGAGATGACCTTAATGAAAACCTAGTCTAGAGCATTCAGAAGCTCAGACTGGGTCAAAGGTTCACCTTCCAACAGGACAATGACCTAAACACAGCAAGAGTGGCTTATAAACAACTCTGTGAATGTCCTTGAGTGCCCCAGCCACAGCCTGGGATTGAACTCAATCAAATATTTCTGGAGAAACCTGAAAATGTGTGTATGCCCCCATTCAACCAGACAGAGCTTTAGAGGTGAAGAGAAGAATGGCAGATAATTGCCAAATTCTGATGAGCAAAGCTTTTTGTATCATACCCAAAAATACTTAAGGCTGTAAAGGTGCTTCAGCTAAGTACTGTGTACTTGTACTTGAATACTTATGCAATCTACATATTTCAGTTATGTTATTTTTAAGGTAACAAAATGTATGAAGATGTGACAATTCTGTTTTTGCTTTGTCATTATTAAAAGCTTTTTTAACACATAGTGTGGTCACACCAAATGTTGATTTAATTTAGTTAATAGAAGTTAATTAATAAAATCTATTTATGGCATTATTTTTGATGGCTTTTTACAGCATTTTTACACAAGTGCCTAAACCTCTGCTCAGTACTGTAGCTTTGGATGTTTCTTGTAGCATTTTGGAGACATTGCCACAGTTCTTCTGGATTGAGTCTGTCTCAGTTTGTTCTGTTATTCCAGACTGGATGATGATGATGAGATCAGATCTCTGTGTGGAGCACTGGCTGCTGTCAGACAAAAATCTCACTGGATTATTACATTTAATAGAAAAAATAATGTTTGGAAATGTAAACTGATATTTACTACAGACACACTACAGCAAAACATAGACTTAAAACTATATATTAAAATAATCATGAGACCATTTTAATTGAGATACTTACGTTTTTATTGATTTTTTTAATGTATTTTTTATCATTTATTGATTTTTTATTTCTGATCCTGACGGATTACTTATTCTTCCTCAAATATGGTGAATACTTTGTTGCTTTATCAACCATTTCTGTGTAGAACACTTAAAATCTTTTGTTTTTTCAAATACAAAAGCGAACAATTCTGCTGAGCTTTGTGTAGGGATTTATTTAGTGCTCATCTGCTTGTTGGTATGTAGTATGCATCATCAATTTTTATAATAAATTGTAATAAAAAAAAAACATTTAATTTCTCGGTGATCCCACATTTGCCCATTTTCACTTAAATTCTATACTTAATTGAACTGATTTCCATTCATCACTTTATTAATTTATGTAAAATAATCTGACAACATTTATATAACCTCAAAGCCGCAAGGAACATAATTTAAGATAAATTTATGTTTGTTTGTTGTATGGCTTCTGCCATCAGTTGTTGTATGCCATCACTCAAGGCAAGGGAGGCAGAGTCTCTTTAGAGAAAAAAAATGGATGAGAAAGTTATCGATATTACAAAAACAAAATGTGACACAAAAAGTGCAAGTCACTCGTTTTTATAAAGTAACTGTCCAACAGCGACACCCGCTGGTAAAGATAAAAAGAACAGCTGAACATCAGTTGACAAATAAAATATATTGTTTGTATTGTTACTGCCTTTTGTTATTATTTTGGAATAAATGTACAAATATGTAAAAACGGTAACTTGATGAAATTTATTTGTTTTGAGAAACATAATATTACATAGTGTAAAAATGCAAACTATAATTGTTTTTAGCCACTTCTAATGCCGCTTCTATGTTTCCTCTTCATTGAAAAGATCAGTTTTGTTAATACAGATTTAATTAGCTTGGTAAAATCCCAAATGCAAGAATTTGACTCAAAAGATGGTGCACATTTTTAGAAAAAAATGTCTTAAAGGTAAAAATGGCCATAAAACTAGTTGGCAATGATTCATTTCTATTATTGCTGTAAACTAACCACACAGAAGATGAAGAAATTAAAAAAAATTCAGGAGCCAGCTGTTAGTACAATTAGAGATAAGATATCAGCACAATAACACACTCTATAGTAAAATATTATCTAATTACTGTTAACGATGAAATACCAGAAAATGATCGAGATATCATTTTTTGTCAATATCGCATACCCCTAATTTATATTATTAAATTGATATAATATTTTATCAATAATAATTGTTTAAATTAATATAATAATTAATACTTTTAAATCTATTAAAAAAAATGGTTTAAAGGCTGAAATGTAAAGTTAATATGGTCTATAGACATTGCCCAACCCCACAACCCATTTTATTTGAGCTTTTAAAATCCCGCAGAAACCCTGATTATAGTCATAATTGTTATCCACTTAGGAATTCGCCACTGTTTATTTTGTGTCTTTAAATAGGGAAAACATGGGAGTGTTTGGTAGCTTCTAAATTCATCCCTGTTTGGCTCCTAAGGAATGAATATTGGCATAGTGGCGCCGCGCTACAGCGATTGAGACGGGAGAGGTGCGTATCAACTCGTCTAAGTTGAGGGAAGAACATAGTGGAATATGGAAAAAACAGTGGCATTTTCTTTTAAAGTAAACAATTATAAAATTCCAAAATGTTTCTATTTCAAATAAATTATATTCCTTTGAACTTTCTATACATTAAATAATCTGACAAATCAGCTGTATTTTAAAATGTATTAAAATGAAAGAGTTATTTAAAAAAAAAAAAGTTTAATCTTACTGTATTTTTTATCATATAAATGCAGCTCTGCTGAGACCCCAAGCTTTTAAATGGTAATGTACATATAATAGCTGGAGTGAGGAAAGAAAAAATTAAACTTACTTAACTAAAAGATAATTAGAAGCATGATTGTTGTTGCAGGGTGCATCAGCATTACCTGATGAGGAAGAGGATGAGGATGAGGATGAAGGAGGTTTGCGGGTGGCTACACTGCCCATGCAGGCACACCATGCCATGGAAAAGATGGAGGAGTTTGTACACAAGGTAACAGATGTTTATCCTTAACTGTCCTGGTACTCCTATTGATGTATTTTCAAAAATGCCATGTGTTTAACTACCGTATTTTCCGCACTATAATCCAGAGCGCCTTATATATGGATCAAGGCGCTCTGTCAAAATGTTGACATTCCCTTTAGCACAGCTCCATCTAGTGGATGCATAACGCAAACCCAGTCAAATGTTTGACTGCAGTATCTTCTATTCTATGCACCTTATAATCCGGTGCGCCCTATATATGAAAACAGTTCTAAAATAGGCCATTCATTGAAGGTGCGCCTTATAATCCGGTGCGCCTTATAGTGCGGAAATTACGGTAATCGCAATGTTCATGTTTTAAATGGATTGTTATTTAAATGTGGCCTATTTCAAGTCTGATATGTTTGTGTTAAAGGGCACCCATTATGCCCGTTTTTAGGGCTGCACGATGTGTCGTTTAAGCATCGATATCGCGATGTACGATCCACGATAGTCACATCGCAGGATGTGCAATGTAGGCTGTCGTAGTTGATCCGTTATTCATTAACTGAGAGAGAAAGAGAGAGAGGGAGAGAGAGAGAGCGAGCGAGCCCCGGCCGCACGCTCACCGTCTTCAAACAACACGAGCGATGTCTTGCTCTCTCTCCCTCACGCATATTAATCAATTGACACGATGGTGTCGATGTTTAAATAATTTAAAGTTAAAATCATTTAAAATGAGAATGTAAGTGTGCTCACCCTGTTTTTGTTTGTAAGAAAAAATTAGATTAGATTTCATATAATATATATATATATATATATATATATATATATATATATCGCAATATATATCGCAGAAAAATTAAATATTGCAATGTCATTTTTTTCCAATATCGTGCAGCCCTACCCCTTTTTAAAATATGTTAAAAAAATGTAGGTGTCCCCAGAAAATGTCTGTGAAGTTTCAGCTCAAAATACCCCACAGATCGTTTATTATTTAATTTTAAAATGACTGTTTTGAGTGGAAGCAGAAACTCGCTGTTTTTGTGCATGTCCCTTTAAATGCAAATGAGCTGCTGCTCCCTGCTCCCTTTTCCAAAATAGGGCTGTGCCTTTACAGCTCTTTAAACCACTTACAATAAGTCACATGTTTTTATTAGATAAATAAAATTACATGAGGGTGAGTAATTAATGACAGAATTTAAATTTTTGGTTGAATTAACCCTTTAAGTGACAGCAGTGTGATATAGAGCAGGGGTTTTCAAACTGTGGGTCGCGACCCACTTGTGGGTCACAGAATGGAACAAGGTGGGTCGCACAAAGTCACTTGGCTGCAGCTAAATTTGCGTTTCAATGACACACACACACACAGTTCAGTCTAGGGCTGCACGAAAGTGACGAGTGGGAACGGTGCGAGGCCGGTGGAGTGATTGGAATTGAGCGACACCTGCTCGACTCACCAGTCTCGAGAACCACGGAGGAGATCGGAAGGATACAAAAGAGGAGCGTCCGTCTCCCCGGCAACTCACTCCAGCCCACCGCCTCGAGCATCCTCCTTCGCCCTGCTCGATGGCACTGCGGATTCACCTCAGTGCCGAGGGATCTTCGGCACCGCGTCCCTCCTTCCTCCCAGGCTTCGGCACCAGTCTAACACATTAAAAACTTCTCAATCACGGGAAGGAGGAGGCGGGAACCGGGAACCCACTCGTCACAATGATATAGCCCACCAACATTAATAAGGACTGCAATATCCTTAGTGTGATTTTCGAATTGCAATTAAGTCCGCGTGCTTTGCGTGTTTTGAAGCGCGGGCGCGCACGAGTTGTAATAACAGTGAAGGTCTCAGAGCAATGTCATTAAAAGGTTCAATCGGTCCGCATTATTAAAAGAGAAAAACTTGCTCACTTCAATACACTATATTCCGCATGAGATTGCATACACCAGAAAACAAATGTTACGAAAACGGTTTCAGGTAGGCCATGTTCATTCATTTCTATCGTCCGTTTGAGCTCTGTGCACTTTTTTCGTTCGGGAAACGGTTTGTAAAAAGCATTTCACATGTACAGGGTGAGCAGTGCACAAACGCAGGGTTAATTGTAACACTACAAGATTTAAACATTTCCACATAACAAAATGCACAAAAAAATAATGCAATACTCCTTGACGTATCATCTCTTTTTAGAGAAAAATTTGCCAAAGTTCAGAAATATTTTGAAGATATTGCTGAACATTAATTTAACCATTGCTAAAATAAATTTCTGCCTGAACTTAATGTCATCCAGTTTTTTTTTTTTTTGTTTATTTAAAACGAGACACATGTTTATTATTATTTTTTACCTATTTCACAATTATTTTAATCTCCAAACAGTTTTAGATAGTTCTGCTTTGCTTCTTATGCTTTTTCTAAAAAAAGTGTTGGATTGTGCTCCGTTCTCACCGACACACACGGAAGGATCGTGAATGCATTTTCTGCAACAAAACACAGCAGCGCAGATTACAGTTCACTGGAGTGAGCCTGTTTAACGTTTTTATGGACACTACATATTCTAAAGTCTGTAAACAAAAATTAAAACTTAAATATTAATAGTGATTTTTTTCAGGTGTAGGCCTACTCTAAAATAAAAAGTTTTTTTTTCTTAAATACTTCATTTCTGTCATCAAACTTTTAAGTAAGATTAGGCTTAAAGTAATATCAACCTTTTTTTTCCTCAAATATTGTGGTGGGTCATGAAATAGATTACACTTGTCTAGGTGGGTCGTGGAATGGAAAAGTTTGGGAACCACTGATATAGAGTACCTACTGCTGTCTATGCTGTAGATGAGCCAAACAATAAAATAAAAACAGTAAATCACACAAAATAAAAGGAGTGGGTGGATTTTTATCATTATAGGATGGTTGTGTACACACACTGTCAACACACATTTATGTTCAAACAACATGTGAAAGTGATTTTTGCGTATTAAGGGCCCTTTAATGCAAAGTCTTTCCATTACCAGGTATGGGAAGGATGTTGGCGAGTTATTCCGTACCATCTTCTCCCCGACTGGCTAAAGGACAATGATTACCTGCTGCATGGACACCGCCCGCCCATGCCGTCCTTCCGTGCCTGTTTTGGGAGCATCTTCAGGATTCACACGGAAACTGGAAACATCTGGACGCACCTGCTGGGTCTGTGCTTGTGTTATGTGAAATGATAATGCAAAACCGTTTAATGTAACAAAACAAGCATCTCTTGAAATACTATATATCACTGTAGCCTCTTTATAAAATGACTATCAGAAAAACATTCTCCTCAACAGTTTTTATTAAGCATTTCCTGTTGTATTATATACATTTTAAAATTGTTCAAAAGTTAGGGGTCAATTTTTTTATGTTTTTGAAAGAAAATCTCTTATGCACAAGCCTGCATTTATTGTTACAATTTAAAATACCTGTTTTGTATTTTAATGTATTTTGTGTATTTCAATATACTTTAATGTAATTGCATCAAATTAGAATGATATCTGAAGAATCTCACACGATTATTCAGATATCGTTCTAATTTGCTGACTTGTAGATCAAGAAACATTTCTTATTATTACAATCACTGTTGAAAACTGTTTTTCTGCTTATGTTTTTATGGAAACCGTGATGGATTTTTTTCTGTACCGTTTTGATGAGTATAGAAATAATTTGGAGCAATGTAAAAGTGTTTACTGTCACTTTTAAACAGTATGTCATATAACCCCAGTGGCTTTTTAAGAAAGATAAATTGAATGATATTTGTAATGTGATAATCCAATATGTTTGAATCACTGCCCTGAGGATGACTTCTAATGGCAGTCTAACGTATAATTATGTGTCTGGTATGTAGTTTGAAAGGCCAATTGAGTTAATGTAATGTATCCCTACAGGCTTAATTCTGTTCCTGTGCTTGGGCACTCTGACAATGCTGCGGCCAAACGTGTCATTCATGGCACCCGTGCAGGAGAAGGTGGTGTTTGGGGTGTTCTTCCTGGGTGCAGTTCTTTGTTTGTGCTTCTCCTGGCTTTTTCACACTGTCTACTGCCACTCGGAAAAGGTCTCCAGGACTTTCTCCAAGTAAGTGACACCCGTTTTTATGCTCTTTGTGTGTAGGCATTTTATGGGAGGCACATTAAGTGGCATTGTGTACACTGGCGTCCAAGAATTTGAAATAATTATGTTTTTTAATGTTTTTGAAACTAGTCTTTTATGCTCAACAATGCTACATATATTTAATTAATAAATACAGTAAAAGTTTTCTACTTAAAGAATAAAAAAATTATTTTATTTAGCAAGGATGCACTAAATTCGTCAAATGTGACAGTATAAACTTTTTTTTATAAAAAAAGGAAGATTTCTCTTTTAAATAAATGTTCTTTTGAACTTTTAATTTATCAAAGAATCCTGAAAAAATGTATCTCAGTTTACACAAAAATCTCAAGTAGCACAATAATAATAAGAAATGTTTTTTTTAGCACCAAATCAGTGCTTTAGAATGATTTCTGAAGGAACATGTGACCTTCAGTAACTTGAATGTATGTTCTTCATGTCTGTAGGTTGGATTACTCTGGTATCACGTTTTTGATCATGGGCTCATTCGTTCCTTGGCTGTACTACTCGTTTTACTGCTCTCCTCGGCCGCGGCTCATCTATCTCTTTGTTGTATGTGTGCTGGGTGTCGCTGCTATCATTGTGGCCCAGTTGGACCGATTCGCCACCCCTCGCCACCGGTCCACACGTGCAGGTAACATTCTCCCCTGCCTCTCAGAGTAACTGATTAATTTCAGATGTTTCATAAAACATTTTTTCTCATATTAAGGTGTTTTCCTGGGCCTCGGTCTGAGTGGGATCATTCCCACAATGCATTTTACCATCACAGAGGGTTTTGTGAAGGCAATGACGGTGGGTCAGATGGGCTGGTTCTATCTAATGGGTGCCATGTACATTAGTGGAGCAGCACTTTATGCTGCACGGATACCTGAACGCTACTTCCCTGGGAAATGTGACATTTGGGTAAGACTCAAGGAAATCTTAATATTGGAAAGTAGTGTAATAGCATAATATTCATGCAATTATCCAGTTATTTTAGCAGTACAAAAACAGATATGCTTGTTGATGTTTATACTGATGATATTAATTGAATTTGTAATTTTTTTTTATCATAATCATTAACAAAAAGTTTTGTAGCAACTAGTTTTGATGTTTACAGCACTTTGTTATTCATCTATAGCAGCTAACTAAATGGAAGTCTCACATTGACTGAAAATAGCTTAATTTTGCATTGCAAAAAAGTTTCTGTGGTCTCTGTCTGTTTTACTTTCTCAGTTTCAGTCTCATCAGATATTCCATGTGCTGGTTGTGGCAGCAGCGTTTGTCCATTTTTATGGCATCTCAAACCTGCAGGAGTTCCGCTATGGCCTTGAAGGAGGCTGCACAGATGATACTCTGCTGTAAAGAAAAATAAATCACTCAAACTTTGGCCAGTGCCTGCTCACTTCACAATGAACCTGGACCCGACACAATGCTAATTTAATCATTTTATTATCTCTTGAAGGATTTTAACATTTATTTTAGTAAGATGTTTATTAGTTAAGATACTTCATAAATGAGGTTGTCTTGTGTTTATATTGTTCTTCACCTTTTCAGTGCAGCACAGAATTTATTGTAAATCACTAGAATAAACCATAAAGCATTACAGAGGTCTGGAGAGGCACTACCTCCTCCAACACTCTCATCTTTCATCTGCCCAGGGTTCTTAAAATGTCTTAAATAACGTATTCCTAATAAAAGGCCTTAAAAAGTAAAAAAAAATTCCTAATTTCAGATTTGATGGGTCTTAAATATTTTTGGTCACATTACTGCTTAAATAGCTTCAGTCTGAGGGACCTGATGACTGTTTACAACCATTTACACGCAGTTTAACAAATAGGCCTTTATAAAGGTAAATAAAAACATGCAGAATTAAGTATGTAAAGCTGTTAGAACACTAATGAAAATATTGCTTCAGAATAATTGTGCACCACCAAAAATCTCAGTGATGTGGTAGTTTTGTGGGATATTTTGTGTGGAATATTGTCTGCTGATATTAAAAAAAAGTTTATTGTATATCGTAGAAATAAATAAATATAAATAAATGTATCGTACAGCGATGATATTTTTTTCTTTTTACATTTAAAACATTAAATATTACATATATGTATGTAAAATAATGTGTACTTCCATTACAGGTTTAGGTCTTAAATTTCAAATAAGGTGGTATTAAAAAGGTCTTAAAAAGTCTTACATTTCACTTGTTCTGTGGATACCCTGTCTGACTGATCTGTTGGTTTATGCTTCTGTATTTTGTAAGAATTTTAGGGAAAACACATGAACATGCTTAGGTCTCAGTTTTCTGAAACACGTTTGTATGATCATTCCTTAATTTTTGACCTGAAATGCTTAACCTAGAGCTTCAGCAGTGTGTTTCACGTTGGGACACAATTTGATCTTTTGTTTGAGCAAATCAAGGTTTCAGTCAAAAATACTTGAACTGGTTTGGGAAGTCAAGATATTTGAGAAGAGCAAAATAAAGATGAAACATCAAGAATTGCTTGCTTTGATCATTAATAGTATTTTTTTTTTAAAGTATACTGACCCTTTGGTGTGTGTGTGTGTGTATATATATATATATATAGAGAGAGAGAGAGGGAGAACACTTACTTAAAATACCTTCCAGTTATCGGTGTTAATCTGACACCTTGTGCTAATTTCCTTTATCTGACAAACCCTATAACTGGCAGCCTAACTTTCCAGTTTTCACTGACTTTGCAAGATAGTGAGCCATACTAAAGTGATTGAAACCCTCCGACAGGAGGTTGTCCAGGAGAAGGCCAACAGCAGTAATGGCAAGAGAAGATGATTGTTCCAAATATGTGATTTCTAGAATAATGCATCTTTACAATGTCACTAACTCATTCAAGTTCCCCAAAAAGGCTGAGGAGCATGTTGTGTGGAAAGAAGAGAACTAGTTCAAAGTTCACTTCAGTGATGAAAGCAAGTTTTATTTGGGTCTGATGGGAAACATGTTTGTCATCAAACTGGGGAAAGACTGAACCCAAAGTGCTTAAAGTCAGTGAAAGGTGAAGGAGAAAGTGTCATTGTCTGGGGGATGTTTTCTTCTGCAGGAGTCAGGCCTCTTATACAGCTACATGGCAGAGTGAATGCAAATGTTTATCAGAACCTCAACATGCAGTTTCTTCCCTGCATTCATCGCCCAATCAGCCAGAAAATCTAATGATGGACAATGTCCCTGTCACACTGCAAAACAGGAAAACATTGAAATAATGAAAAGATTGAGTCAGAGTCCTGAACTAAACCAGACTGAAAATAGCTGTTTCGCTAATTTGGATCACTGCGTTTTACACAAAATAACGTGTTATTGTTGGAAAGCTTTGGTTATATTGTGAAACACTCTTTAACTAGCACGATATAGCAGCCCACAACTAAAATTCCTTCAAATTTTGAACCTTGAAGATTACATTTATTTCTGAAAAAAGTTCATAAATTGTTCTCTAATTGTGATCTCCACTGTGAGTGTGTGTTCATATGTATATAAATATATTTTAGTTTTAGAAAATTTAGTATTCAACTTATTTCAGTTAGGTACCAAAGCTAACCAAAGCTTGAGGTTCTTCTAATATTTATCAGAAAACCTACAATGTAGTACACAAATCTAACACTGTCGTTAAGGCCTAACTTGAACAACAATCATGACAGATTTTAGTCATGACAGGTATGTTTGTTAAAAGATTGCATGACTACTTTTCACTTGAAATTATTGTTCAAACGGAGCTGTTCAGTTTGTAGTCTGAAAATGGAAAATGACTTGAAAGTTTCCATTGAGGACTGTGGTTTACATTACTTCAAGCAACGGTAATATATCAAACATAAACTGTGTTTAATAAAAACATAACTTGCTAACAAATTGTTATATAAAGACTGGAACTGATGTCTAGTTCTTAAAGCATTTAAAATCCACCCCCTTGTGGTAGTAGGTTATTCAGGAATAGTTTTATCTGAAAGTTCATGTTGTTGAGTTGTTTAGGCTTGAGTTGTTTTATAAAACAATACATTTTACAGCGAATTAAAACGGTTTTATCATAAAACCTTTTTTTTTCATTTATTAATTAAAGGCCTGAATCTATCATATAAGATGAAGCGCGAGCACAGGGATCGCAATGCGCACGCGCGCTGATGACGTCGCAGTGTTTTGCCGAAGATGCGCGCTCACGTGAGCTCTGCTCTTTTCATTGCTGGAGTAAAATTAATTCAGTTCACACCTGCAAGGGTCTCCCTGTGAGGGGTGACAGCAAATGTCCAGATACACAGCCGTGTGCTGTCATCCAGTCCCGGTCCGTTTCTGTTCTGCTGTGGATCCGCTGGACGTTGTGAGTTCAAACTGAGATGTGTATGTGTGGGTTAGCATACGTTTTCAGTTAGCTTTAGCATGTAGCCTCAATTCACCTCTGTGAGGCTTAAACTCTCACCTGATTTACACCAACACGTTTCGATTAGGTTATACTAATAAAATTATATGAAATACGAAGAAATTATTCCTGTTTCCCATCTACTGTAATACACATGTGTAACGTAACTAGTGCCCTGTCTATCACAGCCTACAGGTACACCTGTCCTAAAGCGTATTATTGTTTATGGATCTACACTCACTTTTTAAATTTTTTTTTACTGAAAATGTTTATATTTCCAAAAGGATGGGAATTTAGCTGTTTCATGAAGAATCTATCATTTTATAATTTTACTGTTTTTGCAGTTGTCATTAAATATCAGTTCCTTTCTGTGATTTCTTTGGACGGTCTTTTTGGTTAATACATTAAAAAAAATAACATTCTCATCAAATGATGATGTACAGCTGTAAACGTTTAAGCTAAAATACAGATGCAGATATGGACAAATATTGTCTGATATTAAAGGAATAGTCCACCCAAAAATGAAAATTCTGCCATGTCGTTAAAAACCCGAATTACGTTTTTGTTTAAAGTATATTAGTAACCAAACAGTTTGATTCCCATCAATTTTCATCATATCGGCAAAAAATACAATGGAAGTTGAAGGTAACAGAAACTTAAAACTCTAACTCCAAATATTATATTTTATGTTCCACTCAAGAAAAAATTTCTTATATGTATTTGGGATCAGCTCTGTTACTCACTGATTGGTTGTGTCTACAGAAATCATCATCCTGCAGTGCCTGAGGTTTTGCCACTCCACCCCTCCCCCTGTGGTCATGGCGCCCAAGGACATCATGACCAATTCACATGCCAAATCCATCTTGAATGCCATGAACGCCCTGAGAAAAAGCAACACGCTGTGCGATATCACTCTGAGGGTGGAGGGCACAGATTTTCCAGCCCACCGCATTGTGTTGGCGGCCTGCAGTGATTATTTCTGTGCCATGTTCACCAGTGAGGTAACAAATACCCTCTATATGCACACTCATCTCTCACATATTACACAAATCACTGTGGTCTTAACTGGAGCAGTCTGTTCACCAATTGTTACAAATTATTAAAAAACTATAATGAGCTAAATTAATGTCAACAAATTGTCGTTGTCACTGGATCTTGACATGGCAGTCAGCAGACAAGCTTCAACATGTTGAGCTTTTGTGATTATTCAGTTATTAATGTTCGAATATGTGGCTCATGATCGTGCTTTTCTTGCTTCTCCTCATCATTTCCTGTCTTATTTTCTATTCTGTATCAATAAAATAAGCACAAAGGAAAAAATACATTTAAAAAATCTAACTTTGTTGCAGTTCTGCTCTTTTACAGTAGGAGGCAGTCTCTTTATTCTCAGACAAGTTGAAGTTGATTTAGAGTTACAAGAGAGAACTATGGAATGATATTGCGGACTTTATTCAAAAGGAATTGCAAATTGTATTTGCAATTGCGTTTTCAATTTGTGGACGCATAAAATGTGACATAATCCAAACGCAAATGCAAATCGCGCATTACCGTTTTCATTTTCGATTAAGTGAACGCACAGTGTCTGCCAAATTTAAAATGGAAATGCAAAGTCCGTTTGCAATTGTGTTTCCCATATCTTAGGAGCTATGAGCCTGTCATATGTAAATAGCAATATTAATTACCACATTTTCCTTTTCACTCTCTCTGCACTGTGCATGTAAACTGCCAAAACTCAAATGGAATCGCAATACCTTTTGCCGTTTTATTGGGCGTGTTTGCATTGGGAAGTAACGATCGTACTAAAATGTACCATGTTTTTACCAGGGTAAATATGAGTTAACGATAGTGTTTATAATTAAGCCACAGTAGCCACAAATGTACAGTTGTCTGAGACGTTATGAAATGTTCTTTAACATCATGAACCATAAAATGTAGTCAGTGTTCTGCTATTGTTTATTTTCATAATAGGTAAACACAGGCCACAAGTTAACACGGTCACATTTCCTTGATTCAGCAGCTGCACGATGTACAGTCGAGAGCCCATCTAGTGCTGATTCAGTGTAGCTTGGTATCTCAGTGGTTAGTGACTGTCATCTCTCACGGCATACCGTCTTTTTTGCGCGTGTTCGAAACCCGGGCCAACACAGACGTTCTTTATTTTTTTGTTTATCCTACTAACTTCAGCCGCCAAACGGGCGATCATACAGTGAGGAAAATTACAGTAGTCAAGGCGAGCTGACATGTTATCAAGTACGCTGCTGTTTGCAGAATTACCAGACCTGCGTCTAGGACTGTCGCGATAACCGCAAAATTGTAATACCTTTTTTAAAAATCACTGTCTTGGTACATTAAGCCACATTAAGCGTTTTCTTATAACGGTTTTCTATGGGAGGAAAAGGCTTAACGTGTTATTAAACGAGTTGCATTCATATTCAGGGCTCATCTGATTTTTTTATAGATAGTATACTTTATTAGTATGATTTTTAGTGAGTTTGGTCTGTTAATATCACTGTCTTAGTACATTAAGCCATGTTAAGCGTTTTAGAGTGTCTCCTGTCATCCAGCGCAGCTGCCCCCTCAAGCATCAGATAAGCGGAGCAACATCAAAAAGAACAGTTGAGACCGGCCGACAGTTAGGAGTAGCTGAAGCCTTTGCGAAATCTGTAAAATACAGCCGTGAAAGTAACAGGCATACCTGCTGAAGTCACGGACAACCTCTGCGTCAGTGCCCATACCCAAGAGAGCGTGAGCAGATAACGAGCTCACACGCTATCTGCTTGAGGAGTGCATCGACTCCAGCGCGAATCCACTGTCCTGGTGGGCCAGTGCCGCGATAATCAGTCTAGATTTCCGCTGCTGTCCAAAGTCGCGCGCACATGCATGTAATACATGTTAGAACTTGATTTCTTAAAAAAAAAAAAAAATTATTGGAAAACGCATGTTCTTGTTGCTGTTTGGCATTTAACAATAAATAAAAATGTTTTAAAACGTCTCTGTCAGTTAAAAAAAGCAACAATATATGCTACATAACTCAACGATAGAGCTTTGTATGCAGCAAAATCAGGATAAATTAGGTATGTAAAAAAAACACGGCGGTAATACCGCATATCGCACTATTGAGCCACCCATAATAACCGCAGGGGAAATTTCTTAACCGCGACAGCCCTACCTGCGTCCTCGCAGACATCACACTCCCGAGTCGAATGCACAAAGTCTGAACTACTGAGGATGCAAGTCCGAAATCAGCAGCTGAAGTTAGTAGGATAAACAAAAAAATAAAGAACGTCTGTGTTGGCCCGGGTTTCGAACACGCGCAAAAAAGACGGTATGCCATGAGAGATGACAGTCACTAACCACTGAGCTACCAAGCTACACTGAATCAGCACTAGATGGGCTCTCGACTGTACATCGTGCAGCTCCTGAATCAAGGAAATGTGACCGTGTTAACTTGTGGCCTGTGTTTACCTATTATGAAAATAAACAATAGCAGAACACTGACTACATTTTATGGTTCATGATGTTAAAGAACATTTCATAACGTCTCAGACAACTGTACATTTGTGGCTACTGTGGCTTAATTATAAACACTATCGTTAACTCATATTTACCCTAGTAAAAACATTGGTCATTTTAGTACGATCGTCACTTCCCAATGCAAACACGCCCAATAAAATAGCCCCACCCCTGTCACTTGATTGACAGGTTTCCGTGTAGACGTTGGAAATTCAAATGCAAAAGGTATTGCGATTCCATTTGAGTTTTGGCAGTTTACATGCACAGTGCAGAGAGAGTGAAAAGGCAAATGTGGTAATTAATATTGCTATTTAAATATGACAGGCTCATAGCTCCTAAGATATGGGAAACACAATTGCAAACGGACTTTGCATTTCCATTTTAAATTTGGCAGACACTGTGCGTTCACTTAATCGAAAATGAAAATGGTAATGCGCGATTTGCATTTGCGTTTGGATTATGTCACATTTTATGCGTCCATTAAAATTTTTTCATAACTTTTCCTGTTTCTTCCTTTTCCTGAGTTCCTAAAAACATGGCTCACAATGTTTGATGTCCTCCAGTTGGATTGATGCATAGTCTGTAGCTTAAAAAAAAAAATCAGTTATAGTAATATAGTGAAAATGTAACGGTTCTAGGGCTGCACGATTAATCGAAATGAAATTGAAATCGCGATTAGACAGAAGCTGCGATAGTCATCCGTATCTTTCAGTAAAGCATGTTTCTGTGATCAGTAGTAAATCTCCATCCGAAGACCAGAGGGCGCTCTCGTGTGGAAACTTCAAATACACCCCGAAGAATAAACCCAGGAAATGGTGAAAAACGTGATTAATAAACACACGACTACAGCAATATACGCTTTATCTGAGTACTTATTATTATAATATTCATTATAATTGAATTATGCATTTGTTGGTCAGTTTTTGTGTAAATGTATATTTCTGACTAACTTTTTGCACTTTTAATGTTAGTTCTAGCGAGAAATCAGTATTATAGTAATTACATATTAGTTTAGTTATCACAAAAACTCGTTCTATTTTGTTGTTGACCATTTAACTGCTACGCTGCCTCAGAAGCCTGTTTCATGAAGTGCCTTCGTGCAAAAACGCTGCCTGCAAAGTCATTGTCTCATATGGCAGCGAGACAGCAAGTCAGCTGCCTAAGTTTTCGGGTGCAGCCAGGGGGGCAGGGTTTCATTTTTTATTGAAGCATCCCTGGGCGCCGCCATTGGCTAGCGGACCCCCACCTGCTGTTAGCATTCCATTGACTCCCATTCATTTTTGCATCACTTTGATAGTGAATAACTTTACATCTGAGGCGTTTAAAGACTCCATTTGTCCATTCATTATTTCTAAAGAAACACAGAAATGTATAAAAGGCTCCATTACCTTGTATCTTACGTTGTGGCCCCGTAGAAGCAGTTTTTGTAAAAATAGGCTAACGATTGCATCATAACCAGCGACTCTCTGTCGCACAGTAGAGAAATTACCATATGGACAGGAGGAGAAGCTTGCAGAAAATCTTTTACTGTCTAAGAGGCAATAGGGGGGACGTGGAGGCATGAAGTCAAGGGAGAAACCCATAGAGAGTCCATAAAAGACACGGGACAAAATTGTTCAATAATGTCTGCAAGATTCGATGGGTGATTCAGATTTCTCTTGGCACCGTGATTAGAAGACTTACAATTACAATCAGACAGGTTGCTCACGTCAAATCTACGTCATCAAGCTCAGTTTGAGTCTGCACAGTACGCTCGACTCCCAGGAAGTGCGTGCTTCTAATTGACTTCACTTGTCTCTGTTGAATCCAATGGGGCCGCTGTGTCCATTTCTTTTACTGTCTATGGTTGCAGCCCATAATAGTGATTTCCTGGAGCATTACTTCTACTATGCATATGTGTTTCTGTTCAAGGGCGCCCTCTGGCTTCCAGTATGAATTAATCAGTTGTTTGCTGCTCACAACACCCTATTTTAGGTAAAAATAGACTTTTCACAAAAAAAAGGTAGACCAGACAAAAAATTGTCTGCGTTTTTTTTTCTAGGTTTTTTATTCGCGTAGCTTGTCAGTGAACTACGGCTCTGTGTAATAAATGCTGAAAGGAGGTGATGGAGATTTTCTGCTAATCACAGAACCGGCTTTACAGACATGATGTGCATGATGATCGTGTTCGATTAATCATGCAGCCCTAAACCATTACATACTGCACTCAAATCTGCAGAGTGGCTCTGACTTTGGGCAACTGGCATCAACTTCTCTAGACTGTAAATCTGGGCAAACGTTGTGAAGTGTATTCCTTTACATGTTTTGTTCATCATGAAAATTCTCACAACTTTTAAAATTTTTAAGCCTAAATGCAATCAGCAAAAGATAAAGCTATACATAGTCTATAAATGAACTACACCACTTGCATAACTCTTTTGGTCTTTAGAAAAAAACATTGGATGCACTTTATATTAATGTCTTTAACTATTATGTACTTACTTTCAAATGGATAATTTGATACTATCAACTTATACTTTTTATTACGTCTTGTAATTACATCTGTAATTACATCTATAATTACAGTTGACCATACCTCTACCCTTTATACCTAACCCTACCCCCAGACCTGCCCCTAACCTTACTCGTATCCTGTCTCAATAGCAGCAAAAGTGTTTTCCATTTAATTGTAACTTACAGTTCATTATTTTATTATTATGTACCAAGTATTTAAAGGCACCTAATATGAAGTGGGACTGAAACGTTTTTTATGAAAGTTTAATGTAGAATAGTTTGCGGGAGTGTGATAAACACGGTGAGACTGTAAAAGCAGACGAGTGAGTAGTTGAGAACTTGCTTGCTTCCATGTTTTGGCCTACAAAAATATGTCATGTTAAATGTTTATGTCTCATCATTTTCTTGTTGCTCTATAGCTTGCTGAAAAAGGGAAGTCCTTTGTGGACATTCAGGGCCTCACAGCTGCAACCATGGAGATCCTGTTGGATTTTGTTTACACCGAGACGGTGCTGGTTACAGTAGAAAACGTTCAGGAGCTGCTGCCTGCTGCCTGTCTCCTGCAGCTCAAAGGTACAAATGTACAAACCAGCTCAGCTCAAGTTGTTGTTTCTTTGTTATGGGATTTTAATATTACCAAGCCCATGTGATTATTTGGACAACTTCATGGTTTTCTTACATACACTGAAAGTAAATAACAAGATCAGCACATCTGAATAATGCACATGATGAAGCCTTTTTTTATTGTTTACCTGTGCTGATTATGATGCATTCATTTTGGTTCATTTTACATGTGGCAGCATGATGTGATTAATTGTGAAGGAGACAAACACAAGTACAAACCTGCATGAGATTAGGGGCAATTATTGCCACAGACCAGCTATTAGAGCTCAGCTGCAGAAGATAAAGATTACAGAAGAATCTGACTGATCTCTAAGAACTGAGGGTTTTTTTCTGTCTTCTGTCTCCATTAAAAAAATAAATAATTTGCATCCCATACATTGTTAAAATTAATCTGCAAAGGTTGTCAGTTTGCTCAAAGTGTAAGAGTAGTGTTGGTACACATCGCATAGCCATATGTTTTGCTTTTGTCCATTAATGTCACGATTCTGGAGCCAGGTCTAAAGAAGATTAGAGAACATATTCGGATAAATATGTAAAGACCCTTGGCTCTTTATACTTGGTCTGGTTCACAATAACTTGACACTTGCACCGAGGGGCTAAACTCTTGCTCAGAAGTTGCTTTTTACAACCCGAATTCCGGAAAAGTTGGGACGTTTTTTAAATTTTAATAAAATGAAAACTAAAAGACTTTCAAATCACATGAGCCAATATTTTATTCACAATAGAACATAGATAACATAGCAAATGTTTAAACTGAGAAAGTTTACAATTTTATGCACAAAATGAGCTCATTTCAATTTTGATTTCTGCTACAGGTCTCAAAATAGTTGGGACGGGGCATGTTTACCATGGTGTAGCATCTCCTTTTCTTTTCAAAACAGTTTGAAGACGTCTGGGCATTGAGGCTATGAGTTGCTGGAGTTTTGCTGTTGGAATTTGGTCCCATTCTTGCCTTATATAGATTTCCAGCTGCTGAAGAGTTTGTGGTCGTCTTTGACGTATTTTTCGTTTAATGATGCGCCAAATGTTCTCTATAGGTGAAAGATCTGTACTGCAGGCAGGCCAGGTTAGCACCCGGACTCTTCTACGACGAAGCCATGCTGTTGTTATAGCTGCAGTATGTGGTTTTGCATTGTCCTGCTGAAATAAACAAGGCCTTCCCTGAAATAGACGTTGTTTGGAGGGAAGCATATGTTGCTCTAAAACCTTTATATACCTTTCAGCATTCACAGAGCCTTCCAAAACATGCAAGCTGCCCATACCGTATGCACTTATGCACCCCCATACCATCAGAGATGCTGGCTTTTGAACTGAACGCTGATAACATGCTGGAAGGTCTCCCTCCTCTTTAGCCCGGAGGACACGGCGTCCGTGATTTCCAACAAGAATGTCAAATTTGGACTCGTCTGACCATAAAACACTATTCCACTTTGAAATAGTCCATTTTAAATGAGCCTTGGCCCACAGGACACGACGGCGCTTCTGGACCATGTTCACATATGGCTTCCTTTTTGCATGATAGAGCTTTAGTTGGCATCTGCTGATGGCACGGCGGATTGTGTTTACCGACAGTGGTTTCTGAAAGTATTCCTGGGCCCATTTAGTAATGTCATTGACACAATCATGCCGATGAGTGATGCAGTGTCGTCTGAGAGCCCGAAGACCACGGGCATCCAATAAAGGTCTCCGGCCTTGTCCCTTACGCACAGAGATTTCTACAGTTTCTCTGAATCTTTTGATGATGTTATGCACTGTAGATGATGAGATTTGCAAAGCCTTTGCAATTTGACGTTGAGGAACATTGTTTTTAAAGTTTTCCACAATTTTTTTACGCAGTCTTTCACAGATTGGAGAGCCTCTGCCCATCTTTACTTCTGAGAGACTCTGCTTCTCTAAGACAAAGCTTTTATAGCTAATCATGTTACAGACCTGATATCAATTAACTTAATTAATCACTAGATGTTCTCCCAGCTGAATCTTTTCAAAACTGCTTGCTTTTTTAGCCATTTGTTGCCCCCGTGCCAACTTTTTTGAGACTTGTAGCAGGCATTAAATTTTAAATGAGCTAATTAAGTGGATAAAAGTGTCAAATTTCTCAGTTTAAACATTTGCTACGTTATCTATGTTCTATTGTGAATAAAATATTGGCTCATGTGATTTGAAATTCCTTTAGTTTTCATTTTATTAAAACTTAAAAAACTTCCCAACTTTTCCGGAATTCGGGTTGTATTCCCCGAAGATGTAACTACTTAATTGGATTAAAGACAAACCACCATTATTTCACCAGTGATAATGATATATTTTAATTTAAAAGAACGAATGCATCACTTTAAGGGGACTGTGGATTATTTCAGATGTATCTGGTCTCCTTTTTTCCATCCTACCAGACTGAACTAAAGAAATTAGAGCTTGTTGTAATTATTTATTTATTTTATTCAATGCTGTTATGTTTGCACACTATCCAAGGGATGGGGTGTTTGTAAAGGTATATTTTATTATTAATATTATTTTTTTATTTATGTAATTTTTATTTGTTATGAGAAAGTATGTTTTTTTTGCAAACATTAACAGACACTTGTTATCTTATCTTATTTTAAACTTGAAGTAACAATGGTTGTTCTTTTTTTTCTGGGAACATGATACTTTCTTTTTCAAGATTCTTTGTTGAATAGAAAATTCAAAGAAGAGCATTTATATGAAAGATTTTTGTAACAATATAAAAATGTTTACCTTTTTAAACAATTTAACAAGCCCTTGCTGAATAATTAATTTATTTTCTAAAAAAGAAAGTTGTATAACATCCTTCTCTGAATACATCCAATTTAGCTAAAAACTCACTGTAGATATGTGGGGTAAAAAATACTGTTATTTTATTTTTTTATAGAAACAGAAAGTGATGGTTTTAAACAAATCAGAAAACATATTTTTTAAATATAAAAATAACATGAATCACATTCAGTCACTTGCCTTTGAAATGTGGTGTGTGACCACTCATACCCACTTCTCAGGATTAGAGTTTCATTTAATAATTTTGTCTCTCCTATTATGTTTACATTGGCCAACCACTGGCCAACTTTGAGATTGGAAGTGGAAGAAAAAGACGTGCATCGCTTTTAGCCTTCTAAGGAACACTGTGTCCTTGGAATTAAAATGGAAAACAACACATCGCAGATACTTTTAAGATCTGGCATCTATACCAATTTGAACAACATAAGTAGGGCAATTGTCTATTGTCTGAAATGGGATAATCTTTTCAGGCATCAACAAAATCTCTTGTGTACTCAAACTAGAGAACATTTCTGACAAAGGTTGTGACAAAAACCCAAAAGCCCTGTGACAAAGCCTGAAAGCTTTTTTGAAAAGTACTTCATCCTGAAAGTAATACATTTATGTTTGGCACAAACAAAAAGTAACTTGATACCTAGGTAACGCCTTCCCTTTTGTCAATAATGACAGTGGCAGTATCAGGCTTCTGGGTTGCTTTGAGCAGAAGGAAATGATAGTTTCCATTAAGAGCTGTATAACTAGCCAAATCCCTCAGGCAAATCCATTCTAGTCAGAGACCGGCATTAACGCGAATAATTGTTTCCTAGCACACTAAATTACCAATGGAAAAAAGTGTGTTCTTGAATCGAAGCAAGTTTGTCTGCCACACATAATATATCTGCAATATAAATCATTGACTTTGGTTTTCATTTCTGCTAAATGCATTTTCTTGATTTACTACTAATACCTGCTGTGGATTTAGATGTCATTCTGCTGTATTTCATGCAGATTGTATTTTCAAGCCAGTCTGATGTTTGTGTTTGTTCTCCACAGGTGTGAAGAGAGCTTGCTGTGATTTCCTTAATAGTCAGCTGGATCCATCAAACTGTCTGGGAATCAGAGACTTTGCAGAAACTCATAACTGTCTGGACTTGATGCAGGCAGCTGAACTGTTCTCACAGAAACATTTTGCTGAGGTGGTGCAACAGGAAGAGTTTATGCTGCTCAGTCAGAGCGAGGTGGAAAAACTCATCAAGTGTGATGAGATCCAGGTGAGATTGTCTGCATTGACCTTCTCTGCTCACATTCAGTCTGAACAAGTCCAAGTGCACTTGGGAAACTTTGTTGGCCATTCGTTATTACAACATTCAAGTCAGAAATATACAGAAGCAGTCTAAACAAAACAAAATAATATAATTTTACACCCAAGTAATATCTGAATTCAAAATGATGGAAATGGTTCTTTTCTGTCACTACTACACAACTAGTTACATGTAACGGCGTTATGTAATTTAATTACAAAATAAATGTAACCATAATCAGTTACAGTTACTAAGATAAAATTAGTAATTAAATTACAGTTACTTATGAAAATTTTAAAGATTACAAAAGGGATTACATTTGAATATTTACACACATCCACATACAGATTTAACTGATTTCTTTCCCAAATTGCACCGACTATTCTGAGACATATGGCCGCAATGCAGAAACATAGTCTGGTTCGTAGAATCCAGTCATAAAAACGGGATTGCTATTGTCTAAAACAGATGGAATATGCCACATTTTGGGCAAATAAATCAAACGAAGGTCAGTACACTTGAATCAAAGCATGATATGGACCACTAGTGTCTGTGAATATTAAGCCACAGAAGACAAAATATGAATCCTGCACTTTCTGCGTGTCTGTGGAAATCAGGCGCGGACTGGACATCGGGAGAACCAGGACAATTCCCGGTGGCCTGGCAGTCGATTTGGTCCACTATTTTTATATTATTATTGTATAATTGCCTGCCGAATGTACTAAAGCGATCATTTCCAAATCCGCCATTCCATAATTAAATCTCTAATAAATAATGGATCGGTTAGTCGCGACTGGCAATGGTTGTGCTCGCGCGCTCTCCGTGCCTCCGCCAAACGGTCTGGATCAGTCATAGAGTAATCAATGCGAGAGAGAGAGAGAGACCGGAGTTGACTGTGGAAGCGCACAGCTAGAGCAGAGAAGCAAAACTACTGTTCAGGGTTTCAAGTGCAGGTCAGTTTCGTCTGTAAAGATGCTTTTGTAGTTTTGCATTTGTTCACTAAGTCAAGCAGCAGCAGCACATTGCTCACACTCATTTAAAATATTGTATAAACGACATCATTATCTATTGTAATGTTACTGTAGTAATTTAGCTGAAAAATAATCAGATTTTATTATAGGTTTAGGGGGAGCTGCGACAGACAACCCCTATGAAAATTAACGTTTTAATATTTTGCCATAAATCCAGAGACAAAGGTTACTGTTGTTAAACCATGCCACAAATTTAAAATTTATTTACAAATTAATTTATTTAAAAATAAATACAAATGGTAAAACATTTGCAAAAACAAACAAAAATAAATATAAAACATGGTTACTGTACTTTTATATAATTAAAGCATAGTTAATTTTCGTAAGGGATAAAACATGACTTGTGTTCAGTATTAAGATTTTTCTATAAATATATTGTAGTGATGCACTCATTTTGACATGTAGGCAATTTAGAAAGTATAGTTTTGTTAAATCTTGAGTATTAAAGTCATGAGAGAGATGGATATCAGGGCAAAATAAAGAGACTGAAAAGAAAAATGGAAGTGAAGATGCAGTTCAGGAGAGAACTTTTAATTATTTTGCATGTCCCCAAACTAAAGATTTAAACATTTTTTTATGTCAGGTCCATACAAAACATAGTGTTGTCCATGAATTTGTTTGTATGAGTTTGAGATTTCCCGGTCTGAGATTTTTACCTAGTCCGCCCCTCGTGGAAATGAATGGCAAAGATATGTGGTTTCATTTACTACACATAGGCCTACTGAAGCTCGCAGTGTTTTCATCCTCTGCCGTCACAATACACGAGATTTAACTTGTAATCTGTAACCTATTACATTTCCAAAGTAACCTTCCCATCACTGTTTATTTATACATGCTTTCAAAACTAAATATTGTTGTTACATAAAACAAATTCATTGTGATTAACTTTAAACTTATTTTCTATAAACTGTTCCATACATCACCCTTTAAAAATGATTGAAATACATTCTGTAAAATTAAAAGAACTTGCAAAATCATTAACTGTTCTGTATCATCTAGAATTTTAGAGTTTTTTACTTTCTAACTATCATTTTCTTGGTCATTCATGTGCTTAGAACATATAAAAATGATACTTTCTACTCTTAAAGGCCACAAGTGATACAAAAGATTATTATAGAATGTACTCATTAGTTTACACACTTACTGGTCAGAGTTAGACAGTAATCTGCAAATTTGGCACAAAGGGAACCAGTTTAGGGGTTTTGAGCAACACATTTGACCACAAGTTTGAAATGGTATTTATTTTGTGTTTTTGAGACTTTTAGCCACTTTCAGTAATGAAGAAAATGCAGTAAGTGCAGACTCGTAAGCCTGCTTTTTTGTCTTGTTTTATACACATGGACTCGAACAAAAACATCTGCCTTTTGTGTTGTTAAATTCCTGTCTCTCACCACCGTCCAATTCTTCTAAAGGTGTAATTACAATGTTTGGACTTAAATTTATGGTTACTTGGAGAAGACACAGATATAAAACCATGAAAATCAAAAGCAACAAATAAAGTTAGTTTTGCTATGGTGTATCTGTGTTTTATGTGTGTAGGTTGACTCAGAGGAGCCTGTATTCGAGGCAGTTCTGAACTGGGTGAAGCACAACAGAAAAGAGAGAGAGCCATACCTACCTGATCTGCTGGAGTATGTGCGCATGCCGCTGCTCACCCCACGATACATCACTGATGTCATTGATATAGAGGTCAGATTCTGCTAATCAAATACATGCTGACTGCATGAATGTACAGGATGCTGCAGTTAGAAGCAAAGATGTTTAATGTTCATGGGGCCAACGTCCCCACCAGTGTACTCTGATTGAATTTATCGCATGAACAAAACAACCATACAGAACATATAGTTACACTACAAATATACAGAACAAATGAAATGCTCAACCTGTCCCCACACCCTCAAACCACAGCTAAATTACAAATAAATAAACATGCACAAGTTAAGACAGGAAAATAAAGATAGACTAAAGTAATAATGGGAAGTAATAGATCTCAAAGAAAGAGAAATAATTCTTTCAGAATTGGAAATGTAGAACAATTAATTGAACATAGAGTAAACCCAACCATGTTCTATTAACAATCTAATCAATCTGGGGCATTTATTTTAATTAAAGATAAAAGAAAACTTTAAAGATATTTAAATGAATCCACATTATCAAGAGGTAAACCATTGCCAAAAGTAATATTCAAATCAAAAGGAAAACATCAACGTTATGTACCAAACATCATTCATCAAGACTTCTTATTCAGTATAAGCATATTGAGTTAAAATTGGATTAAGAATGGACCGGACTGGAATAGAGAAAGAATACTTAATATACAATGTTTATATAGTTAATATACAATGATTATTGATTTAAAAATAAGTTTCTCAGAAAAGGAGTAACTCTTGCACATTTTTATATAGAGGGAACAGAACAAGTAGACCGAGGCCAATTAAATAAATCAGCAAGCGGACACATTAATACAAGGGCAGCTGATTTAACAAATTTAACTTTCAGTCCATCAGGACCAACACTACTATTGTAAAGTGTGTTTTTTTTGTGTGCATTATTGCATGATATTTGTACATTTGTATTGAGTGTTTCGTCTATTTTTTAGCCACTGATACACTGCAGTCTGCCTTGTCGAGATTTGGTGGACGAGGCAAAGAAGTTTCACCTCCGGCCAGAGTTACGCAGCGAGATGCAGAGTGCACGAACCCAAGCAAGACTCGGTCTGATGCCTCTGTGTGTTTTCAATATTTAGGCCTGAAATTGATCATCAGTGTATATATAAATCATTATGTCAGTTCATTCTTTCGCTGAATTAGTTTTGTGTGTCGTAACATGTTCATGATCTTCTTGTGAAGCCTTGTATAACTACTTTTTAACATTGGAATGGGTTTTAGGTGCCAAAGAGGTTCTATTGGTAATTGGAGGATTTGGCAGCCAACAATCACCCATTGACGTTGTTGAGAAGTATGATCCAAAAACCAGAGAGTGGAGCTTTCTTCCTGTAAGTTATATGTTGTCCATTGATTAGAAAACATTTGCCCAATGTCAGTGAGCAACAGTGATGAAGCAAACAGCATGTCTGTCTGTCATGTAGTATATTTTTAAGATGTTAATGTGATAGTGTAATGCTGTAATTTGACCAGCAGTTAATTTGTCTCAAAACATTTATGTTCCAGAACATTGCAAGGAAGCGACGTTATGTTGCCACCGTCGCCCTGAATGATCGCGTCTACGTTATTGGTGGATACGATGGCCGATCACGCTTGAGTTCAGTTGAGTGTTTAGACTACACAGCAGATGAAGATGGAGTCTGGTACTCTGTTGCCACAATGAATGTACGCCGAGGCCTTGCAGGAGCTACAACTCTCGGAGGTATCCAGAATGCTTGTTTTCTTCGTTTTTAGAAGAAGCTTTTTTTATATATATAGAGTTTTAGTAGTTTCTTTTGGATTCTTGGTCAAGGTCGGTTGTGTTTATGAATACTTCTAGGCACATGAGCTTTGAATAAAGCAGTACAGTTCACATAAGCCTGAAACTGAATCTGCCAACCAAACGAGTTCAGTGAGTGTGAGTTATGTGGGTTTGGTGGATGTACAGCAGGGTGATTTTCTTCAAACAATGTTCTTAGTCTACATCGTCTGAAGATCTTTCTCTTTTGCAAGTTGGTTGAGCAAACCAGCTGCGTGTCAATCAAAATGTTGGTATTTTCAGAACTAGTCAGGTTTAGACTGATTTTTTCCCCCCTTTTCACAGATATGATCTATGTTGCCGGTGGATTTGATGGTAGTAGACGTCACACCAGCATGGAGCGTTATGACCCCAATATTGACCAGTGGAGCATGCTGGGAGATATGCAGACTGCAAGGGAGGGAGCAGGACTTGTTGTAGCCAGTGGACTCATTTACTGTTTAGGTAATGTGTTTGTTTGTTGTAGAAGGTAAAAGAATATGATTTTGGTCTTGTGCTGAAAATCCAGAAATACAGTTGCTCATAACTAGCATACATAATAGCAAAAAGGGCTTGGCACAGACATGTTCAGATAGACATGTAGCTTTTCAGACAGTGTAAACATTGTGTTGTGTTGTGGATTCAGGTGGTTATGATGGTCTGAACATCCTGAATTCTGTAGAGCGGTATGACCCTCACACAGGACACTGGACCAGCGTCACTCCCATGGCCAACAAACGCTCAGGTACTCTCACATAAGAATCTTTTTTAACATGTTAAAGGAATAGTTCACCCAAAAATAAAAATTTGAGCTTATGCTATGCCTATGTAATTTGCTGGAATGCCACTCTTTCATGAATGCGCGTACAACATCAAGCAGAAACTAGGAATTATGGTTCATAAACTTTTAAAATGCATATTTTTTTTACAAATATTTAGGTGAATAGAAACATTTCTACATATAGCATGTTGTATACACTTCCCTTCAAACGTTTGGGGTCGGAAAGATTTATGTTTTTGAAAGAAGTCTCTTCTGCTCACCAAGGCTGGATTTATTTGATCAAAAACAGTAAAATAATATTGTAAAATGATGTATAGAAGAGACAATAAATAAACTTTTGCCCTATATAAACTTTTTTTTATTATTAGTTTGAGATCAAACAATAATTTGCAGATCTCCACTGCTATATACTGTGGCTACTTTCATCTACAGGGGCTGGTGTGGCTTTGTTGAATGATCACATATATGTTGTTGGAGGGTTTGACGGCACGGCCCACCTGTCTTCTGTAGAGGTGTACAACATCCGCACAGACTATTGGACCACTGTGTCCAATATGACCACACCACGCTGCTACGTAGGAGCCACGGTCCTGAGGGGCCGCCTTTATGCCATTGCAGGGTAAGATGTCAGTATAGCATAGTAGACTCTTCTCTATTAGGTCTTTGTCTTGGTTACTACCAGAAAATAAATGAATGACTTAATCTTTTGCTTTGATTTTGCATCTGTGTTCTTTCTGCAGATATGATGGGAACTCACTGCTCAGCAGCATTGAATGTTATGACCCCGTGATTGACAGCTGGGAGGTGGTGACTTCAATGGCAACACAACGCTGTGACGCAGGAGTTTGTGTGCTCAGAGAAAAATGAGAAGAGGTTTAATTCTGACATAGAGGCCCTTTTTATATCTGGACACTGGAATCTGCACTCCCCTGTTCAGCGAAGCATCAGATCCCATTACCAGCCTTTTTATGGCTCTTTCCTGTTTTGGATTTAAGTTTTGTTGCCATCTGATCTCAGTCCTTGTTTTCCCTTAATGAGGGATAAAACACTAACTTTATGATACAGTCAACTTGTGTTTTGCCACCATGTTTTTGTCGTCTTCATAGAGACTCTGTGATTTTTGGTTCCCTGAGAGATTCACTCAGTTGGGTCCTTTAAAGTGCAATATAATAATCTACTGGTGTTGAAATGTCTCAGAGAAGAGACAAGTATGTGTATGCCTTACTGCCCTAGTGACTGAATCCTTCCTGAAGAAGTGAACATTGCCAGATTCTTTAGGATGTGACAACAGAGGTGCTTTGTGTAATCTGTGTCAATCCTGTCTTTGACATCCGTTTTGACAAAGTCACCATCATCTCTGGTTGCTGGGGCTCGTCACATTGACTCAACCCTTTATATATATGTGCCTGAAGCACCAGGGATTTTTCCATTTTCGTGTATAGAAACATCAGTAAGAAATCATGAAGCCAGTGTGCTGGTGTTTTAAGTGTGTTTAGTAGTGTCAATCTGAATGCACGGGTGAATTTAGTAGTGCTCTCTCAGTGAAACCGTGTTGTTAGATACTGGAAATTTACCCATTTATATGAATGAAGGATGACTTGCATGGTGGATGTTCTGCAGTATTTCATTGATGTGGTATGCAGTTTTAATAGTGTGGCTCCATGATAAAGACAATAAAGGAAATGTCTGTTTATCATTTAACACAATTGAGGTGTACATCATCGGCTCACCTGTGAGAAGATTTTTTGCCATAGCTGCACATCCTTAGCCAAAATTACAAAAACATTTCAATGCTTTTTGTAAGGGGTCTGGTAATTTTGCGGTAATTTCATACATCATTTAAAGACCCATCAAAATAGGTTTATATATTTATTTATTGTGCTTACGACGTATTTCTTATTGGAACGGGAAATTTGGGGTGGTATGTATTTAATGCCGTCTTCAAGTGCACCTTGGCAACTCATACCATTCAAAAAGGAAAACATGGAAGTAGCGTAAATACAGTAAAAATATTATTTTGTAAACAATAAAACCCAGAAAACTACTGATTTCAAAAGTGAGTTAAAAATAATAATTTCTATGATTTTTTAAATAAATTTCATCACTGCCTTTTTTGTTTTACTTTCGGTGAATTGCTCACTGAACAAAGATTGTAAATATTTTGGCGTTGATAGTTTATTTGTCTGTCAGATTAAATTTGAACTTTCTTAAGAAACCTCCCCCTTTTGTGAATGTGAAGAAGGAAAATGCAGAGACGTTCGCCCTCGACTCCAGAAGAACGGTGTTGCAATACTTTCAAATATAAAGACGAGAGTTTGGTTACACCAATCGTATGGCGAGGAGGGTGCGCCTGGCCAATCGCGCTTTGCGGCGGGCGGTGTTTGTTCACGCTCTTATATAGACGGAAGCGCGCATTTTGGACCCCTCATTGCTGTGTTGGCGGAGATACGTTACGCGTCTGCAGTCAACGGAGCTCAAAAACTACTTTTCTTTGCTATTTTGCACTGAATTACTTTTCAACGTTTTCTTAAAAACTTGATTCCACGAAACCTAAGGCAAAATGGTAAGTGCGATTCCAGTCTTTAAAATTTTATTCTTTACAGCTTTAATAATAAAAAGTCAAATGTGGTCTTTCCCACCAAAACGAGTTATTTTTGAAGTTGCGCATTATTTAACTGTTTAATTTAGTAGTCGTGTGGCTGTTGTTGAAACATCTTAAAGGGCCAGTTGACTTAAATGTAAACGTACTGTCATTCAATATGACTTTCGCTCTTCCGTGGACCGCAAAATTACATTTTGTAAAGACTTAACGTTAACTTACATCCTTCATTCACGTTCAAAAAGATGCGACCTTTCGTATCTTCCGTGTATTCGTTTTCACGTGAAATAATTCGTGTGCGCAATGCAGAAAGTACGACACACTTTGAAAGCGATTTTCCCCCGGCCGGTATATATGGTTTGATCGTAATATGATATAACTTAACTCAGAAGCTGGCGCGAGGAATTCGTGGGATCCCACCGCAGAAGGCCGTTCACGCGCAAGGTCCGGTAAGAGCGCGAGGCTGGGGGATGGGAGTCTGCTGACTGTTTTTCCCCCAACTTCTACAGAATTTCCCCCCTCAAGATACACTTGGAGCGGTCATTCATTTAAAGTACCGTACCGTTACTCGTTTTGGTCGTCGCTTTGATGTTGGTGGGTGAATAATAATTCTCTTGTATCTCTATTACGCCACAGCTCAGGTTACTGGCTCCTTCCTGTCGCCCATTTTGCGATAAAGCACGAGAGATCAGAGAACACGCACTCAGAGTCACTTTACTACTTTTAACCTTAACCTGAAAGATCTTGTGCTTGTTTCAAAAACATTCTTATTTGGATGTGCTTGAGATACCAGCTTTTCACCTGGACACTTAAGGATATAGTTCACCCAATATTTATAATTCTGTCCTTTGTTCAAAACCTGTTGCATTTTTACGCAAATGGGGATATTAGGCAAAATTTACAAGTTTCAGTCATCTTGCAAGTAATTGAATTCATTTCCCCCTCTATATAAAGGAATTGAATGGTGACGGAATTTTTTTTTATTTTTTTGTTCCACTGAAGAAAGTCACACAGGTTTGGAGCATTCTCGAAACATTATTTTATCACGACGAAGGGACATGCATTGTGCAAATAATTTCTGAGAGATTCAGGAAGTACATATTTACCGGATATAAGTGTTCAGATCAGACCAAATAATGATTAATTCAATGCAAGAATGTCCTCCGTTTTCCAGGTTTGGTTTCTTCGTGCAGTTAACCCTGACCTTTCACTTATGAATTATACGATTACTACTGTAATTATAGTTTAGCTCAAGGTTCAAAGGCAACATCCAACATTCAGTTAACTCCAACTTGACCGACACTAGAAACATTTTTAAATATATTAGCTGCCTGGAAAAAGAGTAACGGCTTGGGACACAAACGTTTTAGATCAGGTTTTAAAAAAGAAAAAAAAAAACCTTCTACATTGAGAAAAAGTCTAGCCGTGATGTACTTAAGATTAATTTATTAATAATGCTTGGAGCCACTTAGAGCCTCTTTTCAGGGCTTAAAGTTCTCTGGCACTGTGCTGGATTTCCTGCGAGCAGCGTTTGGCTGTGGGGGAAAAATAATCCTACGTTTAAAAAAAATTAAAAGTTTGCTTGTGACTAAATATTAAAAAGTTGATGGATTTAAACATCGTTTAATCACGCTGTAAAGTGAAACATCACCAGGTTGTTTGCGCCCTCTGCAGGTATTTGTTTTAATACATAATGTGCTTGGTTGTGTGTTCTGTTGTTCAATACAATCATGTAATTTCCTGGTTTTGATATTTTATTTGAACCAACTATTATAGCCTCATCGTTAGTTTATATAAATAGTCACACTAAAGCCTGGTTTTCAACCAGGTCTATTTGTTACAAAAAATATCAGATTATTCATTATCAAAATAATCAGAAGATTACTTAATTACCAAAAGAATCATTAGTTACAGCCCTAGATTAATACAAATATTTTGAAATACAACTGCATTATTTAACTTTTTGTAATTAAAGGACAAATATCTTGTCTTAAAAATAGTATTAAAATATCATCACGTTTAAGTAAACAAAGTATCTGCATTTTGTCTCATCTCGTGGATTGTCACATCCCAATGTTGATAAGCAGTGATATAGCTCTTAATTTTCCAAGTGTATGATACAGCTTTCATTCTTTAGTTTAGGTCAACCATATATTCATGAAAAAAGAAAATCAGTTTGAATTAAGACAGCAATTACTTTGCCACAGTAGCCTTTCAAATGTTAAAGTTGCCGCAGTCATTTCTTGCTTTGCATGTGTTGCACCGCCCCCAGAAAAAAGTTCAGGATCAGGGATTTTTGCTTTAACCCCTGCTCTTTTTCTTTGTGCAGCGTGAGTGCATCTCCATACATGTGGGCCAGGCTGGAGTACAGATTGGCAATGCATGCTGGGAGTTGTATTGCCTGGAGCATGGCATCCAGCCTGATGGCAATATGCCGAGTGATAAGATCATTAGTAAAAGAGACGACTCCTTCAGCACTTTCTTCAGTGAGACTGGCTCTGGGAAGCATGTGCCACGATCTGTGTTTGTGGATCTGGAGCCTTCAGTCATTGGTGGGGGATTATTTATTATTATTTTTTATTTTTTTCATTGTTGGTTTAATAAATGATTCCAATTAAACGATCAATCGTCATAAAACTAAGCTTGTAGCAAATCTTTGTTTTATGACACCTGAAATGTTAAAATTAATGTGTGCATTATGTCCAACATCCAGAGTGCAGTAGTTTCAAAAAGTGTAAATGGCTGGTTTTATGTTTTAAAGAGCTGGATTTCAAAAATAAATGTAAATTGTATTTTTGTTTCAGATGAGGTCAGGACTGGGACCTACAGACAGCTGTTTCACCCAGAACAGCTCATCTCTGGGAAAGAAGATGCAGCCAACAATTACGCCCGCGGCCATTACACCGTTGGCAAGGAAATCATTGATATAGTGCTGGAGCGTGTCCGGAAACTGGTATGAATTATGATTGAGCTACAGAGAAATGCAAAGTAGGGACGTACTAATAAGACGATAAAAGTGTTCATGTTATGGCCATTATTTTTTTTCTCCTATTCGTTAAAAGTAACAAACAAATAGAAATTAATCTTTTAAAATGCTACTAGTGATTTTTGGCTGTCACAACTTCATGTACAGTATGAAAAATGTATATTCTGAGCTTCACTAATACATTTAATTTAGTTAATTTTAATATTTATATTTAAATACGTAATGGAAATGCATTTATTCTTTGCCACGAGGTGGCGCTTTTGCGGTTTCCCCTGGTAAGCTGTACACAAAGCAGCTCAGCACTCATAAACTCTGCTTTATCAAGAATTATAGATAAAAAGAAATTAATATGCCAACAACATGGTTCAGAGGACAGTCGGTTCCCTTGAGATGCATTCAAATAAAGACTTGTTTTGACTTGAAACATGCAGCGCTCATATTTATTCAATGACATCATTGCCTTTTGAAGTTTAATCCGGCCACATCGCGACTCTTTTCTTACCCTCCCCAACTGTAAGACATCTTGATATCATAATTAAAACATTTCTTATACTATTTAACTTATTTAAAACTTTTTAGATATCTTTTTAAGATGGCCCGTTGGGCACGGCAGTGATTAATTTTGGTAGCCCAACTGGAAAACGCAATAGCCCCGGGGACGTGGCAATTTTACGACCCCTGCGATCGCTGACAGACATCACTATGTTGAGCCTGCATTGTGATTTCCCCACCCCAGTTCTGCAATCTGTTGCTTCCTAATTCCGTGTTAGGAAAGTAAATTAAGTGTACTATGGAACCCCTAAAGGGAATAAATAGCCTACGAGATGGAAGGATTTTATATGTATTAGTGCTGGGCAACAATTAAAATGTTTAATTGCATGATTGATTTTGTGCATTGTTATACAAAGAACTAATAATGCATTCAAAAGTTGTGTACTGTGCAGTTTTTTTCATCTAAAAGTACTGCTATATGAACAAAAGTGTAATAACAATTGGTTTGCAAACACTTGCAAATGAGCTGTTACAATAAATGATCTGTGGGGTATTTTGGGCTACACCCAAACCACGCACACTAAAAAGCCTGTCAAACAGCACCTGATTACTGAAGTAAATTGTCTTTTGTGCTAATATTGTCAAAACTTTTTAAAATCTTGTTCCACAATGTAGTTTCTAAATTTAAAATTTGTGCCGTTTAGACCGTGCATCTGATAACATGAGTTTGTTTTTGTTTTATAGACAGACCAGTGCACTGGTCTCCAGGGTTTCCTTATTTTCCACAGTTTTGGTGGAGGCACTGGCTCTGGTTTCACCTCTCTGCTGATGGAGCGTCTCTCAGTTGACTACGGCAAGAAGTCCAAGCTCGAGTTTGCCATCTATCCTGCTCCTCAGGTCTCCACCGCTGTGGTTGAGCCATACAACTCGATCCTAACCACCCACACCACCCTAGAGCACTCTGACTGTGCCTTCATGGTAGATAACGAGGCTATCTACGACATCTGCCGCAGAAATCTCGACATCGAGCGTCCCTCATACACCAATCTCAATCGTCTCATCGGCCAGATTGTGTCCTCCATTACCGCTTCCCTGCGCTTTGATGGTGCCCTTAATGTTGATCTGACCGAGTTCCAGACCAACTTGGTGCCATATCCCAGAATCCACTTCCCCCTGGTCACATACTCCCCCATTATCTCTGCTGAAAAGGCTTACCATGAGCAGCTGTCTGTGTCTGAGATCACCAGCGCCTGCTTTGAGCCATCTAATCAGATGGTGAAGTGTGACCCCCGGCATGGGAAGTACATGGCCTGCTGTATGCTGTATCGTGGTGATGTCGTTCCCAAAGATGTGAATGCCGCTATTGCCAACATTAAGACCAAACGCTCCATCCAGTTTGTGGACTGGTGCCCAACTGGATTCAAGGTGGGAGAGATTGACAAGACAACATTTTAAATGTTCTTTCTTCACACTTCATTAAACTTAATGTCTCCTCCTTTTTTAACAGGTTGGCATCAATTACCAGCCACCTACAGTGGTCCCCGGTGGAGACTTGGCCAAGGTACAGAGAGCTGTGTGCATGCTGAGCAACACCACGGCTATTGCCGAGGCCTGGGCCCGTCTGGACCACAAGTTTGATCTGATGTACGCCAAGCGTGCCTTCGTTCACTGGTATGTTGGAGAAGGAATGGAAGAGGGAGAGTTCTCCGAGGCCAGAGAGGATCTTGCTGCACTGGAGAAAGATTATGAGGAGGTTGGCACTGAGTCTGTGGAGGATGAAGAGGAGGGAGAGGAGTATTAAAGATACTTTAAGAGGCTGATCTGACACCAGTTTACAGTCAAGAAGAAACTGGTGATACTTCAGCACTTATAGCAGTATTTGCCTCTCCATTGCCAAGCTGCTTTATGAATACCCAATGATGGGTAACAAAGCCCTGATGTGTGTTTATAAATGTTGTTTTGTTCTTTTCTATACCTCTTTTGTCTTATTTCAAAGAAACGAGTTGCCAAAGGCATTTCTGTCTGTGAACACTTTTTGTAAGCTGTCTTTGTCTCTCACACATGCTGTAAGTGACTGATACAGTTTAAAAATAAACTTGTCATGTGTCTTGATTTTGTGTATTAATTCCCAAGAATGCATGAATTGATTAGTGATGTGAAGCTTTAGTCTTCATGATGCTTGACGTTGCATTTCCACTGGCATGTAGCTAGTACAGCACAGCATGTGTTTCGTCACCGCGCACGCTGGCTGACTGAATTCTCTTATCAGAAACCAATTGAAGATGTAAGATATTAATTTTACAGTGTAAACCGCTTTAGAGATTATTATCGGAGTTTCTGAGAGTGAACCTGCTGGACTGAAGTGAAAATGTTCTTAGCTAATGTAAACGTTCTATGCTCTCCTTTTGTATAATGCAAGCTCTTTATAGGCTTATTATTAATTTGCAATGGTTTTTATTAAAGGGTTAGTTCACCCAGATAGCAAAATTATGTAATTAATAACTTACCCTCATGTTGTATTAAACCCGTAAGACCTCTGTTTATCTTCGGAACAGAGTTTAAGATATTTTAGATTTAGTCCGAGAGCTCTCAGTCCCTCCATTGAAGCTGTGTGTACAGTATACTGTCCATGTATACCTTTAAGTTAAAATTACAAATCAGTCATTTTGAAAATATATCTGGTACTTAAGTAATAAGACAGATTTTTATGCAAAGTTAATAGATTACACTATTCGGCTACTTTGCCCTTCACATATAGATAAACTGACAATCTATAAAGGTACACCTATTTGAGAATTGAGATATTTCATAATATATTGGAACAATTAGAATTTTTTTTTTAAATAATAAAACCCCTGCTGAAAAAAATTGGACACCATTACAAAATTTGTAATAGTTTTAGGGAGTTGTATTGGATTTACTGGAAACTAATGGATCCTGTTATTCTCTACTGGTAATTAATAATAATTCATTACATTTATATAGCGCTTTTCTAGGCACTCAAAGCGCTTTACATAGGGCCAGGGGGTATCTCCTCATCCACCACCAGTGTGCAGCATCCACCTGGATGATGCAACGGCAGTCATATTGTGCCAGAACGCCCACCACACACCAGCTTACTGGTGGAGAGGAGACAGAGTTATGGAGCCAATCAGCGGATATGGGGATTGTTAGGAGGCCATGATGGTCAGAGACCAATGGGCAAATTTAGCCAGGATGCCGAGGTCACACCTCTACTCTTTTCAAAAGACATCTTGGGATTTTTACTGACCACAGAGTCAAGACCTCAGTTTAACATCTCATCCGTTGTTGTTCTCATCACTTGTTGACAGTATAGTGTCCCCATCACTACACTGGGGCGCTAGGACCCACACAGACCACAGGGTAAGCACCCCCTGCTGGCCTTGCTAGCACCTCTTACAGCAGCAGCCTAGTTTTCTCAGGAGGTCTCCCATCCAGGTATTGACCAGGCTCAGCCCTGCTTAGCTTCAGTGGGAAACCGGTCTTGGGCTCCAGGGTGATATGGCTGCTGGAGGTTGGTTGCCTCCTATTGGTGGCTTGTTAAAACACTACAGAAAACCATTTTTTTCCAAAACCTTTGTTTTGTTTTGTTTTTCATTAGGAACCTAAGCCTATGTCAGTTATACAGTAATATTGTGGCTGCTATGTGTCACATGACAAACATGACAGCCCCCCCCTCACTTGTGCCCCCTCAAAAACGATGACCCTGACACTAAAATACAAAATGATTTATCAAATACATGAAACATGATGAAATGTTCATTTTAGATTAAATTGTTATAGATTACTTCTAGAGATTGCAGTGATAGATGGCATGATGTAAAATGACAATGAATAATACTTAAAGTAGGTTCAGATTAATTTTAAAATTGTTCCCCCTAAAAGCACAAGTGGCCCCTGTCTGGACCCCACAGTTATTGTGGTCTAGAACTGCCCCTGCATCACACCATAGCTGTTTCCTAAAGCAAAAATGAAGTCCTTAACATGTAGGCCTACAGTAAAGTCAAGTCAAGTCTGCTTTATTGTCAATTTCCACATGTACAGTACATACATACAGAGAATCGAAATTGCGTTACTCTCAGACCCCGGTGCAAACAGATAACATTAACATTAAAGCCTAAAAATCTAGATCAAATGTAAAATGTAGATACAACTATACAATAAGGGAATGTAAAAAAAGACATAATAAAATTAAAAATAAAGTTAAATAAAGCAGCGCAAGGCAAATGGCAGATAGAGTGAAATCAATGAAGTGAACCACAGTGCAGATAAAAGATTTTTTTTTTCAAAGGGCTCAAGAGCAGTTATTTTATTTAACTGACTGATGAGGTAGTGGGGGGGGGGGGCAGGCTTGATGTGGTGCATGGCTAGCCGTTCAAACCACTTCATGAGGATGGGGGTAAGTGCAACAGGACAGTAGTCATTGAAACAGGATGGAGATGGCTTCTTCGGAACTAGAATGATGGTGGTAGTTTGGAACATTTGGGAACAACATTCAGGATGAGCACATAATTAAAAAAATTATGTTGCTATTTGAAAATCTAACTTTCAATTTAAAACCTATTACAGTGCATGTGGTAAAGAGGTTTGCATACTTAAGCTAAAGAAAGAGGGTTGTACTAGAGATCCAAACAGTAAAGTTTTGTGTTGGTAGTAAACAGTATGTGAGATCAGGACGACTTGTATTTGGCTTATTCAGTACTCAAATGTTATACCTACAGTGGAATACTGCAAAAAAGGTTACTATACCACTCTTCCCTATTAGTCAAACATTTTTATTGTGTTTATATAGGCTATTTATTATTTTGACAGCAATGTTAACCAAAGTTGCCCCATGTATCATCAGCCTAAAACTCTTATCGTTAGATGAAAGTATTAAACTAGTCAAAATAATGAATAGAGGAGAGGTATTTTTTTCTGATTCTGTGCAAGAGGGTGTTCTTTTTCTGGTCCAGGTTCAGTAGCTTGTTTTTTCCAGGCCCAGGAAAGATTATGTAAGCACATCAAAAGTAAAATTTCTCTTTACTTACAAAATACCATTTACAACGATTCTTTACAATTCTGTGCAAAACATTTCATAAAAGCAAAATGGTTTATTAATTTATGCAATCAGTGTTATTTTTTTTTACTCCAAAAAAACAAAAACAAGGCTTTAAAACCACTTTATTTTTAATTCATAGCATGCAAAAATCTGAAGACAAGGTTGCTTTGAATGGCAGGCAACTGAGACTGTAATTTTATCATCTACCAGCAGGGGCTAAGTGGCCCATGCTTCAAACAATTAAAGTGAGGTCTCTCAAGGATTTGCAGCTTTTGGCTCAGACCATGTTACTAACAATGGCCACAACATTCCGTTACCTCCCGCTGAAAACAAATCCTCAATATATATATATATTAGGGGTGTAACTGTACGCAAAAATCACGGTTTGGTACGGACCTCGGTTTTAAAGTCACGGTTTGGTTCATTTTCGGTACAGTAAGGGAAAGAAATGCAAACATTAAACTGCAGGTTGTTTATTACTATAAACTTTTTTTAACAATTTGTTTACAATTTTTTAAAATACTTTTTAATAAAATATATATAAAATTAAAAAAGAATAAGAAATAAAATACTGCTGCAAAGTTCTCCACTAAATAAAATACTCTCAGTTTCAAACCAATATCATATAATAAAATATAAATAAATAACTATGATTACAGTGCAGCATTACCAATCACAGCTTGTAGGCCTGCTCATATTTAAAATATATATATAACTTTTTCAAAGTGTAAAGTCTGTTTAAATGCCGACGGGAGCTGCGTTTGAATTACAATCGTTTTTTTCCTAGTTGTAGTGATGTTCACACTCGCGTGATGCCTTTTGAAAACCTTAGGCCGGTGACACACTGGCATATTGCACCTGTCAAACATAGTCAATACTGTTGACGGTGTCCTTTATCAGTAGGCTTTATATTTATGCTCAACATGAAGTATAGATATTGTTGTCGTGAAGACAAGATGCTGGTCTGTCGGCGGCCTCCCTCTATGTCACCTACAGTAGCAGCAGCGCGCCAGCACCGCGTCAGGCACGATTCAAGTGTGTAAAGACACAGAAAACGCGAAACAGCCGTCACGCAACTGACAAACAGCAGAAACGCCATGCCACGCAGCCAGTGTGTCACCAGCCTTAGAATCAGCTGCAGGGCGGGATTTGCTCTGAACGCGGAGACTTCCGCCACTTAATGTTCGTTTGGAAACACGAAAATGTACCTATGTTCCGCAATCAAAAAATGCATTCGGTCATTCGGTACACACAGGGCCGGCTTAACCATAAGGGCAACTGGGCAATTGCCCAGGGGCCCAAGACCTCTAAAGGGCCCAGGGAAGCAAGGGCACGAGCAAAATACTGTATCTGGTAATCTCCCGCTTTATATTAAACAAACTGTCAACACGGGCTTTTGCGCTGCACAGAGAGACGCTGCGCTGCCTATGACTTTGAACGTGAGTTGAGAGCGGTTGAGAGTCAGTCTCATGCGGAATGACCAATGAAGAGAGGGCCTCAAGTTAAGACCCTCTCCTCATTGGTCAGTCCGCATGAGGTGTGTCAAATGTTACGCCGAGCGGGTTACGTCAGGCGTTGCTACAACAGATAAAAATCTGACATGGAGAAGCTAAGTGGGAGCGCGAAGCGGAAATTAAAAAAGGAAAAGGACATCAGAAACGCAGAAAATTTTAAGTATATACCTAAAATAGGTCATTTCTTCACTCCTGTTAATGTTGCCGACAGTTCTGTTAAGTCAGCTTCCGTCAACGACGAGGACAACTCAGCTAGCCAGGACTTTTCTTCAAGATGCCAAATGAAAGCAAACATGCACTCCCTAATTATTTAGGATTAAAATTGTGTGTTTTGCCAGGTTTTGAAGTATTTATTTTTATCTTTCTATTTTAGCTATTGGACATGAACTTGTTAGCGGCCTTGATTTGGAAGATGTTATACACCAGTTTGCACAGTCAAAGTCCAGAAAAAACCCATTGTAAGATGTGTTTGCCAAATGAAGGCATTTCAAATTCAAACATGCACTTCCTCATTATTTAGGACTAAAATTGTGTGTTTTGCCAGATTATGTAGCATTTATTTCTGTCTTGTCTTCTTCAGAGAAATTGACAGATTTCTAAATGTTTATGTAGCACTAAAATGTTTAACTGGTTAATTGTGCTGTGATATGTTGTTGTTCTATTTTAAAACAAGTTAAAATGAGCTTAGGATAAAAATGTTTATGAGCAGATAATAGTGATACTGCATTTTATTTATTTATTTTTTCCTTGAGGTGTCAGCTTTATTAAAATGCTGTATATTGTTGTGGAGGGATAACTGGCAGATTTCAAATTGTTTGTGTTGGACTAATAACTTGATTGCCTTGTTGAATTCTGAGGAGACAGGGTCTTTCTGCTTAAAATGAGCTGAGGACCAAAATGTTTCTTGATGTGTTGTCTGTGGTCTTCTGTTATAGCTCTATCAATTCAATACATTTATATTGGGAATAAATGTTGTTAAATAAACAATGGTTTGAAAGTGGTTGCTTATTTATTCATTTTTGTGAAAATGGAGGATATTTCCCTCCCTCTCAATGTAGTGGGTCAATTTTACCAGATTATACAGATGCTGATGTGTTTTGTTTTCATAGCATTATATGTGAGTGAATGTCTTTGATAGGGGACATAGTAGTGCATTTGTAGTTCTATGAGCATTTAAATATTTGTAAATCAAAATACACCTGATGACAGTTAGAATTTGAAGTATTGAGTATATTTACTGTATATTACAGTAATATATTCTGTATATGACCATATTATGGTGATCCCATAATTAATCTGGCCCTGGGTACACACGTGCACCATACCGAAAGCCCTGTACCGAAACGGTCCAGTACGAATACACGTACCGTTACACCCCTAATATATATATACACTGATCTAAATGATGGTCAACCTGCAATACAATAATTGTGTTTTTTCACCGCAACTATTTTTGTAGACATTTTTGCCCTCCCACATCAAAATATAAATACTTTTACTTAAAATAAATGAAACTAATGTACACCATTGATTATTTTAATGACTTTGCGATGAAAGCATCATGATCCAAACTTGAAGGGGGCAGCTGTGGCCTAATGTTAAGAGAGCCGGTCTAGTTACCAGAAGGTTGCCGGTTCAAGTCTCGGTGCTGGAAGGAGTTGTAGGTGGGAGGGAGTTAATGAACAGCGCTCTCTTCCACCCTCAATACCCGTGACTGAAGTGCCCTAGAGCAAGGCACAGAACCCCCAGTAGCTCCCCGGGTGCTGGATATATAGCTGCCCACTGCTCTGGGTGTGTGTTCACAGTGTGTTCGCTTCTCACTGCTGTGTGTGTTTACTTGGATGGGTTAAATGGAGAGCACCAATTCCGAGTATTGGTAACCATACTTGGCAAATGTCACGACCTTCAAATGCAATAGGACTACTATTTTTTCAAATAAAACAAAGACTTCCATTCCACTTCAACATGTCCATTCATGTTAATCTACAATAAATTTTCTGAATCTCAGTCTCATACGTGGCCTTGTTATTTATATATTGAAATATAGCATTTATTAAAACGTTAGTTTAACATTTAAGTGAATTGCTACTAGATTTGCCTTTATTTCAAAACACAAAAGTACACCACTATTTAAAGCGCTTTACTACAACGCCCCCTCCCCCGCGCAATTCGTCACACTCTATACGCAAGTCGTCCAATCAGCAGCCGAAGTGAGTATATTTAAAGAAGAAGTCCCGGCCACTATCAGCTGTCACCTGAAGGTATCCATACGCGGAGGTAAACACTGGGGCGGAGCGAGTCAGTTGACGGCTTCGAGCGCATGCTGTTAGCAGAAGTTTATGTAAAGATACAGAGAACTCATAAAGTTTTTACATTTACAGTAAACCGTGTGGAACAAACGTAGTATTTATGTAAAGTTTAACGTAATCGTACAACTCGACATTGCCTTTGAACTTGTAATGCCTTGCATGCTTCTATTGTGGACCCTGTAACACGAACTTGACAAAAACGGACTTCCTTGAAAATAAAAGGATTTGAGTCTTTCATTTTATATAACACCTCATTATTAGTCATCTGTAAATAACTGAACAGTTCGAACTTTCGTTTGAATGCACCGTAAATGTGAGGAGTATGTTTAGTTTGTTTCTTGAGCATTAATAGCGCCTGTACTAATGTAAACGAAAAACAACGTATTTCCAAGCTGTGGTTATTAAGCATATATAAGGCAAAAGGTTTAAATTATGCAACAATAAACGGTAAATATCAAGGCCGAACTGTCCCTTTGAATTGGTTCTTCTAAGCTACAAATGAGTGGACACGCTAGCTTTGTCTCTAGATTTTTGAGCGGATGTGGTCTCAACCTAAGAGCAGTCACGTCACGGAGAGTGTGTGTGTATGTGCGCTCGTGTGTGTGTGTGTGTGTGTTGATTGTTCATGTTGTTCAAGTGTTAGCCGGACTGGGGGAGTAAGGACGGACAGACCGTATTGAAGATCCCAGGAAGTTCTGTCTCCGCTTCGCTGAGGGACTCGATTCTGCTCCGGAACCGGACCTGCAGGATGACCCAGCGGGGCCCGGCCGAGTTTACCCCACCGCCCGAGTGTCCGGTGTTCGAGCCCAGTTGGGAGGAATTTGCAGACCCGTTTGCGTTTATCAATAAAATCCGACCCATTGCCGAGAAAACCGGGATCTGCAAGGTTCGACCGCCGCCGGTGAGTGCTGTCCGGACGGTCTGAACCGGGCCGGATCTGCGGAGTGATTCTGAGTTCGGTTTAAAGGGAAAGGTCTCAATATGGCGGCGCAGTGACAGCGCTGCCGAACCGCTTTGTGTGTAGCTATAGGCATCATATGCGAAATAACGTCGTCCAGGGTCCGCGAGCGTCGCGGGTGTTTGAATATTATTACTTTCTGGTCTCTGAGCGTGTAGTTCACGGCTGGCTCGGTTCTAGTGCTGGATTAAACATCACGTTTACTTGCACTTTAGTTTGCAGATTGTCAGTGTTAATCGTTAATACAGAATACTGTTTATCTCTTTATATTTTTATCATGTATATTGAATAATTAGTACTGGTGTAGTTGCTTCTGCATCTTTAGTGACACTGACGACCAGAAACCCCCATCATTGCCTCATCATTGGATTAAAAACACTTTTAATGAGTTCCGTGTACTTTTAAGAAGAATTTAATGTCGACAAACAGACAAAAACCATCAAGAGACCAAGATATACCTGCCAATGCGGAAATAAACATTTCCTTTCATTTTCACCATAGCACATTGACTATACATATAGCCTATATATACTATATAAACTTGAGATTTGTTTATTTTTTTATTGCATTAGGCTATTACTTTAATGAGAAGAGTATGTTAATATAAACTTATTATATCATCTATTCTGGTCCGAACGAATGCATTCTGTTGCGGATTAGAGAATAATGCAATCAATTAATTACTGTTTATACCTAGCAACTAAATATAGTTCACATATTAGCGAAATGATCCGGCCTTTCGGCGTTAATCTGAATCCGAGCCCCTGACTCCCGAATCTGTCTAAACCAGTTTGAAGGGTTTCGGTGGCTCTGATGGCGTCTTATGTGAGTGAACATTAGACTAGCCCAGTGCCACGAATATTATAATTTATTCATCTCTGAAGATGGTTTTGTGCGTCTGAGAGGCCGAATATGTACTTTACAATCGTATATATTATAGACATTTAAAACACATTTTTTTATTTATAGCCAAATTTAGGTTCGCTGTTATTTTAAATGCTGTTTAACGTTACTTGATTATTGACAATTCTCGCTCCGTCTGTTGTGTCCATGATCACACCGCTGCTTCTGATCTGATTCTTGCGTCGGGTTTGATGTGAATTCGACTTCTGATAGGAATCTATTAAACTCGCAGCTACGTGACGTGATTCACGCTTGAGGTGGCAGCTGAGAGAAAGCGTAATTACGTGAAACAAGCGATGATTAACTGGCAAAATATGTCAAGCATCATTAAAGGACGACGGCTTCGTATCAGTGACGATATTAATAAACAAAAAAAGTGATGTTTTTGTAGGGTTTTTAATCTCGCAAGGGTTTTAAAGCTGAGAACGTTTTCCAAATGGCCCCTTGCTTTCCAACACCATCATAGACGCGCACTGTATTCTGGCACGTTTTAAAATATTTGGACCGTGTGAACGATTCACAGCCTCGGTTCGGCCGACGAGCTGGTCCCGGACCTTAATGTAACCCTATGGATACCCTCGGGCCGGGCGCGTCCTCCATGTTGCGAGCTATGTAGTGAATGAACCATCTGGCCATTTTGTGTCTTTCTGTAACTATGCTGCCTGAACAGCAAACAAGGAAATAATTTGGTAAATGGATTTAATATGCACAGAAATTACCTTCATTTTCTTGATTATGTGTAGCTGATGTAAAAGATACGGATTGTGGTTAATATCGTTCGTAAGGCACAAATCATCTTATGTACAGTGGTTTGTTGTACAGACTCTCAAATGGTGTGCCTTTGGATATACAATTTATGTGTTATGAGGCAAAAAAAAGTAAGCTCCGAATAAAACCCTTTTTTCATGTGATTACATAATCACACTATTATTATGAATGTATGAAAGCAAACATAACTACGGTTTGAATTCTGAAGCTTAAATGTAAGGTTTTGCAGCTCATTTTAATTGTGATAATTATATCCTGAGGTGGCTTTTTTGGCTAAGAAAGGGTAACACTTTATTGATCCCAAGAGGGTAATGTCTGGTCTCGGTAATCAAACTGTTAACTACATTGTGTGTATCTGGAGACACGATTGCATATGTGTTGCTGTTTTTCTGAATGCAGTTGTAAGCATGTGGTTATGGGAGGCTGGAGACAAAGAAAATGTGTTAAACTTGGTCTGAAAAGGTTTATTTTAGGTGACTGAGCTGAACGAAAACCACAGTTCCACCGTTTAGCCATCTTCAGCAGGTTGCATGTGAGTGAACGTGGGCTTTTTAGTTTGCATTTAGCCACTGTTAAGCAGACACACATTCACAAGATTCTAGACCAAAGAGACCACTGGAACCACACAGTTCCAGTCACATTTGAGCAGGGTTCAGATCCCTTCAATTCATTTTATGAATGCAAAGAAAATATTTAAGAATAGTAATGTAACCTGATTAAAATGGCTCAGGCAATATGTATTGTTCCAACCATGTGTATTTACTTGCTGTTTGTGTAGATAATTGTGTGTGTCCGTTAAAATTATCAGTGTCCAGTACCCTCAGTATGAAAGTCTTATCTATAAACGTGAAAAACAGTCCTATTCAAAATCTCTGTTTTTGTGTGCGTGTCTGCGTGTTAACACATTGTTGATGAATTCACGTCACAAACCTGCAAAGCCTAATGAATTTAGAAAATCATAAAAATGAAAATGAAGCCTCTATTGTTTTTACCATGTTTGTGTTCATGACCCCAGTAATAATGAGTTAGAGGCTCAACTAAAGGACACATATTGCTGTTTAGATTTGCAGTTAATGGGGCTGAAGTCTGTTTTTGTGAAAATTGTAGCTTTGCTAGAAATATAAATAGAATGCACTGGACTGTACAACTTGTTCAGTGATCCCCATTGGATGTCACAGATTGATTTTGGTGCAAAATTATGGCGTTGCATATTGAAGTTAAATATATTCAGTAATCAAGCCGTTTAAAGTGTAAGTTCACTAATTGTTTGCTTGCTTTGTGTGTGTGTGTGTGTGTGTGTGTGTGTGTGTATTTGTTTAGGATTGGCAGCCTCCATTTGCATGTGACGTTGACAGACTTCATTTTACTCCACGAATCCAGAGACTCAACGAGCTTGAGGTAATTTTACAATTTTGCTTTTAGCAAGAAGCTAGTTTGCACAAATTTGCCTATATTTGTGAGGGCCGATATTTTAAAATATCTCCACAAATATAGTGAGACATGCAAGATCATCTGAAGTGCTCACTTGTATGGAAAAAATCATAAATCTGTCAAATCATCTTATGATATCAACAGGTTTGTCACAGGGTTAAGTCTAGGGTCAGGGTTTAGCAAATATCTCCTCTGTTGGAAAGCAATTGTCTAGATTAGATGATATAGTGAAACTGAAGGCTTGTGCATTGTAAGGTCAATGGTCACAGTATTGTCAGAAGAATTTGGGTCTTTTGAAATGGCTGATATTTAAATAACACCATCTCTGATATTCTTAATAATTAACATGCACCATTCACAATGTTGCTGTATCTTATTTTCTCTTTTTCTTGGCTCTTCCAATACCCTCCCCCCTTTCTTACAGGCTCAAACCAGAGTTAAGCTCAACTTCTTGGACCAAATTGCCAAGTTTTGGGAACTACAAGGATGCACACTTAAAATTCCACATGTGGAGCGGAAGATCCTTGATCTGTACCAGCTCAACAAAGTGAGTGAGTCTGTCATTCAGGCTTCTTTATTGGACTGGACAAGTTAGGCCTCATCACTTATGACTCTGTTGAGTATTTTAAGTTGAAACCTGTTACTCATCTCTGTATGAGTCACAGAGTAATTCATGTAACCACTGAGTTCTTTTTTTATTGACCAAGTGAAACAAAAGCATTGAATGTTTAAAATGGTTTTTGCAATGACGTCCAACACTTTCTTTTTCAATCTGCCAGTTGGTTGCAGAGGAGGGTGGATTCGATTTAGTTTGTAGTGACAGGAGATGGACGAAGATTGCCATGACAATGGGGTTTGCCCCAGGAAAAGCTGTGGGGTCCCACCTGAGAGCCCATTACGAGAGGATCCTGTATCCTTATAACCTCTTCCATTCTGGGACAAACTTGCTGGTGAGTTTAACAGATAAACGCATCAGATCGATACATCACACACTCTCCATAAAGCATTCAGCTGTCACGCAAGAGTTTTGTGTTCGGAGTCCAGTTACAGATGGTCTGCAGTGTTAAAGCTGGGCTTTTAGGGTTAGCAGTATTAGTTTCTACATTAGTTTCTACAGTAGGGTTTGATTGAGTATGCTCCGCTCATGATTGCAATATGTGGTTATTAAGTGTGTTTAATTGTGTTTTAGCTGCTTGTTTTCTATATTCTGTGCCAATATTGCAAGTGTTACTGCTCTTTGTGCCACAGCCTCTGCTAAATGTGGTTGCGAATTACCTTTGTTTTTTAGAGACAAATATCAATTAGCAAGATGCACACCATGGTTTTCATAACTTTTTATACACTGTAAGCTGCTACCTTTCATAGATGGAAGAATCCATCAAATGTTTATGTGATTAATACATTTAATAGTCTTGTAATTTAATAGTCTTGTAATTATCATTACAATGATATTAATATTAAAAGTGTATTAATTTCAGTAATATTACAATGAAAATTGTTTAAACTGTAGATAAATATAAACCAAGTTTGTAATATGTAATTATTATCAGATATTTTTCAACATTTTGTAACGCACTCAGTGATCACACGCAGGAGCATTTGAATATGAAAATCTTGGAGCCTAACAAATTTTCTTTCCATTGACCAAATGCTTGACATCTCTGTTAGAGATGTCGTGACCTCTGACCCAGAGATCACTGGCATTTTCTCTGTAATGTTTGGTGCTCTCTTCCACATCAGGCTCTTGACCTTGGAGCCAAATTGACAAGTTTTGTGGCACCTCCTGGGCTGGAGGAGGTATGTTTCTACTTTCACATCTGACTATTTAAACCTGGACAGGATGTGATATCATTAAGAGTACTGTGGCAATGAATGTTTCATTTAGTAGTCGCTGTGGCTCTTATTGCCGTACTGAAATGTGCTCCTGCTCTCTGAAAGATCACACAATCCATCATTTAAATGTATGGATTCATGTTAATGCAGTAGTTTATTACACTCTTATGAATGTTTTACACTAAATATTTCCCAGTTCTTTCTTATGTTTAATATGTAAACATTTCCTTTTGCTGCTCATGTCAGTGTGTGTGTGTGTGTGTGTGTTTCTGTTTGTTTATTTTATTTTATTTTTGAGTTTGTGTGACAAATGGGAGTGAACTGGTGTTTCTTTGACAGACAGCATTCAATCTGTCCTGACCCTCACCAAACCCCCAGCTGTCCTGCCGAGACACTGTTGCTTTTATTCTCCACCTACTACTCTCGTCTTTGTTTTCACTTGCTGCTCTTTCTATTTTTTCTTGTCTTTTTGACTTCTGCTGCATCCTTTTTTCCTCGCCTCCCCCTCCCCCTCCCGCTCCTCCTCTCAACCCACAGAGACTGTGGCCTGCTGTCTGTTCACGCTAATCTCTTTACACCTCCAGCTGTTCTCTCTCCTCCCTCTATCCTCTGTCTGTACGTAAATCTGTCATCTGATAGTGGTAGAAGGCATCATACAGTTTGGATGTCGTGTAACTGGGAATGTTGAGGATTTCATCCCGCATGCACTCACTGATGTAACACTCTTTATAGCCAGGCTAACAAGTTTTTCACACATTAGTATAGCTTCTCTTTGGGGTGGAGGGAAATGCTGACGGTGTTTTAGATACGTTTTGTGTAGTGTGATGTTTTACAGTTTCCAGTGTGTAGAACCCTGAGGTGGCCTCAGAATGACCTTTGACTTTTCATAGCCTTTTTAAACATTGAGATCTTAAACATTTCTCTGGATTAAAAACAGACCTATTCAATTATACTTTAACCATTGTATAAATTATCTTCCGAAGTTTGTTGCCGTTAAATCGAAAGATTATTGGAGTATGTTTTACAAAAAACACCATTTCTGTCTTTCTGCTGAAAAATTTTAAGTTTAATTCAAAGTATTATTCACCATTTCTAGCAAATATATAAAAAAATTACATTTTATTCCTACACCAGTTTTTAAAGGAATGGTTCATGCAGAATTGAGTTTTGTAATCATTTTGTCACCCTCTTCATGACTGACTTTCTCTACACAAAACAAGATGTTATGCAGAAGTCCAAGCTGCTCTTTCCTATGGGATGTCAAGCTCCAAAAAAGGATCGTAAAGGGTTTCATGCAACATTTCTGAAACTGTATTTTACCTCAGTGTGAGGAAAAATGCTGAAATGTTTTATATGCACAAAATCTTAATATGAATCTGTATATTTCAAGTTGAAGTCACACCATAGAAAAGAGCAGCTTGGGCCTTCTGCATAACATCTTCCTTCATGTTTAACAAGAAAAAAGGTGAACTGTACCTTTAAGTGCTGCATTAATTTAATGTGAGAACATTGTAGTTCTCTTACTTTATATGTTCTGTAAGTTTAAATATGAAGGGCACATTTAACCAGTTGAGTTGTTTTTCTTGTTTTCATCAGTGTCTGCAGAAGGCATCGGTGAATGATGTAAATAAAGATAAAGAGTATAAACCCCATGAGCTGCTGCAGAGACAAAACATTCACATTCAGCCCAGCGACACGAGTGCACCTGCTAGACGAGCCAAGAGGATGAAAACAGAGGTGAATACTCCATTTGTGACTGTTTTAGGTTTATAATCAATGCCTGCCTCCATTTGTCACAGTTTTGTTTCTCTAACGATCCATACTGTATATCCATTTGGATATAAACTTATTTCTTGTCTGTTTTTAAAGATGCTCACCAAGGCTGCATTTATTTGATAAAAAAAATACAGTAAAATAGTAATACTGTGAAATATTACTACAAAATAAAATAAGTTTTCTGTTTAAATATATTTTAAAATGTAATTTATTCCTATGATGTCATTACTCCAGTCTTCAGTGTCACAGGATCCTCCAGAAATCATTCTTGGTGCTCAATAGACATCTGTTTCTTTTATTTTTGTGTTTGTAGTCTGGCTGTGTCAAGTCAGAGGGAGGTGAGGGATGTGAGAACAGGCCCAATCTCAGGAGGAGAATGGGTTCCTTTGTTGCCAAGCCTGAACCAGGTGAGCACCTAACCCTTGCATCTAACCTCACATGACGCATTATATGACATATAATATTTATAGTCAGACAAAGCAAACACGTGATTAGCACAGCTATAGTAGTCAAATCAGTGTCTTTATATGAATAAATGCATTTGTATGTGTGTATTAGAGCTAGAGGTCCCCATACAGGTGAAGCAGGAACCCGTGGAGATAAAAGAAATAAATCCTGAACCCGAGAAAAGCAAATCACGTTACAAGAAAAACATCCCCCCTCCTCCAGTCAGCACGGTAAATTTCCTCTCCTCTTTCTTATTCAAATGTAAGTTCTACTGAGCCTTTCTGACACATCTAAATCACAACCATAACAAAGTTCATTCAACTCATTTTAGTTGAGGGAACCAGTTGCCTGAAACAAGTTGGTAAAAAAACAACAGTTGAGTATTGTGAAGTTGTAATATTTGGGAAATCATTGATATTAAATAAAACTTTGTTTACATGTGATGTGATCTAATAGTGCTGTCTGTCTTTCTCTAGGTGGACATGTATGTGTGTTTAGTGTGTGGAAAGGGGAACGATGAGGACCGATTGTTGTTATGCGATGGTTGTGATGACAGCTACCACACCTTCTGCTTGATCCCGCCTCTCAGTGATGTTCCTAGAGGTGATTGGAGGTGCCCTAAGTGTCTGGCTCAGGTGAGTTATAAAGTAAATGATAACAGTGTTTGTTCATTATTAAACGTTGGTAAAAGCAGCAGCTGATTCTGAACAGCACTATTCAGAACCCAGTCAATGTTGGATTTTTAGAGAATTTGATTTACTACAACAGTTGGTTGACTCGTTTATGTGTTTCTGCAGGAGTGCAGTAAACCTCAGGAGGCGTTTGGCTTCGAGCAAGCTTGCAGGGACTATTCTCTGAAATCCTTTGGGGACATGGCAGACTCCTTCAAGTCAGACTATTTCAACATGCCCGTTCATGTATGTACAAAATCCCTACTGAGACTCTGACATTGACTCTCATGAGGATAGATTTACAAACCTATTTCTGAACAGTGAACTAACCTTGAGCACTTAAGAATTGATATTAATGTTGATTTTTTATATATTTTTTTGTTTTAGATGGTTCCCACCGAATTGGTAGAAAAAGAGTTTTGGAGGTTGGTCGGTACCATTGAGGAGGATGTGACAGTGGAATATGGCGCTGACATCGCCTCGAAAGAGTTTGGAAGCGGTTTTCCAATCAAGGGTGGAAAGTTTAAGGTTGCGTCGCATGATGAGGTACAACTGCAATATCAGATTTTGAGATATTACTCACGATTTCCGACTTGTATTCATATGTGGCACATCCTGTTTCCATCACTGATGTTGTTTTTCTGTGTTGTGATTGATTGCTGTAGAAATATCTTCGCTGTGGTTGGAACCTGAATAACATGGCCATGATGACACCATCAGTGCTGACTCACGTCACTGCTGATATATGTGGCATGACTTTGCCATGGCTGTACGTGGGCATGTGCTTCTCCTCTTTCTGCTGGCACATTGAGGACCACTGGAGCTATTCCATCAACTACCTGCACTGGTAATAATTGACTTGCTTAATAAAAGCCATATATATATCAGTGTTATATATAGTGGACTGACTGAACTCACTGTACCTCTGTCCCTAAAATATGGTTTCTGCTCTAAATAAACATGCAGTTACCTAGGAGAGTGTGTGATTTATCGAAAAGGTCAAAATATCTGACACTCACATAATTAACTTACCTTGTACACAAGTACTTTTTTTTTAGCAAGCATGCATTGCATTGGTTTTAATATGACAGTGGAGATATTTATAATGTAACAAATGATTTCTCTTGTAAATAAATGCTGTTTCTTTTAAATATCATATTAATCAAATATCAGCAAATTTTTTTTATCATGGTTTTTTACCAAAAAAATAAAGCAATACAACTGTTAATAAATAAACTGATAATAAATGTTTCTTGAACACCTAATCAGCATATTAGAAGAAATGTTACACAGGATTAAATTAGTTAATATGGAAAACCGTCCTCTTAAATTGTAATAATATTTCACAATATTACTGATTTTCTTAAAGAAGTGGAATTGTACGTGTGAAGACTGTGATTGTGTTTTTATGTGTTAGGGGAGAGCCTAAGACGTGGTACGGTGCTCCTGGTTTTGCCGCTGAGCAGTTGGAAGCAGTCATGAAGAAACTGGCCCCAGAACTGTTTGAGTCTCAGCCAGACCTTCTACACCAGCTTGTCACAATCATGAACCCCAATACACTCATGGCCCACGGAGTACCAGTGAGTAACATTTATACACATAATCACATGCTCACGTGGAGTACCTGGGAGTAACACATGCATTCTTTTTTTAGATTTACAGAACCAATCAGTGCGCAGGAGAGTTCGTCATCACTTTTCCACGGTCCTATCACAGCGGCTTCAACCAGGGCTTCAACTTTGCAGAGGCTGTGAACTTTTGCACAGTGGACTGGGTGAGGATCTGTTATTATACTATTATAATAACATTGCTATTATATTATACTGACTGTTATTAATGTAGATTTTTTTAAGGCAGGTCTCAGAGCTGAGTATGCAGTTTTAATTGATATGATAATTGTTGTTGTTTTTTTTGCTGATTTGTGTTGTAAATTTGGTTTGCAGATGCCACTGGGGCGTCAGTGTGTGGATCACTACCGCCAGCTGCACCGTTACTGCGTGTTCTCTCATGATGAGATGGTGTGTAACATGGCCATGAAAGCTGACAGCCTGGACTTGGTTCTGGCGTCAGCCGTACAGAAAGACATGCAAGTCATGATCAAAGAGGAGAGAGAACTGCGGGACAAAGTCCGTAAGATGGTGAGAGAACGCAAACAAAACCTGTCAAATCTGTGTGTGAGAAACGCCATTTGTGTGGATGACACTATAGTGTAAAGTTATTCAACCATGCTCATTAGTCTACTCACTCGGAGAAAAACAAACATATATGGAAGTGTGTAATAAAATATGCTTTAGTCAATACAAAAAAAACAAATATCTTCACTCTTCATGGACTTTGTGTGTAATAATACCATCTACTTACATTACAGTAGCATTATATAATATATCATATAGCTTTTTCCATGAACATTGACAACCCAAAATTAATGGTGTTGTGTTATATTGGTCATTTTAATAGGTTAGAGATGTTAGTAATGTCTGAATGTGCCATTTTTTTCTACTTCTGTATAAATGATCATTTGACAATACTCTGTCTTTGTATAGGGGGTGGTTCAGTGTGAATTGTTTGAATACAACCTGCTGGCAGATGATGAGAGACAGTGCATTAAGTGTCGCACCACCTGTTACCTGTCTGCTCTCACCTGTCCCTGCAGACCAGGAGTCCAGGTGTGTCTACACCATGCCCACAACCTCTGCTCCTGCCCCGTTTCCAATTACACACTCAAGTGAGTCCCCACTTCTGCTTTCAGTACTCCTCTGGGATCAGGCTGCAAGATTATAATTATGATTATGATTATGATAAACAATTACATTTTGATTGGATCATTGAAGTGGTTCAACTCCTAATCAGTGTTTAAGATACAAATATATGGTGTTGTTATTGTTGGCTGTGCCTTTGGGGAAAAAAGTCTTAAGTGGAGCTCTGGTGAAAGTTTCACTCAATGTAATGCTCAACCACACAGTTACCGTTTCACACTGGAAGACCTTTACCCCATGATGAATGCTGTGCGGCAGAGGGCGGAGTCCTATGATGAGTGGGCGTCACGAGTAACAGAGGTCATGAAAGCAAAGCTTGACAAGAAACGCAGTGAGTTTCATTTTGAATTAGAATCCACTTTCAGCATGTGTAGTTTTTATAATTCTTAATGTTAACATTTTATTTATTAATACTCAATATATAAACTCGATGATAGATTCCCCTTAAAATGATTTAATTGGAGACAACCAGGAAATCAAAAGGACATTTTGTTTGCTTAAATGTTCCTCATCTCACAGTGCACAGTTATTGGCATGACACTAATTTAGAGGGAAAAAAACCATGGAAAATAGTATATTAATAATTTCTTCTTTTTTTCTGCAGAGGCTAATAATAATATTTAGCCCACATTTCACAATTGAATCTTTTAAGGACAATCAAGTCCCACACTACATATATTCTATTTCAGTCATAAAAAAACACTCAAGTTAATTGCGTTTGAGTACCATGTTTCAGGTTTCACTTCTGCTTCTGGCCTCTCAATGGCTTCTCTCTCTCGATCGCTGTAGATGTCACCGTGTTTCGCACCCTTCTGGAGGAATCGGACGAGAAGTCGTTCCCAGAGAACGATCTCTTGCGTCAACTGAGGCTGGTTACTCAAGATGCTGAGAAATGCTCGTCTGTTGCTCAGCAACTGCTAAATGGCAAGAGGCAGACCAGGTACATGCACAAAAAAACCACAGAGAGACTAGAATGAAAGCTAGAGTTTCAGTACAGTTTAAAACCTAGGGGTTGGTAAGATTTTTCAAATGTTTTTGAAAGAAGTCTTGCATGCTCGTATACTGTAAAACTGTAATATTGTGAAATATTTAATAAAGAAGTAACTGTTTTCTATTATTAAGCTCACAGTGTCAGAATGCCACACAGTCAAATCTGAAACAAGATGCAACCCATAGCCATTGCATTATGGCAACGATATCTCATAAACGATAAATTAATGAGCGGCTGTTACAAAAGTGTGTATCAAATACATTAAACACGAAAGTTCAAACCTGTGTGAACAGAACAGTGGTTCTTCTTTTGATTTTATTGGTAGCTGAACATGCACATTTGCACATCTTTTCTTTCTAATAGCAGTTGGCAAGGTGGATACTTTAATGAATACTGCCACCTACTGCACAACACCTGCATGACAGCTGACTTAAAATAAGGATCGGCCTTAGGATAGCCGATACCGTTCGGTAAAAAAAATGCTTGATTGGCCCGATCCTTCAGATTGGCTAAGGACATCCCTGTTAAAAACAGTTTTGCTGCTTAATATTTTTGTAGAAACAATTTGTGGAAACCTTTTCACTTAACATGCGGTCTTAAAAATGGCAGAGCGCATGCCGCAAATCGCTGGAAAAAAAAACAGCGAGGTGCATTTCAACTCTCAAAGACAACCATCTATACACATACTTGGATACAAATAGTACAAAGAGGTGCAAGAATGACCCCTTACACACTCACTATACAAGTACTTCAGCTCACAGTGTTTATAACCATTTCAGGGCAATTTCCAGTGTGGTGGGCTTTATTTTTCTGGACACATTGGTTTGGTTCGGCCGAAACACATATGGCATGTGAATTGTGTATTATTTCATGCATTTGTTTATGTCTGTCTGTCGTCATCTGTCTGCAGGTACCGCACAGGCAGGGGTAATTCTATTAATCAGCTCACAGTGGAGGAAATGAGATCATTTGTCCGCCAGCTATATAACCTGCCCTGCAGCCTAACACAAGCACCGCTTCTGAAGGTGACTGACACACACATACATACAGTCGTGTAAGATACAGGCAATCTTCCTAAAGATTAATGAGGCACAGTTCATTTCTAAAAAGCTTATATAATGCAAGCCATTAACTCTCTCTCAGGAGCTGCTGAACAGCATTGAGGATTTCCAGCAACATAGTGAGAAGCTTCTTTCTGATGAAGTGAGCGCAGATTCTGTTAGTGAGATCGAGTCGTTGCTGGAGGAGGGCTCTCAGTTTGACGTGTGTCTTCCGGAGTTGCTGCTGCTGCGGGAGCGTTTGGAGCAGGCCCGGTGGCAGGCTGGAGTTCGGCAGGCAGAGGATCCTGTATCAAACCCCTGCGGTCTCTCTCTGGACAGCATGCGCCGGCTGATCGATCGAGGGGTCGGACTGACACCGCATCCCTCCACCGAACGCACGATGGCTCGACTGCAGGAACTGCTTACAGTGTCCGAGGAGTTGGAAGAGAACGCGCAGGCACTGCTGAAGGCCAGGTGGGGGCAGCCCTGAATGAAGACTCTTGCACAGATAAAACACAACCACCAATCTACTCATGCTACTCTTTGTTTACCCTTTGGGGTTATCAAACTTTTTGATGTCACAGACCCCCAGATATGAAGAAGCCCCTTCTTGAAATGCTTAGGCAGCTATAAGACCCATTTATATTTTGAGGAAGTATTATAATTGTTTAAATTAGTATTGAAAAAATATATATTTATTTATTTTTGTAAGCCCTATTTTGAAATCCTTTGGGGCTACACTACAACTTTGTTGTTAACTTGTTGTACATTCGAAAAGCATATATTGGGACTTCAGGTGTAGTGCAACCCATCCGGTTAAAAACCAATAAAAGGGACAGTTTATTTTGTTTACAAAAATAACAAATGTGTAAGCTCATTTACTCTGAAAAATTTACTCAAGTGACATCTGTATTTAAATAACTTTGCAAACATAATATGCAACAATGTTACTTTAGTATTAATCATATTTTTGGACCGTTTATTAATATTTTGAATTTGGTTTAACTGTAATTTTTTCGGTTTGTTTCAATTTGAATTTTGTGCTTTGATCTTTTTTTTTTTTTGTTATATTCGTTTTATATTTTGCTTCAGCTTTTATTTTATTTTGTGTTTTAACTTACATAAATTAACAAACTATTTTTATAAATATACGTTATTAATATCAACTGGTTGGTTGGTTTTGTAAGGCTTGTTTGCCATTGAAGTGGAAGCTCTAATCTCGAGCCATAACGATCTATTAGAGTGACTTTGTATGAAACACAAACCTCAGATCAATTTAAATAGCCAATTCATCATTGAATTAGGCAACCATACCCTTTTTTTATAACAGATGATCATTTTCATCAGTTCAGGGTAAACTGGAGGCTTGGAAATGCAAAGCAGCCCTTGAATGAGAGTTTAATTTAATAAAAGCTGTGTGCTTCGAAACCGGCAGGAGGCACCACAAAGTGACTGTATGATGAGCTGAGTGACATTTTTTTAATGTTTACACTTTTTCTTTAGGCCTCCAGAGAGTTTAGAGACGCTCAGTTCTATGCTGACTCGGGTGGATGGGGTACCATCATACCTGCCAAACTGCCTGCTGCTGCAAGACACCGTGAACAGGGCTAAAGAATGGCTCCAGGAAGCTGAAGATTTACAGGTTGAGTAATCCACATTATACGAACTATGTAGCTTGTATGCATTCTTCGAGCTAGTATATCATCTCATGTTCATGTTTTTGAAGCTTTATCTGTCTGCAATGTTAATAGCAGTTTACGTGATTGTTTGTGTTTCTGTTTGTGCGGGCAGGTTGGAGGTCAGACTCTGGTTCTCAGCTCGCTCTCTGATATGGTTCTGAGAGCTCATGCTATTCCTGTGCGACTGGAGCCTCTGGACCAGCTGGAGGTTCTGGTGTCAGAGGTGCAGGCCTGGAAAGAGTCGGCTGCTAAAACCTTCCTCATCAAAAACTCTCCTTTCACGCTGTTGGAGGTTAGACTGGTCACACTGAATTAATGAGAAATAATCTGTTGAAATATTTAGGCTTTTAAAGTGAAGTTTTAACCTCTTGGAATTAAGTTAGAGGTTAGCCATTTTAATTTTGCCAAATTGAAAGAAAAGCATAAAGAAATTTGTACAAATTAAAATTTTACTGCAATGTAAAAGAAAACCTTAAAATTATTGCATTTTGCTTTATATATTGTGTTAATCTATGAGAATTATAGTATAAAAATACTGTCTGTGATTCTCATTATTAAATTTGTTTGTGTGTATAATATAATATAGGGCTGCCCCCTAATAGATGACTAATCGTTAGTTTAACAGAAGGGTCATGGTTGACCAAATATTTATTAGTCGCTTAGACGCAGAAAAACAAAAAAAATCCACGGGTGAAATCACACCGTTTGTGATGGAGAGATTGTTAACGGCTGGCTGTTCTTTGTGGCAATACAGTACAATACATTCATGCACCGCAAATAATGATGTGTGCTTTTCAAGTGTCTGTGCAGAGTGTGGAAGCTCTGATGACTCTACGTTTATTTGTGTGCACTCACAATAACAACAAATTGTGCTTTTGTAAAATAATGAAAGCAAACATGATGCACTTTCTGCCGTCTTGGTCTTTGTGAACTTGGGTGCGAAACTCTGTGTATATCTTTGCCTTGCAGACATTAAAAACATATCTATTGCAAGCAAAAGGTCTACTTTCAAAGGATAAACAGATATTATGTGATCCGTATGAAACATGCATACAGGTGCACCACTGCGGAGATGACGCCGACTTCATCTCAGCTGAAAACAAAGAAAGCACTAGTTTATAAAAAATTTTTTTGGGTTAAATATTGTAATTGTCTGTTTGCATAATAAATAAAAAAATGCTTAAAATTAACGACTACTAGTGGGCCAGAAAAATCCTTAGTTGAGGGCAGCCTTAATATAATTTACATTCTGTCTCAATTATAAAAAAAAAAAAAAAAAGCAAAATTTCTTATTTTAATTAATTTTATTTATTATTATTACACTGTGAATGAGAATTGGGGTTTCCTTATAAAAAATGTCTTTGTACATTAGTTTTTTTTTTATAATGAAATATGGCCTGTAAATGTTGTCATGACATTTTATTCATAATTTGATTTTGAATAAAACGGTTGTTGTCAAGGTAATTCATGGGTCTGGTCACTCGTGCAGGTCTTGTGTCCTCGATGGGAAGTGGGCAGCTCTTTGAAGAAGAAGATGAGGAAGATGAAGGGAGAATGTATGTCATCAGGGAAAAAGAAGCTTGTGAAGTTGGACAGTATGAGTGATGTTGAAAGAGCACTTTCAGAGAGCAAAGACTCTGCGTCTGCTGTGAGTTCCCTATATGGTCCAGTCCAGAAACATTTCTGATAACGAAATGCCTCTACATCTCATTCTTTCTCTTTTCCTCTCTCGCAGATGTTTACTCTGGCTGAGGTTCATTTAAAAGAGCTGGAGTCACTTTGCGCTCTTCGTGCAGCTAATGAATCGAAGCTCCTGCCTACAGCAGACTGTGCTTCTCTCAAAGTGTGTGTGTGTCAGAAACAACCCATGGGTGCCATGCTGCAGTGTGAGCTGTGTCGAGATGCTTTCCACAGCGTATGCGTACGTGGACCCTCCGATCCCCTCTACCCCGAAGACTGGCTGTGTCCGTTTTGTCTACGGTCGACAAAGCCCCCACTGGCCAAGATTCGGACCCTGTTGTCATCACTGCAGCGGATCCGTGTGCGTCTCCCAGAAGGTGATGCTCTACGTTATATGATTGAACGCACTGTCAGCTGGCAGCGACGAGCACGAGAGGTCATAGACTCGTACAATCACTCGCTGACCTCTCAGGATTGCAGAGGAGCTTCACCTACACAGAGCCACAGGACAACGGGGCACAAAAGGAAGGTTAGACATTATATCACAGACTGTTAGCAGTTTGATGTCTTGTTTCCAATGGGGTGAGAATCCAGTATTGTTTTGCTTTTGTTTTACTTTTATTTCATTTTGTTTTTAATTTAGTTTTTTTTCTATAAATACTACAGAATTTTATTTTTATTTTTAATTTGTGGTTTCCATCGTTTTTTTTATAAGTATTAGTTGTAAAATTTTAGTTGTCAATATATTTCTCATCACCCATCAATTAATAGTCATTGTTGTATTATAGCTACTGTGGGGATCTCCATCTCAGTGTCAGGACTGGGGTGTTTCTGGGCAAGAACAGTCTGTGTTTTACACAGAGCAGCGTTGTATCCCTCTCCAGGGTCTGTATCATTCTCGCACACATGCAAACTCAAAGAGCATTTTCATATTTTCTGAAATTCACGGTGCAGTCAAAGCAGCAGGATGACTGCTTATGTTATAAAATGAAACCGTGTCAATGTTCCAGGTCTCAGTTCGGAGATGGAGGAACTGATGGTGGAGGGTTTGCTCCTGCAGGTGTCTGTCCCAGAGACCCAGCAGCTCTACAGACTTCTGCTGTCCGGCCCCCCGACCACAAACACGTCCCAAACAGAACACCCACCCTACCTCACACCAAAACACTCCTCACCGCAGAGAGAGGTGAGGCGTGTGAAGCTGTGCATGCAGCATTTCTTTTAGGCTGTTAGCGGTTAAAGTTCAGTCAGGAATTATAAGTAAAAGCTCTGTTTCTCCATTGGGATAATGTGTCAACTTTGAGACCAACCCAGAGCTCAAAGATCAGCAATATTATATGCTTCTGTAGAAGCCAAAAGTCAGTGTGATTTTTAGCTTCGTGTTTGGTAGCTACACTTCAGGTCATATTCCTGAAGAAAAAACTTCCTTTAATCCACCAATCAACAGAAAGTTGCTGTTACTATGGAAACGAGAATCGTGGCAAAAGCAGCAACTTCTCACTCTCTTAAAGCATGAATTATAAACCTGAATCAGTTCTGTGCTCTCTCGATGTATACTGAATCAGATATTTAGCAAAAAACTTCAATCGTATTGTATAATTATTATTAATAAGTCAGTAGTTCTATATTGTATTCTTGCTTTTTGATTTTAATACATAATTTGTTTCATGATGCATTGTTCATGCAAGTACAGTCTTTACTTTGAAGCTGATTGCTTCAAAACAAACTTGGATGTTGTGATTTATGTTGGTTGGTTAAAAGGAATAGTTCACCCAAAAATTAAAGTTGTCATCATTTACTAAACCCCATGTCGTTCCAAACCTGCAGGAGTTTCTTTCTTGTGCTGAACACAAAAGAAGATATTTTGAAGAACCAAGCAGTTGTTGGTCCCCGTTGACTTTATATAGTAGGGAAAAAAATACATTGCAAATCAATGGGGACCATTAACTGTTTGATTACCAGCATACTTTAAAATATCTTCTTTCATATTCAACATAAGAAAGAAACTCATACAGGTTTGGAACGACATGGGAGTGAGTAAATGATTAAAAAAAAATTGGGGGGCGAACTATCCCTTTAAGTGAGGGTTTAAAAATCCTTTTTATATAATTGAGTGTCATTATTCCAACCCTTTTTTATGCATAATATTTTTGTGGAAATCATGATACAAATTTTTTTTTTTGAATGGCAAATTTTACTGAACAGCAATTATTTAAAATAAAAAATGCCTTTATGGTCACTTTTTAAACAATTTTATTGCATTCTTGCTGAAAAAAGGAATTAATTTAATTTTTAACAAGTTCTTTAAGAATTTAAATTACTTTTCTCTGTCTTCCTCTTTGCCCTCTAAGGGAGATGCAATCACTTCAGCAGAAAAGAAAGCCAAGCGGCGAATGAACAGAGAGGAGACTGAGATCAGGGATAGAGGGATGAAGCTGAAAAGCAAGAAGCAGAGAATGGGTACAGAGAAGCGGCGAGAGAGGAAAGCGGCATCGGTCTCTGCTTCAGATGTGTCTCAGTCAGAAGACTCTGAAGAGGATATGACCCAGTGTCCAGCAGAGAACTGTCTCCAGCCGGAGGGGGAAGAGGTGGGCAAGTGAACGTAGCGACTAAGTGGGTTTGTGTGTGTTTGAATGTGTTTTGACTGGTTTCTCTCTGTTTCAGGTGTACTGGGTTCAGTGTGACTGCTGTAACCGCTGGTTTCATATGATGTGTGTGGGAGTATCAGCAGAACTCGCAGCCCAGGAGGATTACATGTGTGTGACCTGCAGCACAACCAACACAGTCCGGCGGAAGTGAGATGGACAAGGGAGGCAACAGGTCTCCCACCCTATCCTCCTCCATCCCTGCTCCTGGATGTGTAACTGATCCCTCCCTGTTCCCTAACCTATGACCTCTGACCTTTGTAACAACGGTGCTATTTTACTCTTTGTTGGACTCTGTTGTCCTGAATGATACTATTTGGTCTTTTTGTATTTTTACAGTTTTTTTCCTTCTGTCAAACTGTTTGTGATTGTCTAAAGCAATGATAAATATGCTAAATGCTGAATGAATATAGCGGTGCATGAGTTTGTGTTTGTGTTGCTTTCTGGCGTGGGGGAGGGACACTCTCGTGAATCAAAGCTAGGGTAGTCTTTTCTGCATGCACGGCCAGAAACGCCACAACACAGGACAAACAAACAGTTTTCACCAAATACAATAAATAATAAATACAAAATTATTTTTTTGGGAACGTATTGTTTCAGTACACCGGCATCTGGGATTCTCTCCGTTGTGACGTTTTATTTCCTTTTGAAGATTAGTTTTATTTATCAGAGCAATAATGTCATTTGTACGTTTCAGGAGGTTTCGGCGGTCTCAGTTGTGCTGGTGCTTTTAGAGATGGTGGTCAGATATTCAGGATATGTAACGGACACACACACACATCAGAACTGTAGCAGACAGAAGAGTGTAATGAACTGCCACAAAACCTGCTCAAGCCGTTTTGGAGGGTGAGGGTGGTGGGTGTTAGGGTTTGGGGTTTGAATAGCGTGTTAAAAAAATGTCCCAATTTATAGTGTGGAATAAAAATCTTTGTTCTAATATCAGAAAAGTTTCTTCCCTTCTTTATTTACTGCTCACTGGTGTGTTGGTGCATATGATTTATTTAATTATTTTAGCATTATTTATATATTATAGTGTTGTGTTTTAATTTTAGTAGTTCTGTGTGCTTTTGCCATTTTTACACACATTCACAATGTCACAGATGCTCTTAACCAAGCATTCTTTTAGGCGTTAGTGTCTCTTTGAAATGTCTTTAATACAAGATCATTTTTAAACCAGTTCATTGTTTTATTTTCTTTTATTTTCTTTTTTCCATTTAGCAATCTATTGGTTGTTTGCCATTTTTGATATGGTAACTGGTCATAATTTCACATGTTTTTTCACTAAAACACCATATTCCATGCAGATTAAAGAATAAAAAACAAATTGAAATCGCCAAGCAATAATCATAAAACATTGTTTATAATGAAGCCCATTTAAGGAGCAATATTATTTTCATGTCTCTGAGTGGATTTTTCCACTTGACAACACTGGTGTCTTTGCAATCCGGTTATCTCAGATGTCGTATTATTATTTTGTATTCTACTTTGCTGTTGTAAAGCTAGTTATAACGTCTTGATATTCAACAGTAGAATTATAATGCATTGTTTCCACTTAAATTATTAATGCTTGACCTAAAATACGTTTAGTTAACTTGGTTATTAAAGATATCTCAAATATAATCTAAAAAGTCAATTGTGGTCACTAATAGCAGAAACATTTTACAGTGGTAAATTAGTTTTAATAATTTTATGAAAAACCAATATCCTTCCGTTTACAAAAATGTGTTAACACTATTCTGTCTATACATACAGTGTTCACATCCTTTTTTACAGGCTATGGTTCACACTTCCAGAGACATCACCGTCACATAAACTAAAAAAAAACCCCTCAAACTCTCGCTCAGATCGACGTCATGTGACTCTTGACTGAGTCCAGTATGACTATGACGTTAGCATCACACTGGTTCTTTTGATTCGTCGCTTCGTTGAGAAAGTCTTGTGTGTTAAAAATACGTTTAATTCGACTACTTGTTGATTTCGCGCCGTTTGTGAAACGTCGAATAACGAGTTTAATATGTATACAGTAAAATTGCTTCCTTACCAAGTAAAATACTGGTGAAAGCACTGTCATCTAGCGGTGATTCATACGCATGTCATTTCATCTGGCAGCAAAAGCCCATTCCTCCAAAAACAAACCAAACAAAACACATTTTCTCCATTGCTAACACTCTAGAATTTATTCAATTTGCCTAACTTTCAAAATGGTTCAAGTAATTCTCAAAACAAAGACACATTTTTTGAAGGAAAATATATATAGAAAACAATATTTTTACACATGTTTTCTACAAACCACTACACAGACAATATAAGGTTCAGGTTCAATCACGTTTTCCTTCAGAAAACATTAAGCACATAGCCGCCCTAATATAATAAACCCAAGCCACACAATGAACACAATAAATCAACACGCATTTTTCCATGTAAAAAGTAGCTAAATTTCTGTCAATGCCTGGTTTAGGGAAAATGAAAGAAATACGACACAATTCTTAAAAACTTTTGAGAAAATAATATTAGGGGACCACTGGTGTAAAAATGGGGACACCATCTGTCCAACAGTTAAACGCTCTCTCGCAATCATTTTGTGCGTGTGCGCAGGCTGCGCGGAATGAGTCTTGGCGCTCGACCTTGTGCTGGAGCGCGAGATCGGCACCCCTTTTATCATAGATACTCTTTAGAGTCGGCTGCATTCCCGCAGATATCAAACATTACACTCGGCCAGTCAACATTAAATATTTCCAAAGAAAATGTCCAGACTAAAGGTCTCAGAGAGTCAGGGGAGCGAGGTGTCGGACACGGAGCTGCTGCTCGAGACGCTCTCTCCGGAGGAGGTGGAGGAGCTCGTGCGGGAGCTCGTTTACATCGACCCAGACCCGAATGTACCGGTGGGACTCCTTCAGCGGAACCAGACCGACAAACTGCCGCCCAGAGGATATGACAGAGACGCTATGCTGGACTACTGTGACCGGGAGACCAAGAAACTGGTCCGGAGAGAGCTGAGCGCAGAGGTGATACTAATACTACTACTACTACTATTACTAATAATAATTATTATAATACTTTTATATAATAGTAATAATAATAAAAAATTATTATTATCTAAAAGTATTATTATTACTATTTAAATAACATTTAATTACAATTATATTTATAGTTAAATGTAATTATTATATAATAGTTGTTGTTGTTTTTTTACTTTAGTTTACACAGTTATTTTCTTTATGTTTATTGGTAATAATAATGATAATAATTATTATTATTCTTACTACTACTACTACTACTACAGTAATGATACATTTCTTATGCAGAAAAACGCTACAGTATTCTTAATAATTTGACTCGTTTTAAACTTCACTACAGGATATTTTCAGTGTTTCAGTTCAGTAGCATCCACGGAGATGAAAAGCTGACCTGTGGTCATCTGTAATTCAGTCTCTAACTGTTGAAGATCTTATATATTTGTGGATCTGTGAACAGTGATTGGCTGATTTAGCACTGAGATCCCTGTTAATCAGTATGGCCTTATTGGCTTACATGCCTGGCATTTTGTCATGATCCTATGTATCAACACCCATTTTGCTGCACACACATGGCCCACTAAGGGACCCTAATGGCCTATAATGTTGCCATCATCTGTTGGATATGAATTTTCTTTGCTTTAGAGTTTGAGTGTGCTGCATATTTACAAATCACTTTGTACTTCCAAGTGTGAACCAAAGCTTTTTTTCCACAACAAATCTCCAAAACATTTCTGGCAAGAGAAAGTTATTTCAGAACACAGTTAAATTTCTCCAAGTATTACATTTTTTCATGCACTTATGTTTGGAAACAGTATAAACTTATCTTAGGGGAAAATCCTAAGCATGCAGTTGTTTTTTTACAGCCTTATGTCTTTAAAAACATTTAGTATCATAGTTAAGTTTATTGTTATCTGGTAGAAACATTCTCTCTTCCTTTTGTTGGTTCAGGGTGATGGTTATCTGTAATTGGCACTCCATTTAAACTATGCAAAAATAACCTTTAACATCAAAGTTGCTGTATTCATTCACTTCTGCATCCACCCTAATATGATTTCTAGAGCATGTCCTTAAAAATTAATATTTTGTAGAGTAACAGCAGAACAGATGGTCTGGTCCTTCTGGGATGGTATTCCTTGTGTTTTTGGAGAGTGCTAGTTGTGGTTTATGTAATTAAACAGGTGCTAATGAAGCACTAGCAATGTGAGACATACGCAAGGGCCCACATTATACTTTTAAACTCTATTGAGACACCGAAGTGTTTGTTTGAAACATGTTCAGAAGGTAACAGAACACACATAATTCCAGAGGAATCTCACAAGCTACTAAGTACTGTATGTATTAATTTTTTGATCAATTCAGAATTGTAAATATCATCTTTATGATCTTATTGATATTCTCCTGTGTCATTGTGTTGTCAGAGTGAATAATGCTAACTGGATAGTCACTTCCACATGTATTCAGTAAAACAGCAGTTAGAATAAAATTTATGATCTGGTAATTTTTCAGTGGTTAAGAGTGATGCATTTCAGCGATGTGTGAATGTGTTTTGGTCTCAGTGAGGCTTTGAAACTGTCAAGGACAGAATTCCTGTCCTGAATGTTCCTCCCTTTGCTGCCTTATAAGGGCACATCTGAGAGTTTTAAGACTGTTTCAAACAATAGCTTCCAAATCTGCACGGTACGTTCCCTTTTAATGACCACTAAAAATGACTCACTCAGTCCAGCTGGGTCAAGCCACTGGCTCTGTAATTATTCTAGATAAGTTTAGTTTGTTTGATGTCCCCATGGATTTAACGGTGATGTTGATATTTATCAATAATTACACACAAATGAAAGCAAATGGAAACTTATATGGAATGCAAATGTGGTGATTAAAATGTAAAGAGTCAGATAACAATTAGCCAAAATCAGATATTTAAACTATCAAAAGACAAACAGCTTCTCAGATTTAATGTGCTGCGGTGAATAATGTTTTTTTGTGTTTAATGAAGGGAGGGGATGGCAAAAGGAGAGATCGACTGCGCAGAATGAGGAGCAGAGAGTTTTCCAGGTCACCGAGTGATGATCCTCTTGACACAGAGAGCAGAAATACTGAGAGCGAAAAAGATCAGGATAGAGCAAGAGAAATGGAGGATGTCTCTAAAAATGTATCTAATGAAGATGAAAAAGGCAAAGAGAAGAGAAGGGCAGAGGAGAAGAGAGAAAGAGAGAGGATAGGTAATAAGACAGAAAGTGGAAAGGAGCTTTCTAAAAAAGAAAGAGGAAGCAGCAAAACTCTTGACCTCATATCTAAACTGCAAGAGAAAAAAGATGAGAAAAAAGAAAGAGGGAGAAAGGAGGAAAAAAAAGTCTGTGAAAACTCCAGAATACGAGGCTTGGTTTCCAAACTACAAGACACAGAAGATCTAAAAGTAAAAGACAATAGGGCAGATGTCAAGAAACAATATGAAAGCAGAAATAAAACCATAGTAGATCCCAAGAACAACAGAGCAGAAGGAAGAGGAAACATTAAAGATGTAGAAACAGAGGGAAAGACAAGCAGATCTGGAAAAATAGAAGAAATAAGCAGAAGAGAGAGGGTAGAGGAGGATGAGAAACATCACTCACAGAGAGATACAACTAGAGCACAGAAAGAGAGAGAAAAAGAAGAAAACAACAAGGTGAAAATATTTACCATTTCCAGCCATAAAACCTCATTGAACTCTTATGGCACGGATGACCATTCTGTTACCACTGAGGAGGACGAGTCTTTTAGTGAAGATGTGGACAGCGACACTGGCTCCAGCATGTTTGACGACCTTGTGGAGCAGGTTCGCAGCGATGACCCTGAACTAACAGAGCTCAACGTCAATAATTCAGACGCCATTAAGAGAGACACCCTGATACAGTTTGCAGAGGGTCTTCGCAGCAACACTCACATCAAAACCTTCTGCCTTGCCAACACAAGAGCGGACGATCATGTTGCGTTTGCCATCGCTGGAACCCTACAAGATAACTCCACCCTGACCAGCGTCAACCTCGACTCGAATCATTTGACAGGCAAAGGCATCCTGGCCATCATCAACTCTCTCCAGCACAACAGCACGCTTATGGAGCTGAGGTTTCATAACCAGAGACACATCTGCGGAGGGAAGACAGAAATGGAGATGGCCAAAGTCTTACGGGACAACTCTTCACTGCTGAAGCTGGGATATCACTTTGAGCTGGCCGGGCCCAGGATGACCATGACGAACATCTTGAGCCGAAACATGGACAGGAAGAGGCAGCAGCGGCTAGAAGCACAAAAACTCACCAGACAGGAGACTATGTCCAGGTCATGTGAAGTTAAGAGCTCACCTGAGAAGAATAAGCTGACAATATCGTCCATCAACACTCATAAGAACGACTCTAAATTTGCTGCCCTCTCAAAATTCACTTCTGTTCAGGAAACTCCAAAAGCTCCTCCCACAAAGTCACCGTCTAGACCCCTCCCATCTGAGGTACCAGGGAAGAAAGAAGGGGCAACAGGAAGTCAACAAGCTCCTCCTCCACCCCCTCCTGGCCCAGCGTTAGATATTCAGGCCATGAGGAGGTCGCTGACCCCAATCTCTCAGAGGAAACCAGACGGCAGTGCAGCTGTCCGACAGACGGACAGGAGCTCCAGAGATCAGCTACTGGACTCTATCAGAAACTGCAGCATGAATGCTCTCAAAAAGGTGACACGGACATCACATGTCATTTCTGCACATGCCAGTACATGACCAAACATTTAAACACCACCATCTCAATAAGAAGATGTGAAGGCCTCTTTCTACAGCATTATATTCTAAGATATTTTAATGCAAGTTAAACTTTTATAATGTTTGGCCCTCTACTCTGTGAACCCAAATGCTGTCTTTACTTAAGTAATATTGACTAAACATTACTTAAAACTATTAAAGTAATTAAAAGTTTTGGGCAAATAAATCAGAATATAAGTTCATGTAATTTGTTTTCCTACAAAATATGTAGGAATCAAGTGTAGTTAACTCGAAATCGTAATTTAGTAAAACAGCTTAAAACAGCTTAGTCTTTATTTAATGTGTTTGGCCGTTCAAGCAGTTCTGCCTGGCAACAAGAGAACTAGTGCAGATTGGCAATTGCAAAAAGGTAAGAAGTAAATTGTAAAGAGGTAAGTTTTAGGACATTCTTTACTAAATTGAGGGAACAAGTTTACTCGATCAGTTGAGTTGAGTCAACTTATTAGGGTTTACAGTGCAGTTTGAGACCATTAAAAATCCTCTCCCATGGCCTCATGGGATATTAAAGTGTCAACTGGATCAACACTTAAGTATCACGCAGTAAGAAGTAGATCACATAGGTACTTTTTACATTCTGAATTCTACAAATATTACTCCTTTCACATACTGTTTTTCTAGGGAATATTGCGAATTTGGATGCAGTCTCGGTCTTACTGTGCATACTTGTGAGTGAAAATATTTCCACAGACAAATCATGACTCATCAGTAAGTTTTGTACTACAATTTATCCTAAACTTACAAAAAATAGAAACAACTGGAATTAAATGTATACAAAAATCACATAGCCTTAAATTAATACTTTTAAAAGTATGTACTGTAGGTTATGCAGAGGTTTCTCTGCAAAAAACAGAGATATGTACAGTTGGCTTAGTCTGTAATTTGAGTGTATTGAGTTATTTGTTGTGTTTAAAGTGGTTTGAAGATGACACACTTGCACTTGGTATTCCTCGAGAGTCCTCTGTAGAGAACGTCTAATGTTGACAGAGACTGAAAGCGATATGGAGATTTTTAATGCAAATTACTAACCTCAGGCACACAGTCGCTCAATTACAGTTCAACTTCAGTTGCATTAGATCAAGGTTAAAAGCACTGTTCAAAGTTAGTATAGGGACCAATTCTTACTATTAACTATATATTAGTATGCCTATTATTAACATATTGGCTGTTTATTAAAGTACATATTACTATATACATCCCTAATCCTACACAATACCTACACTTAACAACTACCGTACTAACTAATAATAAGCAGCAAATTAGTTTTTTGAGGCTATTGTTGTAGTTTGTAAGTATTTATGTAAATAATGGTTTGTTTATAGTGAGAATTGGACCTTAAAATAAAGTGTGACCAAATAAATCTATGTGGACACATGTTGTGATTTAGGAAGCATTTTTTTGTCAGATGTTCCCCTGCACATATAAGCATTAATAATCCACACAATTACTGTTGATGAGACCCACTGTTTTAATTTTTCTTTGGATCTGCTTCTCTGCATGTATGATTGTGGTTTGAGGCACCAGATACAGAACATGACCAAAAAGGTGTTTTTTGTGCTGTTGTTTTTGTTTTTACAAATGGTTGTTCTCCAGAGATTTGCCATTTTAAATAATTCATGGTAATTTTTTCTTGTTCATTGTGGCAACAAACCTGATGCCACACACCTCAAGAGATGCTTTTCTATGTGTACAGATATGAAGTGACATGGTGCATATATGACATTTCTTAGAAAGTCCAAAATATATTTAATATTGAAATTAAAAATATAAACTATCAAAGACTATATGGGTACAGTAAGGAGATGGCTTGAAAAATGGATTTTCACACTCATTTTTACATTCTAATAGAGTTGTGTAATCTTGTATCATATAATATTTTAATATTATAAATGCTTAATCTTCATTTCAATCTTCCTCTCAGGTTGAGATCCCTAAGCGGTTGAGATAGCATCTGTCCAGTGTATGTGCTTCTACCTTCAGATTCCCCAGCAGTCCTCCAGTGCCCCATCGGAGTCATTGAATCCTCAAGATGGGATTCTTCTGTAACTGGTTTAGATGCTCCAAAATACAGCCAGTTTGGATTATTTGAAATCTGAACATTTGAGGTTGGGAGTGGGACACAGTGTGATTTTTCGAGGACTGACAGCTAACCAGTCAACATTCAAGCTGTGAGGAGCATCTGTTGGGGTTTAAGTTTCCTCAGAGAAATATTTGTCAAATGAATCAGATACATTTTGACTATTTGTTCTCAATTTTTAACATACCTTATAATATTCTCACAACTGTCTTGAAGCAGTACTAACCATCAGTCTATCTAGAATGCAATATGCTAAATAAACCTCTTAAAGGGGTCATTGCTAAAAAGAACATTATTTGGTGTAGTGAAATGTGTTTGTGTGGTTTAAGGTTCAAAAAACACATTATTTTCCACATACAGTATATTATTGTTTCTCCTATTTGCCCCGCCTTCCTGAAACGCCTCGATTTTTACAAAGCTCATATTTCTGAAAAGCGAGGTGTGCTCTGATTGGCCAGCTATCCAGTGCGTTGTGATTTGCTGAATACCTCAAATGTGTGATGGACATTTTTAAGTCCCTTACCACATTGTGATGCCTTGTCCCGGTGCAATGAGATAAAACCAATAAAAACCCATTACAAACGAGGCATTTGTTGCATCTAGTGGGAATATAATTATGGATTATAATTACTTACACTGTCTTTTTACACCCTGTGTTGCATCGCGCCACATAAACATAAAAACATGTTTGCATTTGTGTTCGGAGAAATGACAAACAACAAGCACCACTCTATACTGCTCAAAACTTGCGTATGAATCATCTGTGGCAAATTCTTTAAATATGAAAATGTACTCACACTCTGTTATTCAGAACAGCTGGCATTGTAGGCTACTCTACCAGGATCAGGAAACAGTCCTCCATAAAATGCGCTGCACACATTTGAATATTTGGGTTATACTGTCGTGTAAAAATGTTGTAAATACAACTTAACCACTGATTTCTAATAATGTCCTCTTTTGGAAGGCCAAACAAAGTATTTTTCGCTTTTGCCAACCAAAACACACGGTGTCTTCACAACATGATGGTAGCATGATGGTAGCAGTAGCAATACTACAGTGAGAATCAAAGCTACGTCTTCTTTCTTTGCATGAACATTTGGGCGTCATTATGCAAATCTTCCCACAATGGACGTAGACATGTGGGGGCATGTTTTATCGATGCATTTTAGGAGGGCGTTGACCAGTCTTTAAAGGGGTCGTGACCTGAGAAACCAAAATTCTCTTTATATTTCAACAAATAAGAGGTCATTGCACTATATAAACTCAAAACTTTGTTATTAGTCTAAAAACATCTTATATTGATGGCAGTCTCCCAAAATGAAAGCTTTTGGAATGCTCTACTCTATGATGTAATAGTTTGGATAAACCCCGTTTCCGCAGAAGATCAACATCACTGCCTGTTCTGCTCCGCCCACTGATTCACCCATACAGTCATGGCCAAAAGTTTTGGCAGTGACATAAATTTTGTGTTTTGCAAAGTTTGCAGCTTAAGCTGTTGTGGTCTTCATTCACATTGTTTCTAGATTATTGTGTAGAGCGATCAGATGCATTTTAAATAATTGCTTAAAGCTTAATTGGCCAAAAAAGTAACTTTTCACAAAAAAAACTAATTCAGTTGTCTAATGACAAGCTAACATTAATTGACTAATATCAGCAGCACATGTGAATGTATGAGTACTAGTCAGGAAAAATCACTATCATACTAAATAGATTGTAAGACCAGACTGATTGCTATGAAAGGAGGGAAGAAGCGCTTCCAATCACTGTGTTCTTGTTAGCAATGGTTACCACCAAATAAACACGTGCAGCCATCATCGCTTTGCATCAAAATGGCCTTACATGCAAGGAAATTGCTACAAAGTATATTGCACGTGAAAGAACCATTTACTGGATCATCAAGAACTTCAAGGAGAGAGGTTCGACTGCAGTGAAGGAGTCTTCAGGACATCCCACAGTGTCCATCAAGCGCCAGGACGTCTCCTCCTGAGGAGGCAGCTACAGAATCGTGTCAGCAGCAGTCCAGAGCTTGCTCGGGAATGGCAGCAGGTTGAGAGCATCTGCACACACAGTGAGGCCAAGACTTTTGGACAATGGCCTGGTGTCAAGAAGGGCAGCAAAGAAGCAACTTCACTCCAAGAAACATGTCAAGGAAAGATGAAATTCTGCAGGAAGTACAAGGATCGGACTACAGAAGAATGGGACAAAGTTATTTACTCTGATTTATGTGATAACTATTGCTTAGTCTGTTCTTACAGATAACTTGATATTTATTGTTATTTATGCATTTTCACAACGTTAGCCGATCATAGCAGTGGGCCTTTACTTCCAAGTCTACAATCCGTCATGCCTATTCATACAGTGAGTGCTGATGTGGGCGGTCAAAACAGGACAGGAAATAGCCTATATTGCTTCTTAATAATGATAAATTATGTAAAAGTCTTGATAACATAATAAGTGGACCTCAGAGAACAGCACAAAATAAAAAACAAAGGCAGTTCATGACCAGTTCAGTTCATGGGTTCATATAAAGAATCTCAAAAAAAATAAAATAAATAGTGATGTTATGTTTTTGTTAAATAGTAGGGCATTCAACATGAGATCTATAAAGTATCCCGGTTATGCATCTCACATCTGCACACATGACAGGAATCCATGCACAGTATTTCATATTTATCCCTCTTAGCTTTAAAATTAAGATGGGAACAAGCACACCTGCTTTTAACTGTGATAAATAATTTAGATGTCACTTGAGAAGTTAGCAAATATGTCTTACCCGAGGCCTCTGTATATGTAATCTTACCTGATGTTGATTAGATGTTTTGACTGTATTGTGTTAGACTTAATTTCATGAATATTAGCTTGATAACAAATTGCTGAATTAACCACCACAAATGGTTCTGGTATGGATTAAGTTTTATTAAAAAAAAATGGAACAAGGGCTCAAAGGGTCAAACTATCAACTCTGAACTGTTTTGTTGTTTTCCCTTTTATGAAGTTTATTTTGTGGATAAAGAAAACATACCTAATGCTGTCTCTGTACTACAGTATCATTTCATATTTAACAGGAGCAATTCATGTGTCCCACCTACAGGTGGCAGAGGGGACAATTGTGTCCAAATGCAAAGCAGAGAGTAGATGGAATATGTAGAATTTTCAAAGTAATTCATGGTCAGTTCTCTGTAGGATAAAATTGGTCTATATGTAGATATTGCGGTAAAGCAAAAATAGCAAAATAAAAAATGACAAAATAAAATCAACACATAAAGGAGCATAATTTACGGAAGAGAAAATAAATGATTTGGTAAATGTATTTTAGAGCAGACAAATGTTCACAGAAATGAACAGCCCCTGTTTTTATTGGAAGAAGAATACAGAAGTACTATGAAAAGCTAAAAGACTGTCTCCCTCTTTTACTCTCACAGTGTTTTAACAACACTAAATTTGCTAAATCAATTGTACTTGCAAATGCATCAATGATAAAAAGTTGCAACCACTGCTGATGGGCTTCATTTCCTTCCTGAGCCAAAGACCATGTCAGGCCCACCGCTAGACAGCCATTGGTTCCTTTTTTGTATGTTAGTCTCTCTCTTTCTTTCTGTCTCTCTTTCTTTCTTAAAAAAACACTGTTATTCTGGTAACTGTTGGAACAAACAAGTGAGAGTCAGTAAGCTGATTTTATCGCTGTGTCTTTTATGCTGTATTTTTCATAAAGAGGATATCTTGCTTGAAGAGGATGTGATAAATTAGGGAGAATGAAAGTCCATCTAAAGATTCTCTCTGTTTTTATAGGTAAGTACTTTTTCCCTGCTTGATATATAATCAATAATATGGTATTGCAATCAAGTGTATGTTAAAACAGGAAATACATGAACTTGGTCACCTCTGAAGTGAACTATCCTAATGATAATATCACTAAAGTGTTTTAAAAACAAACTTCTGTAATAAATCCACAATGTTTTGTGTGTTTGTGTGTGTGTGTGTGTAAACTTATCTTGCCTGACTGATGTGAGCACTTCAGAAAGAATTTAAGACAGTCACTTTGGTAATTAGAGGTTTTAAACTGTTTCAGTTGTAGTTGTCTGACACCTGTCTGTATACGGTCTATCTGTATAAAATAATGACATTTTTAATTGTTTTCTCTAGTTTTGCCCAGTGTGTTGATGTCTGGAAATGATTATGTGAGTACAGTGGGTGAAACGGTGGACATCAGCTGTCCATATCTGGATTTCCATATATATACACCCAAGTACTATTCTGACGAGCATGTTTTGATTAAAACGGCAAAGACTGATCAGATCGTCTCAGATGGTAGATACTCTTTGATCGATAATGTAAGTGAACGGACCTTTATTGTAACCATCAATCATCTCAGACTCACAGACTCTGGTTTTTATTACTGTGGACTTGATCAGTGGTTCACTGACACACTGAAGAAAGTTAATCTATCTGTTAATCAAGGTAGGTATTTATGCAAACAGTTTGTGAATATAATGTATACATTTTTCTTCCCAACTGAATATTTTACAAAATAGTTTATTATAGTAAAACTCCTCCTTTTCTGTTTTATTCTCAGCAGTTCCTGTGAGCAGATCTATACACACTCCTGAAAACACACATATAACATCTACATGGACAACAACACTCACCTCGGCTGGTACATCCAGTCAGCAAACTAATGATCAGTTTTACAACAATGCTTTGATTACTTATAATTTAGGAAAATATAATCAGTCAAGTCTGCTTAGGCCTACTTATATTATATATTATATGTATAATCATATGTGATTCTCTCTTTCTCTCTCAGATAATTCTAGGTCATATGAGCAATTCTCTTCAGCATCGCCAACTGTCCAATCAAAGGGATCTACACTACTCGGTAACTCTGGTAACAGTTTTTTGTTTTTTTTTTGCATGTATTTTAAGATGAAATTCTTATACATTGTATAACATAAATATACACATATAACACATACTGATAATAAAAAATAGCATAGCATGAATGCACTGTAAGTCGTTTTTGATAAAAGCATCTGCCAAATGCATAAATGTAAATTGCATAGATCTCATTAGAATTTATTATAAAATGTAAAATATTTAATGACTATTCCTTTCTCTTTTTATTTCAGTCAGTATTTTTGTAGCTTTTGCAGGTCTTCTTGTGCTGCTGGTGTTCGGGGTTCTTGTGGCGTTAGTGTCTCTCGGCAGGAAAAGATCTGATTTAAAGTCCAGATGTAAGACCACACACACATAACACCCGATAATGAATTGACAGTTTCATTAAAGACTCACAAATAATAATAATAAATATAAAAAGCCCTATGGCATCCTTTTTTAAAAAATAATATAGAGGAGTTGTGTGACTGATGGATATTAAGTTTTGAGATCATGTCTTATTTCCTTTGGATCACTATTGCCACTTAATTTACTGTGACTGAGTTCTACAGTATATTTATGGCCATTTTTTCAGGTCTGAGACCACCCGTCCCTGAAAATCCAGTTCAAGATTCACCAAATCTCAACCTGGTATAAAAACATCTACTCTTTATACACAATTTTACCCTAAAAAGTACCAGCATCTAATTACAGTACAAACCGTCTGATCAACATTATAGACATGAATACATTTGCTTTGTTGTAGTAAAGCTAGTTTAGTTTAACACGATTATTGTAAAAATGTCGAATGTACACTGAACGTTTTTGGTATGTCAACCCTTATGTCTCTTTCTCTTTCATCAGGTCTCTCAGACTGTAGATAATGTCAGCCACCTCTATGATGAAATTGTAACTAAGTACAGTATGGTTGGTCTGGCTAGAGATGGTGATTCTACTGTGGAGCATTGTGTTCCTGCACCTCAGAATAATGAGAACACTTTGTATTCACTTGTCATGCAATACTGAGGATAAATGACTAGATCAGTGGCATTCTTTCCCCGAAAATGTAACTCTTAAAACCCTGTTGACATGAAATGGTGCATATGGTCAGTTTGCAAAAAAAAAAAAAAAAACACAAACGTCCTGCTGTCATAAAATCTTATAAATATATAAAAATATATTCAAACAGAATTGGTAATAATATTAACAACAGAATGACATCACTAGTTCAAATGACCAAAATCTTCAAAATCCAGTTCTTCCAAATTGATAAAGTATCAGGCTTTAGTCTGTGCAGAAGACAGTTGCAGATATAGTATTTCCAATACGTAATGGAACCTGTGCTTAGCAGAAAGGTCATGAGGGGGTTTCCAGCATTGAACAAGTCATTTCTTTGCTGCAGTCAAAGCTGCTAGACAAAATTTCTGTTCTTTCTCACTTACAGAAAATTAAGAATTATCATTCAACAATAAAAAAACAGGATCTTTGTGAAAATTAATCTTTATAACCTTATATAAAACATCAAGCACATTGTCCCAAAATTTTTGCACATCTGGACAGTCTCATCATAGCATACAGTATATATCAGTGTCAAGGCAACCCTGTCCACAAAATATGCAATATGGGTGGGGTAATATACCCAAAACAATGTATATGTGTGGTTAAATATGCTCTGTGAATAAATGAATGAAAAGTGAATGAATTTGTGATTAGAGTTTGAGTAGAGATGGTGTGTAATATTATTAGACTTTCTTTTGTCTAATGTACTCATACAATCTTTTAAATTAAAGCTTGTTTTTTTTAAAAGAATGGCTTGATGACTGCTCATTTTGCAATAAAAATGCTGTTCTAAACAAAGGCTGTGTGCAAAACCATGATAAATCCCTGTAAATGTAATTTATATGCAATCTGTGGCTTTGACACAGGGTTTTTGGGAAGGCACAAAGGTGAGTAATACAAATTAAGTTAAAAATGCAATATACAAATGAAACCAACATATATATATATATTGATAATATTATAATTTAAAATTATAATTATAATATTTAAAAGTTTATCCAACAAAGCTGACATCAGCAGAATTAGAGAAATGTTGGGTGTTAGTGGGACTCTGACCGTATTGTTTTCTTTTAACAATCTGAAATAGCTTAGGTGTGGCAATACTGAGGCCTTTCCTCTTCATAGGGTTTTAATAACTGCATCTCTGGAAGAAGTTACAATTAATCTCAGAATACACAGCTCCTTTAAGCCTGATATGGGTTGATTTAAAAAGTGTAGTAATGTGCAATATTATGTTTGACTACTGTTTGCTCTGTTTTTTCATTTTTTGAAAACTGAGCAGAAAATATCTATTTCTGTTTTTACTTACTGTCACTGTGTCTTGATTTTAACAACATACAATGAGCTTCTTTAAAAAAAGAGAGATTTAAAGTTCAAATTCTTTCATTTGTACCACTGTTTAAGGTGAGACACTGCAGGCAAAAATACTGTTTTTTCAAGCACCGGTCAATTTTGAGATTTTGGGCTTTTTGGTTTTTCATAAAGTGCTTTTTCAAACTAGTGGAAGGAAAACATCCAAAAGACACTGTTAAGTGTTTCGTTTATAGCACTTTATCTGTTTGTGTCAATAGATTTCAATTACAATACATATTTTTAAAGGCCGTTTTCTCAAAATGAGTTTTTTCTTCAACACTGAGCCATAAATCTCCACTTCAGTAGCACTTACACACACCAAACTTGACATTTTTATTCCTGTCTATATTCTGAAGGTTTTTACAGAGGGATTTGTTCATATATATTTTCCTTGATTATATACAACATTTTATTCCCCCCAAAATTGTGAAAATATATTGTTTTCTGGCTGTTCAAAGTATTTTCTGAATTATGGAGTGACAAAAAAAGATAACCAGAATTCCCTCTGTAAAAACATTTGACTCTAATATGTCAAAAAAATTAAACAAAAAATTTGAAACTGATTTCATCTAGTGTTCAGATTTTTGTACTAGACATTTATGCAAATGAGCACATATTTCATTAAATAATGCCTCATTTGCATATTTAAACATAACATTTTTGAAAACTTGTAATACAAAAAATGTTTGCAATAATCAATGTAATCAATCAACTGGGTAAGTAAGGTGATAACTATTAGTTATTTTTTTTGCCCTATTCACCTGCAGTGTCTCGCCTTAACTGTCATTGGTTTGTCCATTGTAAGTAGAAGTCTCTCTCTCTCTCTCTCTCTCTCTCTCTCTCTCTCTGTCTCACTTCCGGTGTGACTGTTCTGCGAGGGTGTGTGTGCGTGGAGCAGAGCGGTTTGCGTGAGTAAAAGTTGGGAGCGTGGTTCTTTTTTTTCTCTACCTTTTGCTCTATCTTTTCTTATTTTGATGTTTATATAGTTTATAGTTGGTAATTTAATGAAAGCACAGTTAGTGGGGTGGTGGAAGTTTACAGCGGCCAGATTTGTTTCCATTTCTGGCCGGTGTGGCGTTTAGACGAAAATGACGTTCGGTCAGTTGACGCGCCGGCATGGCATTAAGATACTGGTCGGGGTGGAATGCTCCGTTGAGGAATGTAGCCTCACAGTTGGAGAGTTTTCAAGTGTACAACAGTGGTGGGATTTTGGAAAGAAACAAATACAACAATTCTGTGTACAATACAATTTCAATGTCACCCAGAATATGTTTAAAAAAATGTGAATTTTGGAAAATGATATTTTAGAACTGCAAAATTTATGTGATTCTACAGGAAATCAAGTGAATTCTCTTATTGGAAAAAAAGCGGAATTAAGAGATCTGGTCGGTAGTAAAGCACAGGGGGCATTGATCAGGTCTCGTTTTCAGAATTCTTCTGAAATGGATGCTCCTTCCAAGTTTTTCTTCAGCTTGGAAAAGAAAAATGGCCAAAGCAGATTTATTCATTGTCTCCGGTCAGCCAATGGGCAAGAACTCACTGAAACTGCTGATGTGCGTAGGAGAGCTGCTGACTTTTATAAGGACTTGTGAGTACAATGAGAGTACAATGAGGACCAAGTGCTGGTACAAGATTTTCTCGGAGGCCTACCTCAAGTGCAGGAGGAGACAAAAGAAAAGTTGGTGAGCCAACTGACTCTTGAAAAATTGTATACAGCTTTAATGAGCATGGAAAATGGTCGGGCTCCAGGGTTAGATGGTCTAACGGTTGATTTCTATAAAGCTTTCTGGGACTTGGTGGGCAATGTCTTGCTGGAAGTTTTTTCTGACAGCATTGCCAGAGGTCAGCTGCCTTTGAGCTGTAGGAGGGCAGTTTTGAACCAAGAAAGGAGATCTGAAAGAGATCAAAAACTGGAGGCCCGTGTCCTTGCTTTGTGTTGATTTTAAGATATTATCAAAGACTTTGGCCAACAGGTTGAGAATAGTGATGGAGCAAATTATACATATGGATCAGTCATACTGTGAACCGGGCAGATCAATCACAGAAAACATTGGTTTAATTCGAGATATTTTTGATATAGCAAAAATTACAGGCAAGAAATTTGGTATGATTTCGCTAGATCAAGAAAAGGCCTTTGACCGAATTGAACACCAATATTTATGGAATGTGCTTGATTTTTTTGGGTTTCCTTCAACTTTTATTGAAATGGTCAAAGTATTGTATGGTGACATTGAAAGTGTAGTTAAGGTCAATGGTGGTTTGAGTGTTCCTTTGAAAGTTAAAAGGGGAATTAGGCAAGGTTGTGCAATGTCAGGGATGTTATATTCAATATCAATTGAACCGTTTTTATGTAAATTAAGAGATATTTTAGAAGGAGTGTCTTTGTCTAGTGAACAGAGTTTTTGTTTGTCTGCTTATGCAGATGATGTAACTATAGCTGTTAAAGGAAGTAGTGATGTGGAAAAAATCCAAGGGGTGGTAGAGAGGTATGGTAAAGTATCTTCAGCAAGAGTAAACTGGGCTAAATGTACTGCATTGGAAGTAGGTGGGTGGATTCAAGGAAAACCAAATTTACCAGGTGGAATGTCATGAGTAACAGGGGATGTTAAATATTTGGGAGTCCATTTGGGTGATGATCAAACCATTATGAAAAATTGGGATGGTGTTATGGAGATGGTTGAAGGAAGACTTAAAAACTGGAGGTGGTTATTGCCACAAATGTCATATAGAGGACGTTCCTTAATTATTAACAATTTGGTAGCAGCAACATTGTGGCACCGTTTAGCAGTACTTGAGCCACCTGCAGGTCTTCTGTCAAGAATCCAGGCTTTAATGGTTGATTTCTTTTGGAATAAGAAGATGCACTGGATGCCACAATGTGTGTTATTTCTTACAAGGGATGATGGTGGACAAGGTCTTCTGCATCTAGAAAGCCGTAAAACAGCGTTTAGATTACAGTTTGTTCAGAAACTGCTGTACGGTCAAAGTAATGTATGGGAAGCAGGAATACATTTTATTTTGGAAAAAGTTGGAGGTTTGGGGTTAAACAAAAGTCTTTTTTGGATTAACTGTGAAGCAGGAGACATAAAAGGCCTTCCCTTATATTACCGTAGTGTTCTCAAGCATGGTCATTAGTAAGAACTGTAAGGACTATGCCTATGACATCTCTTCATTGGTTTCTTGAAGAACCTTTAGTTAAAGGTGCAAGACTGGATGTGCCAGACAAACAATGCCTGGAATGATGAAATTATCAAAACAGGAAAAATTATCACCTTAAGACAATTACTGGAGGTTGTTGGAAATGACTTTGATGACGTGAATGCCCTAGCACAATGTTTGGGGCTCCGGTCACAGAGAGTGGTGGATCGTTTCTTGGACAATGTTAAAAAAACTCTCAATGATGAAGATAAGCTTTTAATTAGTGAATTTGGCAGTAGATGATTTGACAAGAAAAGAAAAAATAGATGGTGAAGTGGGTTGGGATGTCGTACAAGTTTTTAAGAGTTTATTAAAAGTAAGAATTAGATTTATTTTATAAAACTATGAAAAATATAGAGGAATTTGAAAATGTATGGAATTGCAAAGAAATGTTGTGCTTTGTTAGAGATGGTGAATTAATTTTTGCTAAATGTCTTGAGTAAAGTGTATGTTTGTTAATTGTTTTTAAATGATTTAATAAAGTGCTATAAAATCTCAAAAAATCTCTCTCTCGGAAGTAAGTTCATCTGCCAACTGCAATGTGAGAAACAGCAAGCACAAAATTTTTACAGAGCTACACAGTTTATTTTTTGTTTTATTGTCATAGTTTCTTTATAAATCCTATACAAATTTTATAAGGTGGAGGTGATATCACAGAGAATGAATACTCTTGTGAAGATTCTATGTCATTTCATAGGTAATTTTTTTTATTTTTCCATTTCTTTCCATTTTCAATTAATTTCCATAATATTCTCTGTTGATTACTTTAGATTTATTTGACATCATAATATGATAAAATTCTGTAAATTATGCATTTGAAGATTTTTTTGAGAACCTCTTTCATTGCTCTATTGTTTCTATTTTTGAAATGTCAAAATATATAATTTACAATTCTTACAGTATGTATGTCTCTGTTTAATTCAACTGGTTTGACTGTGTTTTCTCTAGTTTTGCCAAGTGTGATGAAGTCTGGAAATGTTTATGTGAGAACAGTGGGTGTAACGGTGGACATCAGCTGTCCATATCTAGATTTCCATATATATACACCCAAGTACTTTTGCCGTCACCCCTGTAAATACGAGCATGTTTTGATTAAAACGGCAAAAACTGATCAGATCGTCTCAGATGGTAGATATCTTTGATTGATAATGTAAGTGAACGGACCTTTATTGTAACCATCAAACATCTCAGACTCACAGACTCTGGTTTTTATTACTGTGGACTTGATCAGTGGTTCAAAGACACACTGAAGAAAGTTCATCTATCTGTCCATCAAGTTAGGTATGAAAACAGTTTGTGAATATAATGTAGCCTACATATTCATCTTCCCATTTAAATATTTCACAAAAATGTTTTATCCTCACCAGTTCCTTTGAGCAGATCTACACACATTCCTGAAAACACACATATAACATCTACATGGACAACAACACTCACCTCAGCTGGTACAAGTTCATCCATTTAACAAAATAGATTCTATTGGCCCATCAAGACATTTCACCCTAAATTATTTACAGTGCAGTATGTAATTCTTCATCTTTATTATTGGAATAATTTTGACCAGCTGAAAAAAAGTTAAGTTTTTTTTTTCTTGAATAATAATACATTTTACTCTGTTTACAAGTAACACTGTGATTCCATCTTTTCCAGATAATTCTGACTCATATGAACTACCATCAACAGTCCAAGGTTCCACTCCTCCAGTCATCAGCTCCTCTGGTGACTCCTATTCTTTTTTTTTTACCCATTTGTTTGTTTATGTTGCTGTATTAGAATACTTACAACAACTGTAATTGGTAATTCATTTATTTGCATTTAATGTACTAGAATTTATTTATTATATTTGTACTTAGTTTTATTCCAGTCAGTGTGGTGGTGGTTTGTGCAGGTGTTTTTTTTTTCCTGGTTTTCGAGATCACGGTGGCTTTACTGTAAATCTACAGCAGAAGATCAGATGCAAAGTCCAGATATAAGATCATGAACATCAATGTAATGTTTTAAACTAGCATGATGCTTCCAAATGTCATCTTCAATCAAGTCTCATATTACTCAGGTCTTAATTTCTTCAAATTCATTCTGACCTTAAATGATAAATTAAATCTAACATTATTTATATTATTCACGTTGATGCTTTAAAAACCTCATACCACTGAAGATACAGCTCAAGGTCCACTCAAGATCCACCAGGTATGGAAACCTTTCTGTGTGCCAGCAAGAACATTTTGCACCAAACTTATCTAAAAAATGTTCAAGTATAAAAAAAAATATAAAAATGATCATCAATGAATGCTTGAGTAGTTGAACAGTCATTCTGTTTTGCTCTCTGTCAGGCTGTGGACGATGTCAATGGTAGTGTATAGTTTGGACGACCCACCAAAAGAAGAGCGTTCTTGTCTAAACTATTCAACTACAGTATATTACTGCACGTGACTCAGGAGAAGAGTCATTCTGGAATGTGAAACAAATTATTTACTATAATAATTACTCCATATTTAGACCTAATCATAATCTCATCATCATCATAAGCAGCAGCAGCAGCATCTCTCTTTTTATCTCTATGATAACACAATTTCTGTAATAAGTCAAAAAAAGGATATTGTTTGCAGAGTAACTTTAGCTATCATCCATCAGTCTGATGACCAAATTAACTTTAGTTCATCATTTCCTGGATGGCAGATCAGTCTCTGTGCTGCATTCTATTTTGACACTGTTGCAGAGTATTTGTGGTGTATGTGGTCAAAGAATAGAACATTTTGCAATGTCTGTTGCAAACAAAATAAGGAACTCCCCCTTAGCTTTGATGTGTTTGGTTGCTCATAGCCTGTGGCCATTGTTATATCCTGTGTTGAATTTTTATGAGCTCTAATAACATGGCCATAGCAAGGGTTGGAAAATTAGTGTGCTATAATAACCCCTACAAATACAACTCAATACTAACATTTAAGAGACAGAAATCTAGATGTTTGTGAAAGATCATTTCTCTATTTTAGAGGGATGAACATTGTTAAATTATACCATATTTATTGAATCAAAATTTTTTAATATTTGTTAACATCTATATGTTAGGGTTGGATCATGTTATGAGTTGTTTATTTATTTCCTCATTTGTACGAAAGTAGATTTAGAAAAAAAAAGTGTCTGCTAAATGACTAAATGTAGCCTAATGTAATGTAATCATGCAATATTACTGTTATAGTTTTCATTAATAATCATTGCTATATAGATGACAACTTTGTCTAGTACTCTTATGTTTTTAGCATGATTTGTAAAAATTTTACTAATGACACAGCATATATTTCTTAGTGTTTGGGTAGGCTATTTAATTTCATTATGTAACCTGCTTGTTCCACAGATCTAGTATTTTGGCAATGTTGATAATGTTTCTGACAGATATTATCATATGAAAGCAGATTATACTCAATAATGATTAATGCAAAAGACATGATGCACACTTGCGTATCCCAATTCACATGCATGAAACCCATTCCACATGCACGAAAAAAATAATAATAATATCACAAAAATCAATTCACGTACACAAAATAAGAATAAGTATTCATACGTTTCACAAATGCAAAACCCAGTTCACTTTGGTGACATGTTCAGTTGACTTAGTTTTGTAGTGGCCATGACATAACTCGTGGGAACATTATAATATGTTGTGGCCACAACATATTAATTTGTGGGAACATCATATTAACCCATTTTATTTTACAAGTTTTTTAGATCTTATTATTTTTTATTTTATTTTATACTTATCTTTTTCCATATTTTATTTTTTGTATAATTTTTCTTGTGTTTGCATTCTTTAATAATTGCACCGTTCATGGAGCGGACCTGTCTTACATTTCACTGCTGGTGATATACTCTTCTTATAACCATGTACGTGGCAAATAAAAATCTTGAATCTTGAATATATAGCCTATTTTTATTATGTGCACGTGAATAGTTTTTTTGTGAATATGTATTTTTTTGTGCACATGAATTGGGTTTCATGCATGTGAATTGGGATACGCATGTGCATAGTGTCTTTTGTGTGAATTATTATTGAGTCTAATATGCTTGCTGGTCATATAATTAGAATATCATCAAAAGGTTGATTTATTTCACCAATTCCATTCAAAAAGTGAAATTTGTATAATATATTCATTAATTACACACAGACTGATATATTTCAAATGTTTACTTCTTTTAATTTTGAGGATTATAACTGGCAACAAAGGAAAATCCCAAATTTCAGTATCTCAGAAAATTAGAATATAACTTAAGAGGAATACAAAGAAAAGATTTTTAGAAATCTTGGCCAAATGAAAAGTATGAACATGAAAAGTATGAGCATCTACAGCACTCAATAATTAGTTGGGGCTCCTTTTGCCTGAATTACTGCAGCAATGTGGCGTGGCATGGAGTCGATCAGTCTGTGGCACTGCTCAGGTGTTATGAGAGCCCAGGTTGCTCTGATAGTGGCCTTCAGCTCTTCTGCATTGTTGGGTCTGGCATATCGCATGTTCCTCTTCACAATACCCCATAGATTTTCTATGGGGTTAAGGTCAGGCGAGTTTGCTGGCCAATTAAGAACAGCGATACCATGGTCCTTAAACCAGATACTGGTAGCTTTGGCACTGTGTGCGGGTGCCAAGTCCTGTTGGAAAATATAATCTGCATCTCCATAAAGTTCATCAGCAGCAGGAAGCATGAAGTTCTCTAAAACTCCCTGGTACAACCCCTGGCAAAAAGTATGGAATCACCCCTCTCAGAAGATGTTCATTCAAATGTTTAATTGTGTAGAGCAAAAACCAAGCACATATATGCCACAAAACAATTTTCACTCAAAACAATATTCTGACTGTATAAAACACTTAAAAAAAAAACAACAACAAAGAAAGATAACTATAGTCAATTACAACTGTTTTTACAGATAAAACAAAGGAAAAAAAAAATATGGAATCACACAAATCTGAGGAAAATTATATGCAATCACCAAATAAAAACACTACTAGTACTTTGTTGCACCACCTCTGGCTTTTATAACAGCTTGAATTCTCTGAGGAATGGATTTAACTAATGACAAACAGTGTGCAAAAGGCCACTTATGATAATGTCAGAGCACTATTGCGCTACTCTAGTGAGACTCTTATTATGAAAGTCTGTGGCGCGAGCAACCGGAAGAGACACTGTTCATTCAGTACGGCGCGAACAGCAGATTACCTCAGCAGCTGTCCGAAATCAGTTTGCCGCATTCAGGAATGGCTGAAGACGTGCATCACTCTGATTAGATGTTTCTTGTGTTTGTGTGCGTCCTATAACGAGTGAGTACTTTACTCCTTCAATGTTGATTGATGCTCGTTATCTGTAATGAGGCAGTGATCGGCTATATAATGTTACATGGCAATGTTAACTAATCCGTGCCAGTTATTATAACTTATGTGTGGATCTTCAAAGTTCAGAATTATAATGTTAATAATGTTTTAGTAAATAATGTAGATAAATAGTGAAAGTAAATGTTATGGAAATGTTATATCAGGTGTTTATGGATCATTGTCATTGTCTGAAGGGAGCAGCCTATAGTCAGTATGTGAATGATGATTATTTGTACTAATGTTGCTGTTATTTGAGTATTGCTCTTTGTGTGTTGCAGAGAAACCACACACTCATAATACTGTACATCTACATCTCAACTACGAGCATGCCAAACACGTCTACGTCTGTTAATGAGTATTCAGCCCACTTATGAGCCAGTTCTACGTCAATTAAAGCAGGACTCACTGACTGTGCACCTACTAAATCTAAGTCTCCACTAAATGTGCTCAACCTGCTCACGCATTGGGTCATTGTCCCTTTCAATCCTTACATGTTTATCGGCCATCAGCTTCAGGGTCAAGCAAAGCTAGGATCCATTCTCTCTGCAGGCCGTCAAGGGAGCCCTCCACAGTCCACTGCACTGTTTAGCTCAAACTCTAATGCTCATGTAAAGGCTGACTCCCTCTCCTGTTAATATTTCATACCAGTGAAAATAAAATCAGTTCAAATTGATGCTTCTCTCTGTGGTGTTCTGACCGACACACCTGGTTCACTGCAATCAAAATCAGCCCTTATCATCTTTAAGCGTAGCCTTCGTTACAAACAGTATACTTCAATCTGTCTCCAGCTTTGTCTTATTGCAGTTGCCAGATCAGCTTTGCAGGTTGGAGCCTTGTCGTGGACCATTTTCTTTAATTTCCACCACAGAATTTCAATTGAATTGAATCTATTCCAGATTTTAGACACATCTGACTGGGAAAAACCAACATCTTTTGCTACATTCCGTGAAGATTTACCTTCTTTGAGAAGTTTGATAATCCTCTCCTTTGTTTCAACTGACATCGCTCGTGTTGGAGCCATGAGTTATGTCAATCATCTTGGTTCAACACATCACTAATGTGTGCAAGCACTCGTTTTTAACTGCAGACTAATTAACAGTTGTAATCAGATACAGGTGTTTGTTTTAGAAATGCAAAGTGCATGGTGATTCCATATAATTTTCCTCAGATTTGTGTGATTCCATATTTTTTTCCTCTGTTTGATCTGTAAAAACAGTTGTAATTGACTATAGTTATCTTTCTTTGTTGTTTTTTTAAGTGTTTTATACAGCCAGCATATTGTTTTGTTGAGTGAAAATTGTTTTGTGGCATATATGTGCTTGGTTTTTGCTCTACACAATTAAACATTTGAATGAACATCTTCTGAGAGGGGTGATTCCATACTTTTTGACAGGGGTTGTGTACGGCTGCATTGACCTTGGACCTCAGAAAACACAGTGGACCAACACCAGCAGATGACATGGCACCCCAAGCCATCACTGATTGTGGAAACTTTACACTGTACCTCAAGCAATGTGGATTGTGTGCCTCTCCTCTCTTCCTCCAGACTCTGGGACCCTGATTTCCAAAGAAAATGCAAAATTTACTTTCATCAGAGAACATAACTTTGGACAACTCAGCAGCAGTCCAGTCCTTTTCATCTTTAGATGCTTCTGACGCTGTCTGTCAAGAGTGGCTTGACACAAGGAATGCGACAGCTGAAACCCATGTCTTGCATACATCTGTGCGTAGTGGTTCTTGAAGCACTGACTCCAGCTGCAGTCCACCATTTGTGAATCTCCCCCACATTTTTGAATGGGTTTTGTTTCACAATCCTCTCCAGGGTGCGGTTATCCCTATTGCTTGTACACTTTTTTCTACCACATCTTTTCCTTCCCTTCACCTCTCTATTAATGTGCTTGGACACAGCTCTGTGAACAGCCAGCCTCTTTTGCACTGACCTTTTGTGTCTTACCCTCCTTGTGCAAGGTGTCAATGGTCGTCTTTTGGACAACTGTCAAGTCAGCAGTCTTCCCCATGATTGTGTAGACTACAGAACTAGACTGAGAGACCATTTAAAGGCCTTTGCAGGTGTTTTGAGTTAATTAGCTAATAATATCTAATAAACATTTGAAATATATCAGTCTGTGTGTAATGAATTAATATAATATACAAGTTTCACTTTATGAATGGAATTAGTGAAATAAATAAACTTTTTGATGATATTCTGATTATAAGACCAGCACTTGTATATCATGGTTTTGTGTTCCCCATACCAATTGTGCTATCCTGTCATGGGCTTTTCTTGATTTTCGTCAGTTCAAATGCAGGCGATGCGGTGTTGTAAGATATTACGGAGCCCCTAAGGTGTCATTGTGGTGGGAAAAAAATCAGAGTGAGTGAAAAAAATTGGGGTTGGAGGGAAAAAAAATTATTTTTATTTTTTTGCATTCTCTCGCAAAGATATTTGCATTCTCTCGCAAAGATATTTGCATTCTCTCGCAAAACTTTTGCGTTCTCTCGCAAAGATATTTGCGTTCTCTCGCAAAACCAGCTGAGTTCAGACAAACACTTCCTGTTTACTTTACAGCTTGTAGTGGTTCATACAGCTCCATAAGTCCACAATGGAGTGGTTCATAGAGTTTTGTTTTGAACTCGGAGAAATAGTCAGTGCATGCTTATTAAGGCACGGTTTTGGGACATAGTAAAACGCTAAATGTAAAACACTGTGTGACGATAGCCGAGGGATGGCCGCTGGAGCACCTGCGCCATGCACCGGTATCGAGTCCCGCAGGAGCTCCACCGGCCTTCCTTCGGTGGCAAAAAATCAAACAAATATTTTTTTTCCTCCCACCCGAAATTTTTTTACTCACTCTGATTTTTTTCCCCACCAGAATGATCTTTTAGGGGCTCCGTACTTATTCAAAATTAATAAATAAGAAAAAAAACGTTATATCGATTGCACACACCAAAGAATTTGTAGAAGTTTACATATTTTAGATTTATATATCACAAATAAATGGAAGCACTTGTTTATTATGTCTCTTTAACCCGTTCGTGACTGTACTGTGTCAGGCCAGCCTTCCGCGCGCTGCAGTGACGTTTGCATCCCCGAGAGTGACCGGAGTCTGAGCGCGCGGCGGAGCGGCGGGATACGGTGAGTAAACTGTTAACGAATCCTCGAACCACCGCGACCTGGCACGGTAGTTTACAGTTACACTCACCAGCTCGCGCACTATACAGTGAGCGCCGGGGTCGGGGAAAGGTCGCTCCATGAAACTTGACGTAACGAACATGCTAATGCTAGTTCGAGCTACTGAGTCGCAGGGCGGCTGACTGAGCAGAATTACCCCGCACAGCAGCTCTGCTCTCTGTCGGAGTTCACAGGAAACACCGGTGCGTTAACAGGCCACGGTCTCTCTTGCGAGCAGACGAAAACAAACACATGTCCGCTTGTTAAGGGTGAAATATTTTATCTGTGCGCGTTAAATGTGATTACTATGTGCTGGTTAAACTCTTGTGTGTTTTTATTTAACCTGTATTGTATTTTTTGATTCACAAATGAACTCCCAGTGTCCACACTGACACTACATTACAGCTGGTAGAATAGATGAATGTTTCGTCCAGACGAATACACGTTAGTCTTGTGTCACGTTATGATTACAGTCCTGGTGACACCATAATGTTATTGAACGGTTTAGGGGAGACCGTGGTCATCTGTACAATTGTTGCAATGAGTTTAATCTGTATTTGTGATATTTAGTTTAATCTGATGACATTCAAAGGTGTAATCAGAAAAAAAACGAATAGATTAATAACAAAAACTTGTTATTGATTGACATTAAATGGTGAAATTCTTCTTAATTTACTCATGGGTATTTCCTTATTTTTTATATATATATTGTATTTCTTTAGGTTTATAAGTTAATCACAACCACTGAAAATATTGCTGTACATACTATTAACTGATTTGCTTATTTACTTAACAAAATGGGATCTGAGGAGGGTCGGATAGGATGACAAGGCTGTCATTCTTCTCTTCCAGCGACCTGCCACTCATATGAGATTGCAGCAATTAGGAAAAGGCAATGATTCAAGCTATTCCAGATAGACAAAATCAAGTTCTGCCTTACATTTTCCTCATTCAAGAAGCTGTTTTTTTTTATCTGATATGCATCACAGTAGAAGAGGAAAGAGGTTCAACAACCAAAATTTTCATTTCATGCTAACTTTAACTTTCCTTAGTGTTCAGAATGTTTTACTTGAGCCACTTTTTTCTAGCTTTAGTTGCTTCAGGCTGAATGAACTGGTGCATTAGCATGGCATCAGTTGGATCTGCATGCAGTAGATAGGCTGTTTGTTTGGTCATTTGGATGCATTTGCATTCTTGATCAGAGTGGAATTTAAAGTGCACTCTGAATGACCTCAGATAGCCCTGTAAACATTTGCTGGGAATGTGGACAGCACAGCTGTAGTGACGGTGCTTTAAAGAAAACTATCAGAGTTTTTTTTTTTTTACCATTCAAATTTTATAATTAAAGCAGGCTAACTCTACATGAAACGAAAGTTGCAGCAGTCTTTTCTTTAGTATGGTGAGGGTGGGTCTTGACATTTTCTATCTGGAAATTGTTGGTCATGTGATTGACGGGTTGCTGGAAGAGGCGGGAGGATCACCCCCATCATGCTGACAAAATGTAATCAGAGAAAAGAATTTAGATTTTAAAGTAGCTTCAGAGAAACACTTAAAAAAAATCTAGATTTAAAATAATGTAGGTGACAGTCCACTGCGTACCTAGTAAGCCATGAAAATCTTTGAAAAAGTGGTATAAATATGGCCAGAATTTGTTTCTGGAAACCTTAGTGTGCTAACCACTTCCTCAGAAAACCAAAAACCTGTTTTAAGCTTCAAATCTTGCACTGATGAATGATAAGTGTGTGTGTGTGTGTGTGCGCGTGCGTGCTGTGATTGAATCTTACAGGCCTCAACAGAGAGACCTACCATGCGTGAATATAAGCTTGTGGTCCTGGGCTCTGGAGGCGTGGGGAAGTCTGCACTGGTAACTTCAGCATTTTTGAAGTCCACTCTTTACTGTATTATAAATGGGCATTGTATATAGTATTTATAGTGTTTTTCTCTACTGTAATATTTATTCAGGTCTTTATTTGTATTGAATGAGATTCTGGTCTTTTACAGACAGTTCAGTTTGTACAGGGAATATTTGTTGAAAAATATGATCCCACAATAGAAGACTCCTATAGAAAGGTAAGTAAACCATTTTGTTATAGCTGAATTAATAAAAAATATAGGGCAATGCGTTAATGCAGTACTGACACCCTCTCTCTGTTTTTTTATTTTTTTATTAAGCAAGTTGAGGTTGATGGGCAGCAATGTATGCTAGAGATCCTAGACACTGCAGGCACAGTGAGTTTAATATGATGCATGGACTCAACTGGCAAATTAGTTAATTAGTCTTCAATGTGAACTCAATAGATTATTGATTGTTTGCCTACAGGAGCAGTTCACAGCGATGCGGGACCTGTACATGAAGAACGGGCAGGGTTTTGCTCTGGTTTACTCCATCACAGCACAGTCCACCTTTAATGATCTGCAGGACCTACGGGAGCAGATTCTGAGAGTGAAGGACACAGAGGATGTGAGTCGCTTTGAATAATAATTCATGAGATACATTATTATTATTAGTGGTGTCTGCTTTGGCAAATCGCAAATCATTATTTTTAAATTTCTTATTTGTGAACTGTCAGCAGTTCTAGCAAGTTTAAACCAGCAAAGGCAAAACAAATAAAGCACAAAACTTATTTGATTTTACTGAAGCAAGAGCTTTGAGACAAATTAGCAGAAGCTGTATTCACACTTTGGCACATCACACTGATGACAAGATTATCCACTTTCTATATTTACAGCTCTTATGTACAGTTCATCAGGCATTGCAGTTTCAGGCTACATCCATATGAAGCCAGAGCTTTCCCAATCCAATCTTTTTTTTTTCTTGTCTCAAGAAATGTCTGCATCTACACTAAACCACAAAACCGCATCACTCAAATGACGTAGTATACATGCCAGACTAGTACATGGCGCTGTAGTTCTGCCACAGAGATGCACTTAAAATGGAGAAGACTAGTCACATAAACCTTGCACGCGGAATGCAATTAGTGTAACATGGAACAATACATTTATTATCCTGTGTTAATGTTAGTTAATTAAAAGACATTAGTTCAGTGTTTGTTCATGTTTTTGTTTCTATTACGTGACCATGTAGACGAAACACCTATATAATACAACATTTATGCGTATACAGCAAAATGCATCTCAGTGTGGATGGGGCCTTAGTTCTCTAAGAATTAAACATATATATATATATTTAAGCCAGATGCAAACATAGTACACACACTCATCAGATGTCTCTCTCTGTTTGTATAGGTGCCAATGATCTTGGTTGGGAACAAGTGTGATTTAGAGGATGAGAGGGTGGTTGGGAAGGAGCAGGGCCAGAATCTCGCTCGTCAGTGGAGTAATTGTGCCTTTCTAGAATCTTCTGCCAAATCAAAGATCAACGTCAATGAAGTGAGTCACAGTTAAAAAAAAACACATGCACCAGGTCACATAAAGACAGTCCTCTAATGGAAGTCCTTTGTGTTATTGTCTGTGTGTGTCAGATCTTTTATGATCTGGTAAGACAGATAAACAGAAAGACACCGGTGGAGAAGAAGAGAGCGAAAAAGAAGTCAAACTGCATCCTGCTGTAACACAACTGCATCACTGCAGCAGCTCTGAGCCAGGTAGTCGATCAGAAGTACATTAGGAGTCAGTACATGCCCTATTAAAGGGGTCATATGATGCTGCCAAACAGAACATTATTTAGTGTATTTGGTGTAATGCAGTGTGTTTACAAATGAAGTGTTTGTTGCATCCAGTGGGGACATAATTACTGTTTGGGGGGTTGACCCTTAACTTTTATAAAGAATATCTCTTTGTATTTGAGACTTTAGTCTTTGCAACTTTACAGATCTTCTTGCACAAAGAGCTTGTAACACTCGAAAATAAAGGAAAATTTTAAATTGCATCATGTGACCCCTTTAAGAACTCCTTTCATCCATGACCAATGATAAAGATTTCACACTGGTTCACACTTTTTGCGTCAACGATATCTACTAGGGATCCACAAAATACAGTTTATTAAATGATGCATGTATGATTAAATGGTTAAAAGTCTTTTTCTAATTGTTTTAATTGTTACAGAGACCACCTGTATCTTTAAAAATAAATTTCTCATATCATGACCTATTTGATATCAGTGGATCTTTAATATCTGAGGTAATACCCGGAGAAAGCTGTTAATAAGCATTCCCAGTCATCGTAATGGCATTATTTGCATCTTGTTCCATCATTAAAACAGCACCACTTGGAGCTTTAGCATTTTGCTTTTAGGACAAGACTAACTTGAGATGGATTTCATGACCCCCCCCCCCCATTCTTTTCAGATTGCCGAAATGAAGAACTGTTGCCCAGCTGGCCAACATTCCTGTTCCTCTCTACAGTTATTGGCCAAAAAATTAATAAGGCTGAACACCAGACTCCTCAACTAATACACAGACTTGACAGAAAAAGAGAGATGCCGCCTCTGTCTTTTCTTCAAGAGCAGTCTTGACATTTTTCTGCCCCCATTTTTTCCTCACTTAGGATCTGAGTCTGGAGCTGAAGCTCCATATGTGACATAGTAAAGAGGGGGTTGGACAGTCTTGGAGAGGGTTCAGGACTTTCTCCGTGTGTCCTACAGAGAGAATGGGGACATTTCAAAAACATGCTCATGTTTGTAAAATGATCAGAAATGTTTAATTTTTCCCCCCATAATGTTTGGACTATCATTTGTACAGAGAAAAAGCTGTGTCCTTCATTCATCAAAACATTTTCTGAGTGACTTGGAACACTCACTGTTTTCATGTTTCTCTTAATATGCTTAGATTCTTATTTCCTTTTATCTAAACAAACTGTGAAAATGAAACATGTCCCGTTTTCTTTTGGTGGTAAGGTTAAAATAAGAAATTGGGATCTGTCTATCTTTAAGATTAAGATATATTGTACTGAAGTCAATGCATTTGTTTTTTCACAATCAAAATTAGATAAATTTTTCCAGCTTTTAAAGATAATTACATTTTAGTATATTTTCTTCCTTTTTTCCCTTGGTTGTATTTTGCGGTAGGCTGTAGCTCAGCCTGGGATAAATATCAACCGTTTTGTGCCTGAGCAGGAGAAGGATGAAATCAGATCTAAAATGCAGAGATGTCTTCTCCTGCGATAACCGCTAAACCAATAATCAATAGTCAGTCCTTGACACTTCATTTGCCATGTTAAATCGGTCTTGATGTGTCAAATATTTTATTTTATTTTTCATTGTTCTGCTCCATGGGTTTTTTGAGCATTTCAAACACTGTCTGGCTGGCTTTTGATTTGTTTTTAAAGTAATGTGTGCTTTGATATGATTTTTTTTTTTTTTTGGACATAGATTTAAATAAATGTATTTCATATTGATGTGTTCTTTTGTGTATTTGTAGATTACCATTCCTCACCAACATAGACCATTATACAGATACAGTGTTTCAGTGTGGCTCACTTTATGTACTGTAGTTACAAATATGGGACAAAGCCATATAAATTATTTCACTTCTCTTACATTTTTCTACAAAGCTCTTTGCAGATATGGAATGCAACAAACATAGGTGATTTATTTTTGTTGCACACCAGATTACATGCTGTATTAAATGCAAAAAGTGTCTCTTAATTCAAACATTCAATGATTAGGTGTGACAAAAGCAGATTTTCATGATCCACAAGACAAAATGTACTCCTATAGGCTTACAGAAACTTCAAGTAGATTTTTTTGTAATTACCATAGCTCTGAAAACAGGTATACAGACTATAGCAGCAGCCACAGGCATTTTTTTATTACAGATAACATGAAGGTGCTAATAAAAAAGGTAGGCATTTGCATTTGCTCAGTTTTCATTTTTTGCATAAGAGTTTAGCATCATTGCATAGATTTTCTGACCAATACAAAGCAGGTTTATGCTTGCAAAGCAAAGAAATGAGTAAGACATTTGTGAAAAAGCACAAGTAAGGACTTTTTCATAGAATGATTGACAGTTAGGCCTAAACCTAAACCGATGGATACAGACATCAGCAGAAACAGCATTAGGCTCATATTTTTTTTTCCTGTTAGCATCACTCTACCATGCACACATCTCAAAAAACTAAATAACAAAAAACATACATACAAAAAGCATTCCAGAGATGTTTACCTAACATAACTTTGGAATCAATAGCTTCTGGAGTGCTACTCCTCTCACTTGAGAAAGAAGGATGATATTACCTCAACATCGCAATCTGCAGTGAATGGTGTTTATTGCTTAACTTTTATGGTTTGCTTCATATTTAGTTGTGATACCATGATGAAGTTATATAAATTAATGTATTTCATCGTTCTGAATTATTTTGTTTAGACTATTTCCATATTACTGTATGTTTTTGACTTGAATATGAAATGTTGCAATAACGAATTGCCAACTAGGTGCACTTCAGCATCATGTTACAACAATTTTGATCATAAAGTCAACTAATTATGTCTAACAACATGTGTAACAGTGTATTTTATGAAGAATTATATTAGACCCACACAGCTGAGCTGTAATCAAACACAGATGGATGTTTCTCTACAATCTCCACCCATCCTTTGTCAGTCAAACCCTCTGACCCCTGATAAGTCACGCCCTCTTGTTGGGTGGGTGTGGTTTTCTTCTTCATTCCTCTTGTTTTCACCCAGAATGGCTTGCTGATATCTGACTTTGGCTTTCTGCATGTGATTTTTGGTTGTTTACAGACATCCATTCCTTCGCTTTCTTGGTGGTGCCATGGCCGAACGCGGCGTAGGACCCGCTTGAAGATGGTAGCCGTTAGTGAGAGTTTCCTGGAGAGATCTTGAGAGTGACCACTAGTTGATGACTCTGAAAGCGTTTCTTTAAGACTGGAGTCATTCTGATCCTCACCTGCCACCTGGCCTCCAACATCAGGCAAGTCCAGCCAGTTTCCAACCAAATCAGCAAAAACATTGTCGCCCAATACCAATGGCTGTCTGTTTCTACTATGGTTCATCAATGAGGCTGTCCAGTCAGTGGAGTCATCAATATCATATGAGGAGAAACTGTTGTCAGTTGTGTCTTCCTGAGAGGAAAAAGAGGAAGAAGTGCTTAGACTTCCTCCGTAAACCCTCTTGGGAATACGGCGGTTCTTTGCTGGAGAACTAGTGAGGAACAAAGATGGTTCCATGGTAAGCTCAGTCTTGAAACATTCTTGTGAAAGAATTTTTTCTGGATTCTGTGTTTGGTTCAGGTGGGTTATTCTTGAACTGTAGTTTATATGATCGAGCATTTTGCCAGTGTATGAAGAGCCCTGGCTTGTTTTACTGGAGAACTCCAGCTCCTCCAGCGCAGTCTGGACCTGCAAGAGTTTGAGCTCCTGGAGGGCACCGATAACAGAATTCATCTGAGCTTGGAGACCCTCATCCGACTGCCACAAAGAATCCTATAATGGGAAAAGCAAGAGAGCAATAACTATGACACGAAGCTATCATCAGTGAATTCTGTTGTGACTGATGAGTAACGCTTATCTCACACTCACTTCACAGTAATTATCAAAAATCAATATTACACCAAATAGTCTGCATTTTCTGCCCAATGTGTCATCACAGACACCTGGCTCAGCATCTGCTTCAAGAGAATGCAGATTTTTTTGTTCTTGTCACAGACTCCAATTAATTGCTTACTTGCAGGATTAAAGGATGATTTTCTTTAAAGCTGCTTTGAAACCACTTAAAAAAACTGGGGGCATTGCGATTTTTAGTAAGCAAGGATGCATTACATTGATCAGAAGTGACAATCTAGACATTTGTGTAACTATAAAATTTAAAATAAATGCTGTCTTTTGATCTTTCTATTTACCAAATAATTCTCACGTTTTACACATTGAGCAGCACAACTGTTTTCAACATTAATAATAATAATAATAAATGTTTACTGAGCATCAAACCAGCATATTATAATTATTTCCAAGGGATCGTGTTTTATTGCATGTTTATTAATGTTATTTTTTTTGACGATTATGACAAAGTTGTAAGCGTACCTACAAATTGTAAAATAGGTTGTTACAACATTTAAAATGTTAACATGGCCTAGACAGAAAAGCACAATGAATGTCTTCATACATGGTTATGAGCCAAAATCTTTATATCAAATTTTGATATCCCATATGGAGTATTTGAGTATTATTTGTATTTATTAGGGCTGCTCCAATCACGATCGGCCGATCATTAATGCGCATCTCGTCAGTAAAGCCGGTTCTCTTATCAGCGGTAAATTCAATCAGGTGCGTGATTTCTCATAGAGCAGCTGTTACTACAAAGAGCCATTGTTAACTAAGAAGCTGCGCAAATCCATGTTCATTTTCAGCGTTTATTTGCGCATCTCCTCAGTTAACAACGGCTCTGTGTAGTAACAGCTGCTGTATGTGAAATCATGCACCTGAGGGAATTTACCGCTGATTAGAGAACCGGCTTTACTGACGAGATGCGCATTAACGATCGGCTGATCGTGATCCGAGCAGCCCTAGTATTTATTATTTATTATATTAAATAATTTATTGTATTTATTAGTATTTACTATAACTGAATACATTCAAGCAAATTCCATCTCTGTACACTACAAATAAATTCCCTTTTTCTTCTATTACCGAATAAAACCACTGTCATCTTACCTTCTTTCACCCTGAGTCTCTCGGTTTCCCTATCTTTTCTTTTCTCGTTTCACTCCTTGTTTTCTGTTCCTTCCCTCCCTTACAAGTGTGATTGATCAGCAGCCAGTCTGAGCACAGCAGCACACCACTGATGCTTTTCTACCGTAGTGTTGTGTCTCAAGGCATGATGGGAGATGTAGGAGGTCATGGGCATGTGGGTGAAATGACTAGACTGTGAGTCATGGGCGAACAGCTGAGGCATGTATTTTACTGGGTTGGTCATAAATGCAGGTGTAGGGAAATGTAGCGCTTAGCTTGTACTTTACCTAAAACATTTAATTCATTCTGAATTTGATTTTCAATAGGATGTTATATTGGCTGCTTATGTACAGTAGGCAGTAGAGCCATAAGGTCATCTTTTACCATGAGTATTCAGTCTAAAGAGGCAAATTATAGCAAGTTATCACTAATATCTGTCTATAACTTGCCCTGTTTGCTAGTTATGGCATGTTCCGTGTTTGCTATTTCATCAGATTCACCCGTAGGTCCTATTTCTCATTTTGTGATGTCACTGACTTTTCCTGTGTCAGTTTCCGGTGGGATGTGCCCAGACGGACAGCAGTATAAATCAGACATCACTGACCCCACCAACAAGTGATTGATGTTGTGAGTAACATCCTTGTGGCCCTGTTTCCTCATTTGGCAAGCCTCTTTTTTCGCTCACTCTTTCATTTTCAGTCTCAACCATACAAATAAGGCTTATTTAAATATAAATAAATATATATAAAGAAAATGTTTCTGTCATAAGGGTTTATTGCAGGTTTCTTCTACTGCAGTGTGGGATGTGTTCACTGATCATAGTCAACTCAAAAATGATTCATACACCTTCAACATTTCTCACATTATTACAGTTTATTCGCTATAGTTCAGAAAATGGTAATAAATATGACAAGAACTTGAAGTTTAACTGTGTCAGAACAAATTCACCTTGATAATGTCAGATAACTTTGAAAGAAAGGTATGTAATAAATTAAGTTGAACAGCTGTCAGCTGTGAAATTTAAGTACACAATTAGATAATACCAATTTATGGCAAAGCATTTACCAAGCAATGCTTATGTTCAGTCTGTGGTGTAAAAAGTTCTTATTGGCAATTAAAGAAAAAACACATAAGCAAATTGTGGTCAGGTCAAAGTGTCTGAATTATTTTTGGTCCCAAATCAGTTTAACTGGTAGTCCACTGTATGAATAATTTTGGCGTATAATTAAGTCACAATTTACTTTATTCTGCTATCCTCGCTTACATAAACTAACTATTGTGTCCTGCACCCACTAGTATAAACATATCAAAAATTATATCTGGTGTCTGAAAAATGTGTTGTTGGACCGTATAATGTATATTACATATATATTCTCTATTATGTAGATCAGTTAATGTGTTTTAATATGATGATCACACGCTGCACTTCAATTTTAAATCATTACAGAAGGGCGAGTATCGGCCAATCAGCGGCCTCCTTTTCAAAAAATGCGCTGCCAATCAGGTTGCACCTTTTCTCCAGCGCCCAAACAACAGCTGGATAAACATCAACAACACACTTCACTTGAGAAAGCCGCAACATTAAAATGGTTGATGAAAACATTAAACATTAAAACCAATTAATACCTGTACATATATGAGAATATTCTTGCGATAAAAACACACATGTCGTGTAAAAGTAGATGAAGAGAAAAAAAAAAGAGCAGGAAAATCTCACCAGTTCATGTTTTAGACGCCGGAGGTTGCTGTCCATGTCACCGAGATCCGTTTGGTCTTCCCTCAACAACTGCTGAATTACAAAATTAAAATACTTACTGTATTAGCTAAACGCAGGTTAATTCGTTAAGACTTTAGTTCCTCAGATGTCGCTGTCCGCTGTGTTATTTGTTTTTCCCGCCTTTGTGTTTAATGCTCATTCGGGAGGTAGGACCAGCGGTGTTTGCTATAATATAATAATATAAAATAATTTATACAAATATAATATTTCTCTCGCCTCTGACACACTGCTGGTTAGATATTCAGATGACATACAGCTCAGCACAGGCGAGGAAGTACAGCCAAGCCACGGAAGTGTGTGTGGTGTCATGTGGCTTAATTCACGTTGATTTAAAGGGAAAGTTCCTGAATAGGATTTACTAACGGCTGATCGTAAACAAAAGCGTCACGCTTTCACACCAGTGGTCAGTTCATCATGAATGGAGGCTTCATGCATAAGAGCTACAATTGTAAAGCTTTAACTCAGATTTAAAGATTCACTCTGATTGTATATTAGAAGGGGGAACGCCTTAGTCCATTTAGAAACTTTAGATATTTATAATAGAACTGAAACAATAATATAGAATTGAATTATGGGGCACATGTTAAATCGTCTTAACCCTTATGCGTTGTTGGGGACATTTTCGTCCGGGGTTGAGTCCACTAGGGGGTAAGTATCAACTAAGTTGAGTCTTACTTTGGCCACAACTTTTTGTTTGAGCAAATGGAATGGTTTTTGGTGACAAATCTTATTTTGACACATATTACAGCAAATTATAGTGTGTGTGTGTAAGAGAGATTCTTGATTGTTGGTGGTTTTCCCTGTTGGGAAGAGGTAATTTTTTTTTTTTACACAGTTGATCAATAGGTGTGAGCATTAACCTTTAGATAGGCCTGTGCAAAAAAAAGCTTAGTTTCTGTCTTGTTTATGGAGTTATATGGAGTATAACAGCAAATTATAGTGTGTGTATGTGTGTGTGTGTGTGAGAGAGAGAGAGAAAGAGAGTGTGAGAGAGACCTTTGCACACTTACCTTGATGTATATGAAAAAATCTAAATAAGCTCCTCAGCTCTCAGAACTACATGAAGTAAACAATAAAAAAGAAGTGTGTTTATGCACATACTGCCTTTTGATGGTGAAAAGTACAGACCAAAGAAAAACAAGGGGATTTAAACACTTGCATGCCATCCTGCTGGTCATTTGATGGTGAGAACAGCAGCAAGCAACATGAGAAAGGGCTTGACTTGTACTGAAGTTTTAGAAATGATTGTACTACAGCTTGACCCCTCCAGCGAGCTGCAGGGTGTATTGTCTTCTCCCTCTGACACCACAGACTCAGGAGAGTCAGATCCTGACTTTGTTCTGGCACCCTTATCATCCTCTCAAGCTTCCACTGAAGGCGAGGAGGATTCAGAGGATCCTGTATCAGGGTGGATTGGGAGAAACAGTAAAGTGTGGTTTTCCACCAACGTGGAGACAACTCACTTTCTTCAGCCTGCCAGAGGCGTGACTTCGGGGACGACTCGTTATGCCATCGCAAGTGTGTGTGTGAGTGTGAGAGAGAGAGAGAGAGAGAGAAAGGGAGACCTTTGTGCACTTACCTTGATGTATCTGAAAAAATCTAAATAAATGTGCACCTCAGCTCTCAAAACTACATGGAGTAAACAATGTATTTATGCACCTGATTCCTTTTGATGGTGAGAAGTACGGATGGCCTATGTGTGAAATGCTTTTCTTTCTTTTCTTGATGGTAAAGCCAGTTTAAAACCTTAAAATCCTTCAATAATACACTTTTTGATTTTTCTGTAAAAAAAATCTACTTTGCATCAGATTTATGAATATAATTTATCATGAACCAAAATGCAACACCAACTTCAAATAAACTGTAGCTCACTGGAGGGGTCAAGCTGCATAATCATTTCTAAAACTTTGGTACAAGTCAAGCCCTTTCTCGTGTTGCTTGCTGCTCTTCTAACAATCAAATGACCAGCAGGATGGCATGCAAGTGTTTAAATCCACTTACCTTGTTTTTGTTTAGTCTGTACTTGTCACCACCATTTAAAGGCAGTAGGTGCATAAATACACTTACTTTGTTTTTGTTTACTCTATGTTACTGAGAGCTGAGTTGTACATTTTGATATTCTCAAATACATTAAGGTAAGTGCACAAAGGTCTCTCTCACACACTCTTTCTTTATTACACACACACACACACACACACACACACACACACAATATAATATGCTGTTATACTCCATGTAGCTCCATATACAGTACAAGTCAGAAACTAAGATTTTTTTGCACAGGTCTATCTAAAGGGTTTAATGGTCGCACCTGTGATCAACCATAAAAATGACAAATTTTACCTCTTCCCAACAGGGAAAACCACCAACCATCAAGAATGCATGAGTTTATGGTTCAAAGTTGGCTTTAATTTCAACCCTACTGAGGTCGAACGTAATTTTTTGATGCCAACATGTTTGCACTTTCCATTTAAATTGAATCGCTTGCCTGTATATGTCAACCAAGTGTGTTTGTCGTCCTCTGTAGGATATTGCGGATATTTCAAGCGGCGTTTCTATGTCTGTGCGCAAGAGGGCGACGCGAGTCACTGCGTGACTCATTTATTCACCGTCGAAGAACTAAACTAAGTCGCAATAGAAATATGGCGGCATCAGTGAAAGGAGCGCATGAGCTGCAATCCAGAACCCGGACAGAAGATGTTCTAAATAACGGGGGTGTCGACTTCAGCTCGTTACTCCTGTCAAAACCTGTGCTTGAGGGGTTATCTGCCTCTGGCTTTCAGAGACCGTCCCCCATCCAGCTGAAGGCAATCCCGCTGGGAAGATGTGGACTCGGTACGAGACCCGAAAATACTCGAGAGCAGCACCAAAACAAACCTAAACCAACAGTCTTGACATTATTCACATAATAAAACCGACTGCTTTTTAATGACAGGAGTGTACTGTGACATTCATAAATATAGTGCATCAGTGAAAATGTTGTGCCTGTACTTCATGCTCCGTTAGAGGGAAATTATTTTATTGTCGTTTTCTTCTGTCCAGATCTAATTGTTCAAGCCAAGTCTGGCACAGGAAAAACCTGCGTGTTCACCACCATCGCTTTGGACTCTCTTATATTGGAAAACACAACCACACAGGTATTACTTTTTCCAATATGCAACGGAATGCAATGTAATGTTTTACTAAATAATGTCATAATTTATAATAATTCTAAAACGGAATAAATGAACTATGAACGTTTGAAAGACTCGTTTATCTTTTGATGTTAAATATAGGCACCTAAAACACGAGTGTGTGCCAGTTTTGACAGTGTCGTGTCCCATCAGGTGCTGGTTCTGGCCCCCACTCGGGAGATTGCGGTGCAGATTCATGCTGTTGTCATGGCAATAGGCCGTGCTATGGAGGGCTTGGAGTGTCACGTGTTCATCGGTGGCACACCTGTCAGTCAAGACAAACTGCACCTGAAAAAATGCCACATTGCCATTGGTTCACCAGGTACGAGCTAGTTGAAATTTTTGTAGACCGAAATGTTAGATGGATTACATTTATAACTGTAACTTAGTTTAGATTTGCTAAAATTACACGTTTAGATGTCTTCATGTGTAGGCTTGATAATCTTTTGGCCTTATTAATACATATTTAAAGTTGATTTGTGTTTTTTTGTCATTACCGTCACCAACTGGAAGTGATATAATAGCTTTTTTCACTGAACACAAAATCTCTAGATTCTGTCTTGTAAAAATGACAGATTTCTGGTCTTGTTGTATTTATAGGTCGTATTAAGCAGCTAATTGAGATGGGAGTCCTGACTACATCCTCCGTTCGCTTGTTTGTCTTGGATGAGGCCGATAAACTGCTGGAGGATGATAGCAGCAGCAGCTTTCAGGAGCAGATCAAGTAAGAGCTGAATAGGTGATTTAGATTCAGACTTCTGTATTGTAATTCAGCAGGTTTGAGTTTATTTTCTCTCTGTCTGTCTTAGCTGGATCTTCTCCTCTTTACCAGTAAACAAACAAATGTTGGCCCTCTCTGCCACCTACCCAGAATCTTTAGCACAATATCTGTCGAGATACATGAGAGAGCCGACGTTTGTGCGACTGAACCCGACAGACCCTGGACTCCTCGGTCAGTCTGCAGTCCTGTCTGATTTTTGATGTATTTCTTCTATGTGAATACCCTTTCAAATCTGAATTGAAATGATATATTCTCTCCTCCAGGGCTAAAGCAATACTATAAAATTGTGCCGTCTCATTCATTACCTCATAAAGTCTTTGAGGAGAAGGTTCAGAGTCTCCTTGAACTCTTCAGCAAAATCCCATTTAACCAAGCGCTGGTATTCTCAAACCTCCATACAAGGCAAGAGCTGACACACGTTTCAACTACTTTCATTATTCTGAAAACATGCTGATGTGTGCAGTTAGAAAACCGATACGGTTACAGCACTGCTTATTATTATTCATAGACTTTAAAGAAAATAATTGTGATGTTTATTGAAAGTAATGAAGGACTGAGTTGATCTGTTGTTCTGCAGAGCTCAGCACCTGGCTGATATCCTCTCCTCTACAGGTTTACCTGCGGTCTGCATCTCAGGTAAGCTTCACCTTAGATCTCTTATATCTTGCTGTATAGTGAACAGACTTTTACTTTGACACCTTTCTAATGGTAAGTAAATTATTTGTAATGATGAGCATATTAAAAAACTCTGCTTTGTCACTCCGAAGCATTTACTAATCCTTTGTTTTCAATGAGTGCTTTGCAGCATCATACTTTTAAAACATTTTTGTAAAATGTCAGCGGTTTGATTTTGTGGGTTTGATCTCAAGTGAATGAAGGAGTATTAAATGTATGGTTGTAACTGATCTCAATGATATCTTTTGAGTTAAAGGTCACTAGAATTGTTTTCTTTAATTTTTACAAATACTTTCTTCAAAAATAAGATTACAAATTAAAATTTTCCTTAAAATTGTCCTTAAAAAAAAAAAAGGAAAAGAACTATAACCAAGTAATAGATTACATAAGGGCCATTCACACAGAACATGTAGACTGAAAGAAAATCCTCTTCAAAGTCTTGATGTTTTTAAAAAGTTAAACTTAACTTTCCCCGCAAGCATTTTAGAAAAAAGTTGCTTGCCACCGCCAGCAATTTTGATGATTTTCACAAAATGGCCAAATGTAATGGCCTACAGTATATTTTGCTGTATGAATACTTGAATATGCAATACACCAAAATAAAGATCAAAGCCTCTACTTTTAAACAAAAAAGCATTCTTTTTTTTCAAAGGGGCTGTAAGTAGGAATTACTCCCATCTAGTGGTGAAATTGTATTTTGCATTCAAACTAATTTTGCTCTCCAGCGCCTCGCTTTTTCAAATGCGCGTTGCATCTACGGTAGGCGATATGTACCAAAAAGCTTTGACAGGATGTCTTCTAATGGCACTTCGTTTTGGCGACGATGTTTTCTTCTCCTGTGGCGCGGCATATGTATGGTCCATAATAAGAATGCAATCCAGACTTTTAAACTTGCCGGTGCAGTTTCAAGCGCCTCTCACTGCTCTGCACCTGCGTTTCTGGCCGAAAACGCGTTGTGGAAACGCGTTGGCTTAGTACTTTTTGTCCCTCTCTGCTATTATAGTTTTGCAAGATGGCGGAACTACATGGAAGCCTCCGTCGACCTACCCGTCCAATGTATATAAAGATAATAAATTCTTCATTTACGATGATTAGTTTAAACATTGGCATAGGTATTTGTACACCATTGAGGGCATATTTATGAATAAAAATATTGATTTTAGATAATAAAATACCTAAAAAGTTACTTATTGTCCCTTTAAATCAAACCCTTGAATCGCAAAAAGTTGAGAAAATCACAATTTTATGAAAAACTACATCTGGAAAATATTCAGTACATTTATCAAAGCATAAATCCAGTAAATTACATCAGGTAACATTTCACAACTCCATGCATTGCAGTCTAGAATGGCCTTCTCCATGAAAGATATATGCAGTGCTGCTTGACTTCAAATAAAAGAAGGCATCTCATCATGGAAGATATATTCTGTGATTAGGTTGCCTATCTTTTGATACTGTGTGTGTGCATATAATGCCTTACAATGCAACCCCTATTAGCAGCTCACTTTGTTTTAGATAAGAAGGATATAATTTAGAACTGGGCATTTAAATGAAAGCCCAACATATATGAAAGCCATTATTAATGGTTATGTTTAAACCCCTTAATGTGTGTTTTGCATGTAGGTGGTTTAAGTCAGGATCAGAGGTTAGAGGCGATGTGGAAGCTGAAACAGTATCAGTGTCGAGTTTTAATATCCACTGATCTGGTGAGGCTCTGAACCCATTATAACACCTACACTGGAAAATATCCAACGCTTAATACCAAATAACATTTCATTTGTGTTAAATCTCTCTGTTCCACAGAGCTCACGTGGTATTGATGCTGAGAAGGTGAACTTGGTGATTAATTTGGATGTTCCTAAGGACTGGGAGACCTACATGCACCGTATTGGTCGTGCTGGACGATTTGGTGTGTCCAATTAGAAAACAATTAAGTAGCAATATATGTGAAGCCTCTACTCTATGGTTTTAATTAATGTGTGTCTTGGGCATTTAAATGAGAGTGCTTAATCAGAGATCATCTGCTCTGAGACAGGTCAGAGTCTGATAGGGCGACTACAGTAATCAGTTTCATAATTAGCTGCTAAACACAAACTCATCAAGAGCTTTTTAATGACCGCCGCACTCCAAAATCAGAATTCATAATTGGAACTTGAGCATGTTGTTGTTGTGGATGAATTTAATCTTCATTGTCATTAGAATTCTAGTAATGGATACGATCAGCAGTGTCTTTCCTCTGGCTGTGACCTCTGTCTGTTGTGTTTCAGGCACTCTGGGGGTTGCTGTGACCTACTGTTGCCATGGAGAAGAGGAGAACAAAATGATGGCCATCGCTCAGAAATGTTCTCTGAATCTCATTCATTTACCAGGTACTTCTAAAAAGTCGAAGGATATTCCTGGGTTCTGTGCCAGTTAAACTGAATCGACAGTGTTTGTGGCATAATGGTGAAAAAATGTAATCTAAAATTTAGGAAACGGTGATGCACTCACAATGGAAGCGAGTAGGGTCTGTACAGACCAGCGGTTCTCAATTTCAGTCCTCACGACACCATGCTCTTAACACCTGATTCAGATAATCAGCTTGTTAGAAGTGAGCTCCGTGCATGACCTGTGTTCCCTTGACATGGTCCCTACACGGTGTTTATTGCTCCCTACTCCCTGAGCAGGGGAATTCTGTTGAAGTTTACCTCACTTTGGAACATTAATTCATGGATTTGTGCTGCACAACATTTTCACACACAGACAAGTGTGACATCATATATCACGGTAAATAAATACAATTTAAATTCACGTCTTGCACACATCAATGCACTTTGTATGTAACAAGTACGTTCGCTTCGAACTGGAATCATGGCGAAATATCCTGTGATGTCCACTTCACAGGGCACTTGCATTCAAATAGAACAAACCCTTTTTAGGTGGGTTTCAGCCCCCCATCTGTCACCCCCAAAACTGTATTAATGATCAGGCCAGTGCTTTTTTCATTCTCACGTGGTTTAAGTCTTGTCGTTTTAAACATAAAAATAATTTTTAAGCCATTTAAGCCCAAGATGCGGTACTTACGTGCTCTTATAGAGCGTCTCTATGCGCGCCACCGCACACCTGAAGTGTACAAACCGATAACCTTCTCAGACTGCCAGTGAATATGGCTGTCTTGACAAATATACTTGCATTGCACAGTCGGTTGTTTTAAGTGAACCCAAACCGTAAAGAAAATATCAAATGTACATCAGTATAACGGATTCATGCACTTCTTATATAAGTAATTTGCATTTATATTAATGTTAATAAAGTAACCCGGTGTGAATACAGTACGGGGGGTGGGGGTGAAATTAGTGAACTTGGGGAGGGGGCGATGTTAACTTTACTGTTAACAACTGTTAACTTTAGCTACATTCATTGCAGATCTTGCTAAATAGCGTATTATTAGGAAAGGCAGTTTACAAAGATTCATATAAAAAATATTTATACTCACTATTTCTGTAGGTGAAGCTGGATCACGAATGATTTGCACAAACATAGACATTTAGGTAGATCAGGGGCACATTCCCTCCAAAACCAAACATAATCCACTGTTTCTTCAGCAGCTAAGATGTGAGGAGTAAATGACAACTGCTGTGTTCTTTATTACATCCAACAACAGATCACTTCAGTCGCTTAGGAGACATTCTTGTCTACACCTGCTCCAGCGTCGAAACAAAGGTGGGCTGTTGATGACAGTCTGTGCTGAAATGTCAGTGAAGAATCTGAATGCCTTGATCTGAGAAAGGGGTTATTTATGGGAATTAAAAAAAAAAAAAAGATTTTTATCATGATAGGGTGGTTGTGTATACATACTGCCAACACATTTCAGTTCAAACAACATGTAAAAGTTAATTTTGCATCCGAAGACCTCTTTACAAAATAATGTATATAAATATATCCAAGTTTCTATATAAAAAGTGTAAATAAAATAAATATACACTAAAATACTAACTTAAACATAGTCCCAAGACGTGTTGGTTAAACTTGATTTTAGCGTAAAAAAAATAAAACAGTTACTTGCAGAGTCCTTCAAGAGCCATGGTGAAGGTAAACTAAATGAGATGGGAGGAAAAATTATATTTTAAAGCTTGCAGTCTCTCACAAATCATTTGCGTTCACTTGAAAAACTTTTGCATCCCCCAAGAACCTTTCCACACAACACCTTTTTGAAAACAGTTTCAGTGCTTTTGCAAATAAAAAAGAATGCAAAGTTTCTCAGATGAACTTTGGCTAGTAAATACAAAATATATATATTTTTTTAATTATGTCCTGACACCCAAAGTATTAATTGGCTGCCTGTGTTCTGGGACGGTCTGCACGCTGTCCTTGTGATTTCATGTTCATCATCAGGAATGTCCCCGGACGCCCAGAAAAGAAATATACCCTGGCCTTGACTTTTTCCTCTGAAGTTAACTTTGTTGCCATGGCAACACAATACTGTGAACCCTAAAATGGCTGTAAAAATGAATAAAGTTCTGGTTGAACTTTCAGTGAACCTATACTGTTACTTTAACTTGACCTGAAGGATGTTATGCGTGTTTTCTTACCTTGTGTTACAGATCCAATCCCTCCAGGGATCATGGAAGAGGCTTGTGACTGGGATGTGATAATTGAACCACCTTCAAAACCCACTCAGAAAATTCCTGACATTCCCAAACCAGAGAAGAAGAAACAAGCGAAATTTGAAAAGCCGACATTGAAACCCACCAGGGAGCCTCGCATCTCGACAGTCATCCCAGAAAGGACAACAGGTGATGAATCCTACAGTGGAGCTGAAACCAAGGTTAAAAAGCACTCAACCGAACCTGGAAGGCAAAAACCAATACAGTCAACTACAAACCTCAAGCATGACTCGACTCTTACTCCAAATGAACAGAATCACACCCTTCCCAGAATTCCTCCACTATCGTCTTTTAAGTTGCATGCGCGGAAACCCATGACTTTCAGTGAGGCTATGGCAGATTATGAGAATTTCATAACAGAAGGTCCGGGAAGATCTGTTGAAATCATTCGCCAATATGAAGGATTCAACAGGAGTGGAGATGCAGTTAATGGATTGCATAATGTTCATGATGATGGGGAAGATACTGTTAAGGTTTATAAATCATATGCTCATGAAGAATCGCACTCCCATCAAGATCTTCCTCCACCACAGGAGTTTTCAGAATTGTCCTCGGAGCAGAAGACTCGTACTGTGTTATCTGATGAAGATTCTTCAGAGTGTGAGATGGAGGAGGAGAGTCAATCCAGCTCTTCTGTCCCCGCTCAGTCTTCACATCACACACCGGCTCCTCCAGACAGAAGAGTCTCAGAATTGAAAAAATCTCCTTTACCTTCAGCCAGAGTATCACAACAGACTAGTGGAAACAAGCAAAGGCCTAGTAAACCTCAATGCCAGAATCCTGATAACCACCACAGCCTCTCCCAGAAACACCGGCCGGCTTCCAGCAGGAAGGCTGCCTCGGCAGGACAGAAGAGGAGAAAAAGAGAGACTGATGAACTGGAAGAGGAAGTGGCCGGGCAGGATTATTGGAGTTCATACAGAGCCTGGGTTGAATATTACAATTCATATTATCATCGCTCACCCTATAACTGGATGACTGCGTTTTATATGAATTCTGTCTACATAAAAGAAATGATGAAGCACTAAAAAAGTTGCCATATATATGACTTGAGTTTGGTAATGTTCTCGTTTGCATTGTGCATGTGATGTTCTCTAATAAAAATAATTCTTAACCACTTGAGCTGTTATTTTGATTTTTTGAGAATTAGGCATATGCAATATTGGACCCACCAGTGGGTCCCCAGAGTTGATGTGGTTAAGATGTTACGTACAGTCATCGGAAATATTTTTTACATCTAACTGCAGTTTTATCAAAATATCTGTAACTATAATTATGAGTACATAATGAGCATTTTACATAAACATCTCATATGGAAACAAAACCTTCAGTGTTTTTTTGCAATCAGAGAAACCACGCCCAGCCATCTGAACATCCTGTTGCATAATAGCACTGATATGTAGAAATAAATTAGTGCTCTCCTAATTATCTTCTAGTAATAACAAGAATAAAGGCTAGGTGACCTTTCTAGACCAGTTCACGAAAAGACAAGGACCTTTGAGCTGTTGATAGTACATGGCTCTCTGGAATATTTGATACTGACTGGTCAATTACGGAAGCCCATAATTTCTGTAATGATAATTATATACAATTTGTTATATATTAATAAAAATGTTATGTATAATAAATAATGTTTGAAAGAATAATGACCAAAGTAGTCCTCTTAGGCCTAGTTTTCCCAAATATATATGTGTATATATGAGTTCTGTCTCTATTGTCAACTTATAAAATAATTGAACCATTAAATATTTATGTCAAATCAAGTTGGTCTTTTATGTTCATTTATGTATTTGGTAAGCAGATAATTTGTCAGTCGGTCATTGTCAGTTTTCAACATTAGGATTAGTTAAGCATTTTTTGGAAGTGTTTTCTTCTCACATAAGTTCAGCATTTCTCTATTCAACAAACACATACAACCACAGCAGGCATAAACTAGGGCAATTTGAAGGCAGAATATACAGCCACAGTTGAGGCTTTAAGTTAAGTTAAGTTTAATTTTAGTCTAGATCAAACACAAGCAGTCCTTTGCATGTCAAGACACCACCTTTATCATCTATAATCCCATCTGCATAAACAGCATTATAATATTGTATAACAACACTTAAAGCCTGTAAATAATCATTTTTTCCCCACAAACCATGCCCCTCCACACATTTTTGACTGACTGAAGTACAGTCCCACTTGTTGAAACCATAATTCCTAAAATGGGACCGTACATTTTATTTAAATATAAAATACATAGTTTATACATACAAAGTTATGCTATTTTTTGAAGGACAGCCATTTAATAAGCACCTTAGGCCAAAAAGTTGCAGGATTGTTTTGTTTAAAATGAATGTATCCTTAATATCAAGTTTGTCAAAACTCTATGTCACTGACCTTTGGGCGGTCTTCACACAATGTGCTTCCAGTTTGATTATTCCTCCACCCTCATTTGAGAGGTGATGTGATTTTGATCACCACAGCTTTGGTAACCCAGACTTTCACTGGAATTAATGTATTTATGGGGGAGCTACAAACAAGAAACCTTAAGTGTCCCACATTAGGCAGCATCCCACTTTAGAGCAATTCACCCTAATGATGAGAACCCGCCATTTTTGCTAAAGAAATTAACTCAATACAAGACCCTCATGTCTCATACATCCTCTTGTGCAAATTGTTGCTCAATATGAAATTATTGCTGGTGACATGGGGGAATAAGTGGGGTGGGGGGTCAGAAGAGTCTTAAACCGAACATGCAGGGCAGTCCGACATAATCGCTGATTCATACACAGGTTTATGCGATGGGAAATATAACACCTGTGACGACAACATACTGGAATGAACCATCCAGCACGCGCTTTCTGATCTTTAATTAATTATTCCTTAGTTAGACGTTTTTATTCGGAACCTCAGCAAACGCGCTGGTTTTCTGCGCTGTTCTCAGAAGTTTTGCAGACAACGCGCTGCTGCTGAATTGATCCGCTGTGGCTTTATTCAAATGTTGTTTAGATTCACTGGTGTTTTTATTGGTTTATTGGTTTTAATTGATTTAATTGATTAATAAAATTTTATTTTATTTTATTGGTGAGATTCTGTTGGACATTTGACGTGTTGCATTCAGCAGTTCACTTTCTCTCTGTGCAGCACTGTGCAGTTTCTGACACTCGTGCTTATTGGCCATCGCCTTTCCCTTCAAAAAGAGGACCGAGAAAATAGTGATATAGATATTGTGCATTTGTGTTTGTGGGATTTTCATCGCAGTTCTGTCTCTTTATGCGCGATAGACTAATTCCTGTTACGTGATGTGCCAGCATTTACAGAATGCGCCAGGGTCACGCACGGACACCTTTGGTGTGTAGCCTGTTTCCCGTCTGGGGCTTGTCTGATACTGACAAGTGACAATCTTTCACTATTTCCGCATCCTTTCTGTTGTGACAGCATACCAACAAAATCTCTGACACAGGTGTTTAGACCTTACTTTGGAAAGCATTTTCCTAGTTAGGACAGAGAGGCGTCTTCAGCAGAAATCCCTCAGCTCCTCTGTCACAGACCCGTGAGAAGCAGAATCAGCGCATTACTGGGGCGGTGTGTTTTCTGACCCCAGCGGCCCGTGAGCTGGGCAAGAAGAGGCTCGGGGTCCGCGTGGCGAATAGATTTGGCTACTACAGTATCATATACACAGCCACTGTTTATCATCCTCGTGCTGAACCTATGAGGAGTTTATACAGAATCACGAGAACTAGCCTACAACCCTTTTTTTTATTTATGGTCTCACGACAAAACTAGGCTAATTTTTATTTTTATATGTTTAGGCGGAGCGTGTGTAAGGCTAAATTCAAGTGGCCACGGGGACTTGGGGCAAAAATGTCCCTGCATAAACAAATATCTATAACGTCTGTTACTTACAAAGTGAATATTATGGCGTTATTTTACAAACAAATGTCATTCGCGCATTATTGTAGCGCGAAAGCACATTATACGAGCGCGAGTCTCTCCGCTCGAGCGCGTTATTTCCTTTGCGCACAAAACCGAACGCGCCGCTCAGATATACGCTGTTCTCGCCCGGAGGGAGTGCGCGCACTTAAAACGTGTCTTCTCTCACTCAAACTGTGTCCTGTGCGCGCTCAAATGATCTGGTCTCATGCGCTATAGATATTAATTATTTTCGCACCTGAATTAAACGTTGTCAAAGGTTATCATTATGCACTTTTAAAAAGTAGCCTAGTCTCAAAACAGATTTGTGCAGGGCCTTTCCTTGATTTTTTATTGTTGTATTTTAGTTTTAACATAATGGTTATTGTAGCTACTTTGTTTTACTATATCTCTTGTTTTTGATATTTTCTCTCTGAGATATGCATCTCTCTCGCTGCTTTGTTAACACTGTTTTAAAAGGTACTATAAATAAAGTACAACTGACCAATGCAGGTGCTACGTGAAATATTATTGGCTGAGTGAACTGAACCTGGAATTCTTTTGAAAATCAAAGATGGATCTTAAATTTCTTTCCAGTTTTATAACATTTAGCAATGTTAATGAAATAGAAATGGGCAGGAATTGGGTGCTTGGATGGTTTGTACATAACCTCTGTCCAACTGATTGGTCTATGAGCAGTTTATCTAAAAACAAAATATTATTATAGCCTATGGCCCTAAATACTTTATATAAAACATCAATGTAATGTCACAACATTACAGTCAGATAGATACCTCAAATTAATTTAAAATCATATAGCAACAAATTCTCAGTTGTTATGATGGCATTAATAAGTAGAAACTCAAATCAAAACCAAATATATGTAAATGATGCAAGATATAACAATAAATGCTCTAATAGCTTTGCTGTTTAATTTTTTATTAATTTTTAATCTGGTGTTTGTTTTCAGTTCTGATTTTCTTTAATGAAAATCCACTTAATATTAGAAATACATTCAAAGGCACTTCAATGGCTACAGTAATATGATAGATATTTAATTACATTGTCTGCAAATGTATAAAACCCATATAATATAATGTAGTAATGTTATGGCAAATATGAACTTTTCATTATAGTGTTATATTTGGTCTCCAAATCTTAAGTATAGGTTTAGGGAATAGTGCAACACACACACACACACACACACACACACACACACACACACACACACACACACACACACACACACATATATCAATCCAAGTACACAATTTATATATAGGCCTACTGTATATGACCACATTAGTTTTAAGAATAATATGCTTTTTTGTTTTGTTTAGATAAATTGTTCAGAAGGGTTTAAAGGTTAAATGTTATTTACAAAACATCCAAACACCTGATTCATTTCTAATATTATGACTAAATAGTATTAAAGTAGTAAATTGTAAAGAAATTACAGATTCATCTTTGAAATCTGATCTTGAAAAAAAAATTGAAAGCCTATTTGACAGAGAGATACATGTGCGAAGAAAATATCAAAATACAAGAGATTTAGTAAAACAAAGTAGCTACAATAACCATTTATGTTAAAACAAAAATACAACAATAAAAAAACCAAGGAAAGGCCATTTACACGCTGCTTCAACTCCACAAACTGATGTGAAATTCAGCCAAGTATGGTGACCCATACTCAGAATTTGTGCTCTGCATTTACCCATCCAAAGTGCTCACACACAAACAGTGAACACACACCCTGAGCAGTGGGCACCTAAATCATGGTATTGCCAGCCTGAGACTCGAGCCCACAACCCTAGGGTTAACAGTCAAACTCTCTAACCACTAGGCCACAACTTCCTAACACACTCATCAAAAATGGCTGATGGACAGAAGCAGCTTTAAACATGTTTTTTTCGTGATACAGGTAATTCATTTGTAATGTTATAGTCAGATGTGTAAAAGTAATATAGGCTATAGCCTATTAATTGAATGTACATACAACTTATATCTTAAGAACCACATAATCTGACTACTTTGTCAACTTTATTAATTTTTAATGTGTCACTTAAAAGGCAAGATAAATGAAACATGTAGGTTATGGACAGATGACCCGAAAATAAAAATTTTATCATCAGCTCACCCCATGGATAAAATATTTAGAGAAATGCCTTCACTGTTTTTTTCCCTGTAAGAATGTAGGTTAATGGTAATCAAAAATGTATGGATACCAACATAATCTTCAAAATATCTTCTTTTTCCACAGAAGAAGGAAAGTCATACAGGTTTGGAGTGACATGAGGGTGTGTAAATGATGACAGAAATGTCATTTTTGGGTGAAGTTTCTGATTCACAAGGCTTGGTAACTTTAAGAACACAATCATTTAAATTTTTTAGTAAACAATTATCAATCTTCTATTAATCTATAAACTTTAAACTGCATTACAACATTTTTGTCAGCAAATAAAGTAATTTAAACAGATTTAGATGAAAATATCAGTTGAATAAAGCCTAAGAGGTTTTCCTGATGGTTTTTCCTACCCATAATGTAGGTCCGGAATGGAGGGTAATTGTTACAAATGTTTTTCCCCCCTAAACAAAAAATCAATCTAAAACTCTCAGATTAATGCCATCAGAGCTGCATGTGGCTAATGTTAATAATACAAAACCCAAAGTGACAAAATGGTAGTGTGGCAAATAATGTTTTTAAATGATGCTTTGATATGGAATGGTTTATATATATATATAAGATATAAGATGCTGAGATAAATTCACGTTTATGACGGAGTCTGAAAGGCCCAGTTCCCCAACTTATCTATTTGCTGTGATGTCATATCTATACTTTATTTCATCTCCATAATATTGTTATGAGTTTGTGATTTCATCATTAAACTGTTGTTAGCTTGTGGTTCAGCATTGTTGAAGGAACGAAATAAACAGCAGATGTATTTGTGGCAGATACAATTCATTTATCAGGCGTTTCACAACTGTGACACAAGACAAGATCATAAATAATATTTAACATCTGACAGTGAACAGGAATCTGCTGAATTGAACAACAAGACTATCTATATAAAAAAAAAAGTAAGTGAAAAAGTTAAACAAGCACAGACACACAGAGGAAGAAAGAAGACCCTCAACAGGTATGTAGATGCGCACATACAGATCTCCACTTGGTAGGCTAATATATTCAAACAACCATCTGAAGGAACTGCACAAATGAATTATTACAAAGCTGTTAGGATTCTAGAGTCACTTCTATTACATGATGGTTCTGTAGTGTCCCCTGCTGGGCTGGAAGTAAAGACAAAGCAAAAGAAAAACTCCAACACATTACTGCTCGCCAATGACCACAGGTGATCCAATACTCAACATTTATTATCTTAAAATTTAGAATATATTGGCCACGCCTTCTCCCCCCATTAATTAAACATTAGATCATTTTCTATCTATTATGTACACATGGAAATCACTAAATCACAAAGGGACCAAACATCATTTGGACCATAAAATCAGATCATTAGAGATTTGCTATGGATTGTATGTACAACAAACAGGAAGATAATCATCATATGAACACATGGGCCATCAAAGAACATTTCGGTTAGAACGGTGTGGGCCGGATACCCTGATATTCCTAAATGTCACAATGTGCTTTTCCCTGTAATACTTGTGTCATGTCCAACTCGTGTTTGTGTAACTGGACTTCCACTTCGGCTTTAAAATTCAAGTATAGGATATGCATCTGTTATGCAATTATTTAATCGTATGTTTCTTTCTGGAAAATATGGCTTATTCTATCTAAAAAGGGCCAAAACAAGATTAAATATATGGATATGAGGTCTAGTGTGTGTTTCATTGCACTGAACACTAAAACTCTGGCCCTGGAGCAATAACGTCCTGAGGGGAGGGAGGGATGGAGGGGGCACTTTCTATGTATGCTGGTGTAAGAGGCACAAGTGAGTGGGGTTCAAGGAGATGGGTGGGGTTTAGAGTCCTGGGATGGCGGTTATGGTACAGAAAGTGGAGCTCAGGGGATCATGCGGTTGCTGGCAGTGAGTTATAAACGACAGATGAAACAGGGACTTTCCGCCGACGACCACAAGTTTTCTCATTGGCAATGCCATTCTTGTGAACATGGCTGACAAATAAGGACAAAGACAGTAAAGGAGGGAGAAAAGAGGTGGAGAATATCTCTAATTGATTCGCACGGTTGACAGTTTCTCCTCTAACAGCAACGCAGACTGGAAACCTAGATAACAAAAACATTCACTGTTAATGAAAAACACAAACATCAAAAGTTTCCTACCCATGTAGTTTTACGCAAACTAGACACATTTTTAAATACCCATTGAGCGATAATGACAATAACACTTAGATCAGAACAACTACAGGAAGCAGGCCAGCAGTGGACAGAGGAAAGGGGCGGGGCAGACATAAAGGGACAGGGCGGACCAAAAGGGGGCGGGGTAGGCAGCTGCTCTGGTTTCGCCAAACAATGGCTAAATGTTACAAAATATTCTATCAACAATATTCACAGTTAAACCAAGGCTTGATACACATTGTAATCACAAAATCTCAGCGATGCCTTGTGCTTGTAGTCACAGAGTTTTGAAAAACACTTTCATGTTTCTTCCTCTCTCTCTCTCTCTTTTTGGTTCTATATTACATAGTAATGTCTGATAGGTCACAACTAACGTTACAAAGTCGGCTAAACGTTTTGGACATAGGGAGAGACAGTGGCTTAAAGAAGAAGGAAACTCTCCTTCCTCTGAGAGGCACGAACTGTGTGAGAGGCTGAGAGTTTGAGGGACAATTCAGTAATTCTTACACACACGCTCACACACACGGGGCAGAAACATTCAAGTTAGACCTTATTCTGACCAATCACACATATTCCCAAAATAAAAATTAGCACAGTCTAAGAAACGCTGTCACACTCATACGGTCTCCAACCTAAAGATGATTTTCTCTTATCCTTAAGGAATTTACTCTAGATCAAAATACAACTTAGTTGGGATAAAGAAAGCCGAGGCTTTGAGAGGCTGTCTGCGATGTTGAAACAGATTAACGGACTGATAATAAACAAACAGTACTCACGGATGAAAACAATCAAAATAATAATAAAAAAACAGTATGCTATGACCCAACAGAAAACTAAGAGGAAAAAGAAGAAGAAATGTTTTATGCACAGTGACACCCTCATCTATATGAGTCCTGATGGAGAGTGATCGAATACTCATGGCTGTCCTTCTTTGCTTTCGCCGTCTCTCTCTCATTTACACAAGACGCATCGTAGTTGATCTTCTATTTCTTTTCAGAGAGTCCGAGTCCGTGCACTCCTTCTCCCACTAGGGGGCAGGCTACTCATCAGTTTCTCTTCCTGAGTTCTGTTTTCTCCTACAGCGCAGAGATTTTCACCACATCATTGCCGGTGTTCGGAAGAGGCGGAGCGTCGGGGTTGGGAGGGGGCGGAGCGTCGGGACTGGCTCGATAGTTGTTCGAGGGAGGAGTTGGGATACTGATGATTGCCGTGGTAACCAGTCCACTGCTCTTGCAGTTCAGACTCCCTGATTCATCCGACATCAGATTGAGACTGGAACGACTGAGACAGAGAGAGAGAAAGAAAGAGACAGGTCTTAAAACTCTTTTCATTCTCTCTTGTTTATTTAATTTGGCTGCTAAATGTTTATTAAATGTCTCTTGGACTAACAGAGGACATGCATGTATCCCTTATTTGAATCTAAACCAAAAAATGTCATCTATATTAAAAAAATAAAAAAATAATATATATATATATATATTATTTGAAAATATCTGTGGGTGTAAATTACAAATTTTGAAACGTTTATAAAATGGCAGATTCCTTAGATTTGCTAAGGTTAATTTCAAAGGTAGCATTTCATAAACAATAATAAACACACGTTTTGCCTTATTTTACAGAAATTAGAGCTTGATTGGAAATGATGCATCAAATATGCAGTTATATAAATTTTAACACTCACCTTCTATTGAGACTGACTTTACATTTTATGCTTTGGGCCCTAATAATAATATTAAAATGGTTTATGTTTATTTTACACTTTGTTTAGACTGTCCTAGTTTTTTGAATTTAGAAATTAATATTTTCACATAGTAAGATGTAAAGCCTGGATCTGTGAAAATGGTAAGCAATTACAATTATACATTAAAAAGCATTTTGGAAAGAGAAAAATTATGAAGGCATGGTTATTTGTTTTTGTTATTTATAACAGACGTCATGTGACGTTTATAGTCATCTTATGTTGTAATGCAAAAGTAAGCTATCTTCTGTGAATGAGTGAGACTTCTGTTTATTACTGTCTGTTTATGATTATGATAATACATTAAAATTATATGATAACAAATACCAGTTTGTAACATTAAGCAGCATAACAAACTGTTTTTTGTACAGCAGTCACAAATGGCTACACCTGATCTAATGTGAAAACAAAAAAAACCTAATAACAAGGTGGAAAATATAAAAAAATGGAAGTCTTTTAGCTCTAATAAACATCAATCATTTGAACAATGTTGTGCATAAAATGAGTGCTAACCTGGTGTTTAGTGGTTGCTGTTCCCCACACTGGATGTGTAATGCGCTGAGCTCCTGCAGGTTGTGTGTGTGTGAGTGTGTGTGTGTGGCACTGAGAGGCTGCATGCTCTTCTTGGTTCTCCGAGAGCAGCAGGTGCCAGTGATGCCCTCTTCACTGGAGAGAGATGGACTCTGCGATGGGAAGTTCTGTAGTGCTGTCTGCAGGTACCCTTGTTCATACAGCCGCTCGTCCACAAACTCATGATTCTGTTCACAGAAACACAAAGATTATTAGTTTCTGATGTTTTTTTTACTGTCAAAAGCATTTTTCTCTTATCCCCTTTACTTCAAAGACTTTGCAAGCTTGTTAAACACTTAAATAGAAAGAGAATATGAAACAGCATTGATGCATTTTTACTTCAGTGTTGCATAACAAATGAGAACAAATCAGAATCAAATCAATTCATTTTTATGTCAGTTACATAAGAGTAGTTTGTGGATGTATTATTAAAAGCATCTCTAAAGAGAATATTCAGTGGTTATTATTGTAGGGTGGGACTTGATTTGATTGAATTGGCAAAGTGTGAAACTACTAGATATAATATTGGTTCATATATTTTTTTCATGTCCACATGAAGGGAATTGCAGAGGAAGAGAAAATTATTACATTTTGATGAAAGATTATTAAAACAAACTTTTTTCTATTGTCTTAGACCTGACGCAATAAAGCATAGTCTCTAGAGCAACACCTAGCTACATTTTGTATGTTGTACCTACCTTTAAATATCATCCTTGTGTTTTGTGTAAAGATATTTTATTTATAAATAATATTTATAAATAGTTTTATTGACATGGTTTTAATTTAACCTTTACATTAATTCAACTCCAAGTACTGTGTCATTTACAATGTTACAACTTTATTTCAAACCTTAAAACAACTGAAAAAAGTAGTCTCTAAAATTCTCAATCTATAATTCATTTGCTATAATTTGCGTTTACTTGTTTCATTTATTATTTATAATAATAATAATAATTTTTTTTTTGTGAGAGGCTATTTTCTATAGGCTATTATGTCTTTATCAATGTATGATGCTTGGATTTATTCGATTATCATAAAATTATAATGCCAGTTTGTTTTTTGAAAAGGTTAATTATTCATTCATCGTTCGTTCGTTTATTAAGCCGCTTGTACGACACTTCTGCGGCGTTGCGATGAAAAGTCCCGCCCACACCGAAATAAAATTGGACCGAAATAATCATGAGGTGAGGTGTGATTGATTGTGGGAGTTGACAAACACTGGATTATACACACACACACACACACAAAAAATAAAAATAGGACAATTCAAATCAATTAACTATATTTCTCCTTTTAGTATTATACACACTTAAGTATAAAATTCATTAAAGTAATTAAAAAAATACCTAGTCTACATTATAAAACTGACCTGAGATCAGCTAGACGCTTGTTAATGGGCTCACCAACACAATGGCATCTAGTGTGAAGTCTATGAATTTTGAAATGTTTTGAAACCAAGTGTCAAAACAATATTATGAAGCCTTGTTTGTTGAAACCGTGTGGCATGGCGAGCTCAAGCACATTCTGAACCACTGATTCGAAGCAAAAAGATTTGTAAAGTTTCACGAAACGCTGTTTTAAACGCACTACTTCTGACTGACCGTGGTCTTCTCCAGGCAGTGCAGAAGATGGTGATGTTGACTCTCCAGCAGAGATGTGGTCTTCTTCAGTTGTTGGTCCTCCTCCAAGGAGCCCTGCAGAAACACACACACAGACATTCACAAAATTTTTAAGGAATCAGCTCATTTCATGCATGAATAATGAAGTGGAGAGAGGGACAGAGTGTGTGTTGTTTGGCTCAGTACCTGTGGTGAAAGTTTCATCTTGTAATAGGGGAGCTGCTGTTGTGTAAGAGTGGGAGGGAAAGACATGGAGAGTGGTTTACTGCTTTTGGAAGGAACTTCATCCATAACAGAGCAACACAATATATCATCCATAATTTAAATAAACAAAGCTTGAGAGAAAGGAAGGACGAGGGGCCTCAGAGGATTGGGGGAATCAGAGTGATTCCACTTTTCTGTTTCACAAATCCATTGGTACGGTTACTAAAACTCCACATATCTGTCTCTTTTATTGTAGAGCTTTTGTCTGGGAGCTTGTGCTCGCGTACTGGGCCCTCCGGCTGAACGCACATACACTGCTCCACATTTTCACCACTTCCACAACATCTTAACACGACGCGAGCACCAAAATAACGTGAGTGAGTGATGTGTGGGAGGAGAGAGAGACAGAAGGAAAAAAAAGATATTGATAGAAATGAAGAGAGAGCAAAATTGGGTGTCTTACAGTAACATCCCCCGAGTACTCTTATTCTGAGCAGTCTGCGTGTTTGCATGTGATCTGCGTGGTATTTATGAGCTATTCAGACAGGCTAACCTAGAAGCAGCTTCTTCAGGCTGATGCAAAGTCAGACCACTCTTGGGTGAATCACATTAAGAAACCTCAATTTAACCCCAAAATCAATGGATTCAAGAAATCAGGAAGACAAAGCCTATTTTTAGGGCCGTTTCTAATTTTTCCATTGTGACATTATTTTCATGACAGTTAAGCACATTTTCCACCATTTTGAGTGTTCTTGTGTGATTCACCCACAAGAGCCTGTTTTTTGGAGAGGAAAAACCTGATGTGTATTTTGAACCCTATTTTTTTTCTGTTGAAAAATTGACTGAAAGGGAAAGGAAAAAATTTACTGTTTAAATATTTGGAGACTATGTTATGTATGTAAAATTGTATTGCTTATTGCCATTTCTCTTTTTTTTATATGTTCCCTTGATCTGATCCAGACTTAGTAGACTATTAATAGTCTAATATGAATTGCATTATTTTATGTTTTTTTATAGCAGGAGTCTAATTTGTTGTTGCATAAATTGGATAAAATCTGCCAAATGTAAAAGTGAAAATAAATTAAGTAGTATTTTTTTGGGAGTTCATTTTTTTTTTTTTAATAATTATATCCAGTATTAAGCATATCTATATATATATATATATTTAGTAGCCTATATATATTTGCTTCACTCTCTGGACCTCTCTGAGGATGTTCTGTGAAACTGGATAGCTCTCTTTGGAGCGGCCTGCAATCTGTCTTCGTACTCGCTGTTCAATCTCAGCATGTTCCTCGCTCCTCAAATGAATTCAACGCATTCAGAGAATCGCTGCCTTCTTTTTCCAGGAAGGCATTTTATAGGAGCTGGACAGCCTCAAACAACCGCAGTAATAAAGACCAGATCTCCCTTTCTCACACATATGCTCACAGCCTACTCACTGATGAGGGTGTTTAGCAACACATTAAGACATTTTTTGTTCATCATTCTGTCCTGATAAATTGGATGTCATTGAGTTAATTGAGCTGATGCTTGTGCAAATATACAAACACGAAATCTCATAATCGCTCTTAAGTGCTGAAAATTGGATCACCCCATGTGAATCTCTAGCTTTACACACCTTTAAAGCAAAACAACCTGACACTTTTTGTCTGTGCACTAAAGCACTGTCTACAAGAGTTATTGTTGAAAACCATGCATAATTTATGGCAAACAAAAAAGAAGCCACCAGAAGTCAAACAGAAACAAAATATGGGAAAAAATGAGCATGAATGTGTGTGTGTTTGAATTTGTGAAACAATGTGTGTGAGTGTGTGTTTCTTACCGTTAGCTCCAGTGATTGGTTGAGCCCATTTCGTTTGCTATGCGGGAAGGCGCTAGAGCTGCCACTCTTGGTAATTCTCATTCGGGACAGTCGGGCTTTCTGTCAACACACATACACAAAGGAAGTTACAACTCAGTCCATATCACAAAGGTCTGCGTTTCAATCTGATCCCTGTCGAAAGAGCCATTCAGATCAAAGTACTTGAAGAAGCAAAATGGATTTTCACATAGATTGCTGTTCGTCATGAGATGATGAAAAATTTAAGTGGCTTCAAAAAAACTACTGAACCAATTCCTGACAGCCATGCAGTGAAAATGTGCACATATCAGGGGAGAAGAAAGCGGTTGCTTGCTCACTCTACAAAGCATAAAAGAATGGTAATTTTGAGAAACGCAGCTGGGTAATGGTTAATTACAGTAAACGTCTTGTGTAATGCTGAATTACAGTTAGAGCAGCTGTGTAACGATAAATGATAGAGCAGCGGTGCGCATTCCCTCAGTCTATGTCATTTTTATAGGCACAGCATGGATGATGGGTGGAAACCAGCAGTCAAATCCTCAGCAGAACATCAAATTTTAATATTTACAATGAATGAGAGTATTTTAATCTCCTCAGATCCAGAGGCATCAGATGATCTGATTTTCACTCTCATTCTCTCGTCATCTCATTGAAAACTGATCCTCTCTTTCATTTTGGCTCCCTTAAGATGTAAGAAGCTTTATTGACATGATAAAAAGAGTTTACGTTGGCAAAACATTAATAAATATGATGTATACACTAGTTTTTTTGTGTGCGTGTGAATGTTTTAGGGTGTTGTGGCTGGTTGTTACTTGTCAGGGTGTTTATTTGTGGTCACTAAGGATTTCTGACTGGATTTTAGTAAATTAATTTGCAGTTGCTAGATTAATGTGGTTAGTTTCTTGGGTATTTATAGGATAAGTTAAAAGAGCCAATTTAAGACTTTAATTTATTCATTTTCCAGTGGATTGTGTTGCTCCTTAATATTTATACTATTTACACTAGCGCTGGGAGAGACGCGTAGTAGAGACTTTTTGACGTGATCGACCCGAGTTCGAATCAACCTTTTGCCGAAATAATTCTTCTCCCTTTTCACATCACATATCAGATCAGAAAGGCATTTATTTTCAATAAAATGAAGGAAGTAATTGAAAAGTGGAAAATAAAGTGCCTTACGGGTGTTTATGGGTTAGGGGTAGGTGTAGGGAGGGCTTTATTGTCCCAAGAAGAAGACATCCATTTAATAAGTTTAATAAAAATGATAATTTATACTCAATACGTTATTTTTTTTTTAATGCACTACAATACTGAGGTGCAAATATCTGCCTCTTGCACTAAATAGTATAAACAAGTTCAAGGTCAAGTCTAACTAATCTAACTAAAGTCCGGTCCACACGGAGAACCGTTTAGCTGTATACAATTTTTTTTGTTTGGTAATTGTGTTTTATCCAGACCGATCCGGTGTTTAGGGAACCTGAAACTGCTGAAAATACTGCTATTTTTACATAGTGTAAACAGCATCTATTGCTGCTGCCAGTAATCTCCAGGCAGGAATAATTAGTAAAAGTATTCAAACATTCTTATATTTAAATAAAGAGAAAATTAACAAAATTAACTTTAAGCCGAATGATGCACGATAATATAAAGTATAATATATGTAATTAATTTGATATCTTTAAGATAATTTTTTAAAAAATAAATCTAACAAACTTTAGCAAGGTTTATACCTAAAGCAAGAAAAAAAAAGTGCAGCTAAAACAAGAAATATTACTATCATTTGTCAGGCAAGAATAATTAGTAAAAATATCGAAACATTCTTCAAGGAAGAGAAAAAAGAAAACTTGATTTAAAGCTAAATTATGAAGGACAAAATAGAATATTACATGTAATCTGAGATATGATTTATTCTTATGTATAAATATAAATACATATCTTATATGTAAATATATCTTATATGTTAATACAAATATATATTGTTTTAAAGGAATATTACACCCAAAAATGAAAATTCTGTCATCATTTACTCCCCTTTAGGTTATTCCAAGGCTGAGTTTCCTTCTTTTGCTGGACACAAAATATATTTAGAAGAATGTTGCTTACATATGTTTATTCTTCAAAATATATCTTCTTCAGTGTTCATCTGAAGAAAGAAACTCATATCGATTTGAAACAACATGAGGGTGAGTGAATGGTGACAGAATTGTAATTTTTGGGTGAACTATTCCTTTAAGAATGTCTCAGAGAAGATGATAAAAATGATTTTCTTATTTCCTGCAGGGTGGTATTAGTGTTTTAATAATCTAGCTGTGTTTTCATTCTCTCAAGCACAAAGACGCTTTTGTGTGGCCCCCATCAGGTGTGTAACAGGACCATGTAGCTTGATTTTCTTGTTCATGAAGCTTGTCATCTTCACACACAGGTGGTAAGTGTTCATGGCCTGGACTGTTAATAGCACAGCTAAATGCTGGATTTCAGCTTCATGGGTATAACAGCAAAACACTGAGAGGGAGACTAACAGTGTTTTGCACACCTATAGTCACAGTACGTTGTGAACAACACCACCTCTTGTCCACCTTTAGGTGTCATCGGTTTACCCACCACAACTGATCTAGGCCAATTGGATGCTCTTTCTCGAATGCGGGTACACAAATGCATTTCATCCCGAAGAGGGTTTGTATGCTTGTGTGCATTTTTAAATTATTGAAGAGGAACAAATTGTGTCTCAATTGCATCAGAGACCTCACCGAGATCAAACTGTTATTCTGATGTTCATTAATTTCTCACACACACTTGAACACGGATTGAAAGAACACACACCATCATTAATACCCTCACACACAAACACACACGCGAGTCCCTGTGGGTGAGTGCCAACTCTGCTCTTTTCACAAGAGATTGCCATCACATAATGGAATCAGTTTGGGCCTCTGAGACCGTTTGTGTTTCCAACAAATGCTGCAACAATTTTCGGCAATCGCGGAAAAAAATGAGGGACATTTTTCCTGGGGATCTGCCCCTGCAGAACGTGAGATGGGGAACGGCCGTAGTAATGCTGAGGTTCTTTATCAGTGTGACACAGAATATTGGTGCTGAGAACTGTTGTTCAGGACTAGGCTGAAGCTACCCGCACTGTGCTGAGATCAGATAGGCCAAACAATGCAACAAATTCACAGATTACATTTCAGTTATACACATAAAGCCCTCTGTGGCACACCTCATGGCAGTGGTAAGGCCAGAAGTCTTCTCTCTGATTTCATCAGGAATATTATGAAGTGAATGGCTTTATGAGGTAAATTTGTGGTCTGTGACCAATTTCAATTCACTGTAATCATATCAAAGTGTTCCTGTTGAATTAAAAATAAATTTTTCACACTATGTATTCAACAGAAACATAAAAAAGGCCATAAAAGGCAGCTTAATTTTATTTTCAAGCTATTGTTTTTCTGGTAGATTTGATTGGGTAGACAATACTTTTGTCCAGGTAGATGGTGTTCCTTCCCTTTTGAAAAATAAGGGCCCTGTTTAGCACACTTTTAAAATACTTTTAATATGCTTTAAAATAATATACTTGTGTGTAAATTTAATATAATGTTTTCAGACACTTTAAATTAATTTAAAGGACAACTATTATGGCCTTTTTTTGTTTTACAAGATATAAGTCTCTATATAAGTCAATATAAGTCTCCAGAATGTGTTTGTGAATTTTCAGCTCAAAATGTCCCACAGATCATTTATTATAGCATTTTTAAAATGCCTGTTTTGAGTGGATGCTGTTTTCGTGCATGTCTCTTTAAATGCAAATGAGATGCTGCTACTCGCCCCCTTTTCCAGAATAGGGCTGCGTCTTTACAGCTTTTACTTCAGACACTCTGCCAAAAACATGTTTGGTTTTGATTATAATAGGGCTGGGCAATATGGCAAAAAATTAAAATATCAATTTTTACTGTATGTCTGATCGATTCTCTCATTTTTTTTAAATAGTCAACTTGAAAATGTAACTACAACATGAGTAACGTTTTCTTTATTAAAGAAAATTCTATTCCAAGTACATCGCACATGATGTCAACATGATGCAAATGTTAAACCAATCACTTGTTAAATATCTTTGCAGAAAAGATGCATAAACTACAACTACATCTTGTACAAACTTGTTATACATATTATATGTCCAGAAATAATGTGAGGAAAATACTTAAAAAAACAATAACAATAAATGTTCTGTAAAAACAACAGCAGCTTTCAGCCTGTCACCATGATGCAAATATGAAATATCAGACATACAGTAGTAGTTCTTCACAGGTTTTGTATTTGATCGTGCTACTTTTCCATAGTTTTTTTTCACTGGCATATTGTCAAAGTGTCTAATTCTAACATTTTGTAATATTTCTATTCAAAATTGCAAATCCTCGATTTCTAAAATAATTAAATTGTGTCAAAATATTAAATAATGAAATCAGGACAATCACCAGCCCTAGATTATAATGTCTATCGTGGTGATAATACGCTTTTTAAAGCCTTATCGGTTTAAACTCCTGATGTACGGTTTTCTGAGTGCACACATTCGAAGCATGCAAACCGAAAGCATCTGTCACACGGCATGTGAGCACTAAACTAATTTCTCTTTCACACACAAGTTTGTTTAAAAAAAAACGTGTAAGTTACAAATACACATTAGGTTATGTCATGTGATTTCTTTTCAAATTGTTTAACTTCACATGTTTATATTAGATTTGTGCATTAAATGAGGGCATTTAACACTCTAGCGTGAAGATAAACATGGCGGATTGTGTGCAGCTCAATCAAGGTGGGGGTCTCTGTTAATACAGCAGTGTCCGTCAACAGTTGTCGACGGGGCTTGTAAAATGTGATGTCACAGATTCCGTGAATGGCTTGTTTTGAGCCACTGCTTATGATCTATGTTTTTTTTTTTTAAAGAGTGGGTGAATTTTTATCATTAAAGGGTGGTTGTGTACAAACACTGCCAACACATTTATGTTCAAGTAACAAGTAAAAGGGAATTTTGCATAATAGGGGCCCTTTAAAAGTTCAGTTCACCCAAAAATGAAAACATTTTTGTCAAAATTGGCAAGTTTGTTTATATAGCACATTTTGTACACAGTGATAATTCAAAATGCTTTACATAAAAGAAAGTAAAATAATCATTAAAAAGAAAATAATAATAATCACAAAAATATAACAAGGAATTTAAAAATGATTTAAAATGAGTTAAAGACAGTGCAAAATAAGACTAAGTGAATAAGAATAAGTGCAATCATTTCGGGTTGCATTAAATACAGTGCACCGTACTCACCGTCACATTGTTTCAAACCTGTATGAGTTTCTTTCTTCTGCTGAGGACAAAAGATATGTGGGTAATAAAAACATTGCTGGTTCCCATTGACTTTCATAATATGGAAAAAAATACTACGGAAGTCAAAGAGTTTGTGTGTGTGTGTGTTCAGCAGAAAAAGAAACTCATACAGGTTTGGGACAACCTTAAGGGTGAGAGATCTAGCCCTTGGTGATCTATCCTTTTAAGTGCACTTCTTCTTCACAAGGGTTACTTTGTCTGTATACCTTCAATCTCTACCCTCCAGCAGAATCAGCCGAGTTTTTCATTAAAGTTTGTGCTCAAGTGTTGCTGTTTTGTCCCACAGGATCAGATTTCTGTGGAGTGGAAAAGTGTGCAAAATTGAAACACGTAGACGTCACTGTGAATAGGGGAGATTTCAGAATCTTACACCTTGGATTGTGATTGGATGGTTTGATCATGTGTCACAGTATTTAATTCCCTTTATAAATGAAATTGTTACTAGGGATGCTGTCTAGCATGCGCCATGCACAAGTTGTTTATGCCTGAAGCATTGGCTCTAGTACAAACCACCAAAGACTGGTGCTGAGAGGCGCTTTCTTCATTGCACTGTTCTGTGAAATGACAGGCAGCAGTATATGCTGTACTTAAGCATATATGTTTTTCTGAACAGCTTGCAAGAGTCTCAAGATGCTTTCAACTTAAAGGAGCATTGCGTAGGTTCTGAAATTTCTAACCGTTACTGACACCAGTGGCCGTTAGAAGAACTGCAGCCAGTCTCATGCTCGTTCTCATGTTCTCATCATTTATTTTTAACTTACGAGGAGTGTCCGTGGGTGTCTGAATTGTGCTGGAGGCTGGTCGCTTCTTTCCATCCGCAGAGTCCATTTGTAAACACTATTGCCGCTCCTTACTATAATGGCTGGCGTGCCGTACGGTTGTAAGCCCAAGTAGACGAGAACGCGCATGACGTCACATTTTGTGAATTTTCGCGCCAATTCGGGCCCGACTCCTCCACACACAATTGAGCCTACAGGCTGATAGAGGCAACCGTGGTGGACAGTCGAGGTCTCATTCTTTTTTTTACATCATGGTTGGCTCATACATGTACAAATGAAAACTCTATCTTAAAGATTTTTTTTAAGTAAAAACCTCCACATAGCTCATTTAAATATAAAATTAAATTTATTTATTATTTATTTATTATACAGTGAAGGGTATATTTTTATTTTAATAATTTTACTTAGCTGTTGAAGGTAGTGGCCAAATACTTTATTGCTATAAATGTCAGGAAACATTTTCTTTTAATGTAAAAAAAAATGCTTCTAGCTTGTCTAGCTGGGGCGAGGAATTGGTTCTCAACCTTTTTGACTCCGAAGCCCAAAGCTGAATTATTCAATGACTTCTAGTTTCTGTAAATTACATGTGAGCGTTCCAAAAGATTTAAGAACTTCAATGTTCTTCAAGGTTCAAACGTTTTTTAACCAGTTATTTTGACTTTTCCAGACAAGAGTGAACATTACTTTTCTAGATAAGGTTTAAGAATAAGCATCTGTAAAAGTTCTATTCACAGTAGAATATTTTAAGACTTGGCATAACTAGAAAAATATAAATTAATTATTATGATTGCATTTACATGGCTTTACCAAGTCTAGAAATCACATTTTTTGTATGTGAAAACATGGAACATCTCTTTATTTAAATTTTAAAAAGATTGAAACCAAACCTTTGTTGTTGGGTGTAGTAGAGAACGATACCTAGAGCTGCAATATAATTACAAAACTGGAGGACCTGAACAAATCTATTAATCAGTTCAATGACATCCATAATACCTACATCCTTTTGCTTTACTGTAGTTTCTACAGCCGTGAAACAAAAACATTGACAGAAATGGTAGCTCAGGAAGCGTAAGTGGATTATTTATGTCAATTAAACAAAATCCCTCCATGCTCTCTCAGTGTTTGCTCAGTGCAGTTCAGTCCACAACAAAGAGCAGATATGTTAGATGTCAGTGCTGTGAATATAATTTTGAAGAAAATTATATTGTGAGAGGGTTGTTGTGCTTGCTAAAGTGTTTAGATTATTTTGTAGACTGCTTGGGTTCTTTTTTTAGTGCAAGTCTGTGGAATTTTTTTTGTCTGTTTTATGATGGCTTAGAGAGGCAAGAGCACTTCTCCTTAACAAGCAGAATTATTTGAAGTATTGTTCATGCCCGTAGCTCAAACAGAGCATGACGAGTTTCGTGTGAATCAAAGCTTAATAGTGGAAAAACCTTGCCATAACATTCACCACTATGTAATGATGTTAAAATGAAATCACAGATAATTTGCATTGTGTGTGCATGTAAAGCAAGTACTGAATTAATAATAAATCATTAACATGCAGTGAAGTAGCACAGCTAACACTTCCATTCTCAGGACTAATAATTCAGCCCCAATTACTAGACCAACTTTGATCAAAACTCCTTTGTATCAACCATGAGAGTTTGAGCATAATGAGACCATTGAGTGATCAGTCATGAAAGAATTGTGTGATGTCTAGGAAATGATCTGTTCTTTTTAGTTTGCTGGCTGTGCAATTTTGCATTAGTTATTAATAAGCTGCCCCGGTATATGTAGATTTCTGTAGTCCCTAAAAAAAAAAACCTGCAGCATGTTCGTGAGGTGAGACACAATCAGCCAAAGGAACACTAAATCAGCGTATCAAATCTGAAGCTTTCCCACTTTGATCAAAGTTTCATTAAGCTGATGCTCACTTCGATGGTTCTGCATCAAACCCAGCTGTCATGTCTGCAGTGCTCTTAATTCAGAGTCTTCTGGAAAGCCCTGGAGTGCTCTAGAAGTAGGCTAAAGCCCTTGAACTGAACAAATCTCATCAGGCTAGTACAGATGTGGCAGAAACCGATGATGTTGCGCTCTAACAGGTGTCTATGCAACACTGGAAAAATAGTTAAAGAGGTAGTTCAGCAAAAAATGACAATATGCACTCAGAAAAACTTTTGGAATGACATTATGGTGAGTAAATTTGGACAAACTCTGAAAAAAATGACAAATGCAGTCACTGGGGCAGTACCCTTTCAACAGTTACTAATATGCAATAATATTTTGACATCATTTACTCACCTTCAAGTCATTCAAAACCAATATGGCTGACTTTCTTTTGTAAATCTGGCCTATATTGTGACCCAAATATTTAATTGCTGATGTTGTTATTATTGTTATGCTATTATAAGTCAGTAAATGTTTTAGTACTGCCATAACAACAATTAGTAGATGGTAATAGTAAACACACCCACATATACATATAAATGCACTTCTTCTAACACTCTCACATATGCATATTTTGTTTAACTGCACATGGTTAGGAGAGCTAATTCAGTTCTTCAGTTCATCATATACGGATTGGGATGAATCTAGATTGCATCCAGTAATATGAGATCTGTAATATTAAAGTTTGAGGATGTTTCAGTAATAATGGTCTATTGACTTGGTTTATTAATACAGATACATGGTTTTGGTGCAGTATCATGCTGTTTTTTGGCTTCTGGGCGACAGGTGAGAAGGACGAAGGTCATCTCCCAAAAGTGACTGCTGAAATAAACAAACCCCTCCCCACAGGTCTCGTCTGGGCGAGCTATTTGTGGAAGGACTGTCATTAGGATGAACATCCCTACTGGCTCTCTTTCCCTCTCCATGTCTTCCTCTGTCTCTCTCACATGCCCTTTGGACAGAAAGCACAGCTGTTCCTGTGGTGGAGGTTAACACGGGGCTCGAGGCAGGTTTGTGCACTTAGGCCACTCTCTTATTAGTTAACCATGGGATGTGTTTAAACACCCACCCACACACACAGAGCACATTTTTTGAAGATGGTCCTAAGAGGTTTGGTCGCATCTGGCAGCTTTAGTTTGGACTTGAAACTGAACTCGCATCCCCTGCGGCTGTGCAGAGTAAGGACAGAAAATGTTTGGCGACGGATATTTCACATCAAAACACGGTTTAGGCTGATCCAAGCTGAGATAATGTGCAGAACGGGCACTGCTGCAATGTGAAAGCAAAGAATTCTGGGTAATAATCTGCTATACTGGATAAAGTTTAAATTAACACTAAGTAAAATGCTAAAGCCACTGGGAATCTTGCCTGCGGAGAAAAGGCAGCCCTGTAAACCCACCCAAAACCTTAGCATACATTAATTCCTCATTAGCATATATTAAATCCATGACTGCGAGCATAACATACCACTGAGTGCAAGAGCTGACGTCTATCTCTTTGCACACGCGGGATGTCATAGGAGTTGGCTTGGTGTTGTTTTTCTGTGATCAAGCTAATCTCCAGTAACATTCGCAATTATTAGCATAGCAAAAGCAAGCTGAGAGGCCCGTGGTGATTTAACAGATAATTACACCCAAACTAAATAACCTTCAGAGAGAGATATAGAGACATTTCGGAGGAGGACAGGGAGGGATGGAGTGATAGATGGATAGACGCAGGGCATGTAACCCCATTAAACGAGTGACAGGTCATCCCTTCATTCCCCAGGGGAGAAGAGAAAGGCTTAATTTAACATTAAGGCTGTTTGTTTGAGGTGTTATTTCGTACGAGGACGGGAAAGGATGGCGGAGTAGTACTATTATCCTTCATGCACCCGGAAACAAACAAGTTTAATAACCTTATTCATCAGACAAGGGTAAAGAGCAGCAATATGGCTGAGTGAATATTAACTGAGAAAAGAAATTAAGAGCTATAAAACACTGGTGGTAAGACAAGACGATTGCAAGAGAAGACATTCCCCTCAACCCACCTCAGCTGCTCAGACTATCAAGCTAAAAGCAGATTTGGGATTTTCTGCAAGGGATTATGTATTTTATTGTGAAGCAGGTATAAGATCATCAGTGCCCTGGCAACAATAAAAAAAAGCCATGGCAGTACCATTATATTTTTGGATTCACCTTGATAAATACCATGGAAAAATTAATATGGTAATCATTCAGTACCATGGGATATACAATAGCGTTCAAAATGTTTGTTAAAAAAGTTTCTGGAAGAGGTCTCCTGCATTTACATCGTTGATGTGAAATATTATTACAATTTAAAATAAACTATCTATTGTAATATCTTTTATAATGCAATTAATTCTGTGACGGCAAAGCTGAATTTTCAGCAGCAATTACTGCAGCCTTCAGTGTCACATGATCCTTAAAAAAATCATTATAATATGATGATCTGCTTCTTATTGCTTTCAATGTTGAAAGCAGGTGGTTTTTGTGGAGATTCTTTAATGAATAGAAAGTTCGAAATGTTTTTAATGTCACTTTTGATTGATTTAATGTTTCTGTCCTTGGTAACCCCAAACTTTTGAATAGTAGTGTATTTTAGAGTGGCGTCTGATACTGTCTATCTATCACTTTACCAATGCCGCCACAGGGAAATGACATCTGTCACCTGATTTTACCCACAAACCTCATGTCATTTCTCCACCCTAGGCTAGTAGCTTTCAAAACTGCTCTCGGGACTCTAAGGCAATCACTTATCTTTATTTAATCATAAGATGGAAAAGGATATAATGTAATTTAAAAAGAGCATTACACAGAGGTAAATATTAGTGACCTGCTTCTCAGCCAAAGCAGTTTCGGTCAGAGGAGTCAATGCCCCTCAGGGAGTTTTGAGCACCACTAACCTGAACTTTCTGAGCCCGACGCTTGTCAGCTCTCTGGTTCTGATGGTAGATGCGGCTGAAGTTGGAAACGATGACGGGAACAGGCAGAGCAATGACCAGCACCCCACTGAGAGAACAGATGGAGCCAAAGATCTTTCCTGCTATGGTTTTAGGGACCATGTCTCCGTATCTGCAGAGAAATAGCAAGAAATAGAGACATTAGTAACTAAAATATGTACAAGCTGCTTTTACACATGTTCTTTCTGGCTAGCAGCAATAAAAAGCAGACAGATACATGATATCACACCTACATAACTGTAGCTCCTCGTACTAATTATATTCCATCTGTTTGTATTATTACATTCCAAATGTAATGAATAATCACCAACTCTGACAATGGTTTACACTTTCACATGCCACCCTGTAGACAAAGCAGAAGAATTAGTGTGATACTGACATTAGAGGTGCCAGATTTTAAATGCAATGAATTATTATTGAAACAGGAGGTGACAGAGGCATCAGTGGGACCACACTTTTATTGGAATATCCATTTGTTTAAAGAGACATTAGTCTGCAAAGCTGTTTGTTTGGAAAGTCCTTTATTTTGACAGTGAATTTGGAAAGTCTTTTATTTACTAAACGATTTGTTTGGAGAGTATTGAAAACGGTTTGTTTGGAGAAAGTTTTTATTTTATTTATTTTTGCTAGTAAGCCATTGTTTGGAAAGTTTTTTTTATTTAGGGATCAATTTGTTTTTTTTATTTAGAGATCAAAGTGTTTTATTTCAAAAGCTATTTGTTTGGAAAGTTATTTCATTTGATTGTTTGCAGAGTCATTTGTTTGTTCTCTGTCCCAGAGCCATTTGTTTAGAAACAAAATCTTTGTCTAATGAGAGAGGAGTATAGATGAATAACATGTCCCTCAAGATGAGGCCAATACTATCACCATGCTGTGAACATCTTTTAAAAATGGGATGAACTGAACAGAACAGGAGCAAAAGCCAGCAGAGAATGAGAAAGTCATTTAAGATGTTTAAATTAGGGCATTTAAATCCCTCAATCCAATGCTCTGGCTACTTCAAGGACATCAAATACAATTCGATACAGCTATTTAAAATGAAAATACAATTACACGCACCACTGTAGATCTTCCCCTGGCTTACCATCTGAATTAAGGCAGTGAGGAGTGGAAGTAGGTTTTTTTTATTTATTTATTTATTTATTTTTAGATAAGAAAGTGGTTGACCAAATATCTATTCAAACAAATTTGGTTCAAGGTGGCTTTAGCAAAAAGGAACACATTAATTCAAAAAGCTACAGACTGGATACTGACAGAATACTAGCACAAAGCGAACAAGAAAATAAGACAGACACCTGGTGGAACGGAAACAATGTAAACAACCATAATTTACACATATGCATTGTTTTAAATACATATGTACAGATGCTTAGAACTGAAACAGTTTTCTTTTCAGCTAATCCAAGTCCATGCAGTGACTTCCAGTGAGGATTTAATTAATAATGCATAATCCTGTTCCTTCATTAAATTAACTTGGTGCAAGTGAGGCACAATTCAAACAAACACAATCAGTAAACATGCAGCCAGCCGAGAATTTGTAAAGAGACACTAAAGTTGGAATTTTAAATGTCTCAAATAATAAGAATAGCTCATTAGGAAGCAATGCTGTTGTGGGTCATTAAAATAGTGAAAGAAATATTCTGGGTTCAATACAAGTTAAGCTCAAATGACATACAGTATCAAGGTTATAGTCAAATGGGAATGAATTAAGGGCATTTTTGGAGGATTTTAAAAGCAGAAATGTGAAGCTTACAATTTGGTAAATGCTAACATCAAGATTGTTCTAGGTTATAAAAATTATTCTTCTGTATTTGACCTGTAGAGACATTCTTGGCATTTTTATGGTCATTTTAGAAGTTATGCTGCCATTAGCAAGTTGTAAAGTAAACATTTATACAAAATAGCATTATGTGGCTTTACTATTAAAACAATATTTTAACCCCACATATTGGCCCCATTTACTTCCACTGTAATTGACTTACTGTAACCCAGATTTTTTGCTTTTTTAAAGAAAAGGAGGGACAAGTCTAAATGAATTTTTGTGGTAATCAACATTATGCCACAAGTTATGCTCATTGAATTTAACTCGAATTGAACCTGGAATATCCCGTGCTACTGTTCACATTCACATAAAAGCCCTCCAGTCTGACAGTTGAACACAAGTTAATCACTAGGCCGATGAGGGATGATTCAAAGAACTCTTTGTCAACACTACGACAAAGAAAGGGATTATTCACAAATCCGTGCCATTATTTGTCTTATTTTTGGAGGCTCATTTAACACTTTCCCAAACTAATTTCAAGAGTCGCTTAGAGTGTCATTCTAACAGGACTGGATCGTGCCCATGTGGGAATATTTCTGAGCGAGAGATCTGAGCGTGTGATAGTGTGTTATAGAATCTAAACTAATTTACACTTTACACATGCAGTATAGAAGAAGACAATACAATATGGGACACAGAGATGATACACACACACACAAAAACCACAACTAAACACCCAGCAGGACAGAGTGCTTAACAGCGCAGACTATACAACTAGAGGCCAAACAAAAACTCCCTCTGGACTGAGTTAATGATTACGGCTAACTTCTAAATAACCCCATTTATTCCATTCTCATTCTGCTTTGATCTAAGAAGGCAAATGTGTGTGTCTATGTACCTAGCACTTTTCTAAATTATCAGGAAGTGTATTTTGGACCTGAACAACCTGGAGCGAATCACTGTTTGAGAGAAGAATCGCACCTGAACGGTGTGTTTACCCCAAAAGACAAAAGCCGTAATTGCTTGAAATGGTGTCTGTGTGAAATATTCAGAAGCTGGAATTGGATACGTTAACACAGACAGCAAAATTCAGTGTTTATTTCAGTAGCATATTTTCTAACATAAATAAATGTCATATTAAAGGCGTTAATTTTGAATTCCATTGCTCAGAAATAATATCACAGAGAACTGCATTTCAAAGAGGCATTTGTAATTCAGCTAAATGAGAAAATTGGTTAAGGGTTTCAATGCATTTGCAAGCCATTGTGTATGAGTGCATATGCTCAAAGCAAATGCGCTTTGATGTGAAAAATAGACGTGCAGGCTCTGGCGGCTGATGCGCTTGTGTACGCCGTTCCTTCCATGTCTCGCTTAATACATACGCAGAGACGGTTCAAGTATTTGAGGTTTCTGATTAGGCCGTTGCAAGAGATTTAATGGTGTTTGTAATCAAGGCTTTGACCTTTATTCATTCAGCTGAATCTTAAATGGATACATTAGACGATTAGATCCTCAGCCATGTATTGATTGTAATCAAAATGCAGTATGCAGAATACTAGCTCGTGCACATAGAAAAACTCATCACATGTAATCTTTTTTTTTTCCTCTGCTTTCTTTACATTCCTCTCTGATCCTCAAGTGTATCAGCCTACTGAGGTTTATGCCATATTATCCATTTATTCTACACCTTCCTATCTGCTTTGGATCTGACTGAAAGTGGAATATTAATGGAAGAGTGAAAACAAAAGAGAGAAACAAATGAGTGTTAGTTGTTTTGACTGTCAGAGCAAAGTTATCCACATGCTACACTGAGCTAGATGTTTGTTCAGAGATTTCACTGAAGTTTTCTTTCATTTATAGAGCTAATAAGGAGCTCCGCTCCTCTTGACATCAGGGGACTGATTCAAACCCAACTCTGGATCACAGAGAAGTAGCTCACATTATAGCTTATTGTGTCTGTATAAAGACAATAATGGGGTTTGGTGCAGACTCCAGCTGGTAGATGCCATAACTACACCATTATGGGGGCACAAAGGTAACAGTGTACACTGATGGAATTTTTTTTGTAGGCAATATATAAATTGTAAACATTATGTTGTAGTAGATATATAAAAACACTACTGTTAAAAAAACCTGCAGTCTGCAAGCTCTTTTTCTCTCTAATGCTCACCAGGGCTGCATTTATTTGATGAAAAATACAGTTAAAAAGTAATATTATGAAATAATGTTAAAGATTTGCTGTTTTCTATTTTAATATATTTTACACAATTAACATATTGTGCAGTTGTGCTGCTTAATATTTTTGGGTGAAAACTGTTATTTTCCAAGATTCTTTGATGAATAGAAATAATAGCATTTATTTAAAAATAGAAATTAGGCTAGGTGAAACACTTGAAGATATCCAGCTTTATAGTTGTAAAACAGTTAAAAGCTTAACTTTTGAACTTGGATTTGGTATTTATTGACCTTTATCTTGCTGGTGAATAATCAAATGGCATTTACAGGTAAAAAACACCTGCACCTCCCACCTGTACTCTTAAAAAAAGTTAGCAAAGTTATCTTCATATTTCCTGCTGAGTAACAGTCAAGGACAGCTCCCTCCAGCTATTATAGACCTCCTTGGTCTTCCTGTGTGTATTACAGTGTTTAAGATGCAGGAATCAGCATTTAAACACCCAGGTGAAGGACAGTTTCTCTATAACAAAGTTAAAGCAGCCACATTATTCATGATTTTGAACTGAAACCAATGAAAAAGGACAGATTTAGAACCAACGAGTGAGTGAGAGTGCAAAAAAAAAAAATATATATAATGCTGAACACTTGCACAAGCTGTTCATATCTATAAATTCGTTCCTTGCCCTTGAAACAGTCAGTCCATGAAGCTGCATAGCATATCAAAAGAGAAACCAGAGGATTGTGAAACAAATCTGATGCCAAACTCTCAGTTTTAGAGTCTCACGAGTCTTTAAGCTTTACAAAACCTCGCAGGATCTGATGCAGTTGTCATAAAGGACAGAATCTGAACGTCACATGGAGTTAGCGTCTCTTTAACACACACAGTCGCATACAGTTTCTGTTATGCTTGATGACTGCTTGATTTGACTGCTTTTATTGCTGCTGCGACTCCACTGGTGTGGTAATGAGGAGAGGGATGCTGTTAGACTTTTAGCGCTGCGGGCCACAGACTCACAGTTAGCGAGCGATGCGTTACAGCCTGACTGCTGTTACACAACACGCAAACTCCCAAACCCAAACTCTCATCCCACACACATCTCAAGCTCTGTCCCATCCTCCTCAATCCTTTCTTTCCCTCTTCCCACCCCCTCTCGCTTTCAGATCCGCCTCCCACGGTGAGTCGGTGTTACCCGCTTGGAGCCACAATTCCATCCGAAATTCATGAGCCCCAGTGATGTCTGAAACAACAATTCGACAGCAGATTAGCTCAGTTCATTCACCAGTAAATCTGCTGTATGAGCACAGAAGGATTCCAGTGAATAAACTGAAGTCATACCAATCACCTCTATGTAAACAACCTCCGCTTTTGTGAGGAATTGGACCGGCTGCAGGGCTTCACATGCATTATTGAGCTTTTGAGCAAGAGTCTGTAGTAGGGTTGTTGTCACGGTACTAATATTTCAGCAGTTCATACCAAAAACAGTGAGGTTTTACGATTTTCTGTGTTTTCAGAGGCTGCTTTTATTGTCTTTAGGCCTAAATGTTGTGATCTGGACTCATGCGTGAGTGGTGTTCTCTTTTTCTCATCGATATTTTTCTTCATTAATGTAAACAACATAATGGGCATTAGCAGGTCAATAAGCTACACACTGCAAGACTTGTTGCACAGATCTAATATTTTGACATGTATTGGATTTTTGTGTTTCGCTTGTTTGCATTCACTTCAGACACATTACCTTACTGCTTGTAGACAACTGAAACCCTTGTCAGACTGTCAAGGGTTTTCAAACTGGGGTCTAGAAACAATGTATATCTCAAAAATATATCTCTGTCTTTATAATATTATGCTTAATAATTCAGCTTCATATATAATATTCTGCTTCATATATAAAGTTTTATTCTGTGTGAAAAAATAAGTACCTGCTTTTATGTTTTAGGAAGGGACCCTTACAACGGGACCATGTTTGAGGATCCTTGGCATCAAAATGTTTGAAAAAAATTCCTGCACAGATACTGAATTCTGTCAGTGCTCAGTATTAACTGAAAGATTGGGCTCAGACCTGACAGACTCATCATGTTGATACTCTGGCTAAAGGGATCTAAACCCTAAGGTTGCTCACACACCAGAAATGTAAACTTGCCACCTGCTCAGATCCAGTAAAGTGTCAGTTTCTGGGGCGATTGGCTTCATTTCAGACATGCACACATATACACACATTCTAACATTTGGCATAGATTCAGCCACAAACATTCCTAAAGGACTCGTCAGCTCATCTGAATTCCACCGCCCGCTTAAGTTTTGAAGTTTGTAAGTAGGTTGCTAAAGAAACTAGGCCACTCCTTCACCACCGCGCTCCAGACGCAATTTTTCTTCCTTCTCTGTCCTCCGTCGAGGAGACCTACCACCCCAGTTTTTATTCACCTCATTACACAAATACACACATAAACACTCTCAATCTACTTTAGATGTGACATCCTGGAAAATGGAAAATGCCTGCAATACAGGATGAGAGAAAAAAAATCACCTGTACACATCTGAATACACATTCCACATGAAACCTGTTGCTCAACCCTGTATCTTCTTTATCAGTATTTTGCTTAATTTCCCAGTAAAAATAACTATTTATTTATTTTTCATATTATATTATATTGATTTTATTACCCCCCCACCCCAATTTTAAGTCAAATCACATTTATATAGTGCTTTATACAATAGAAGCTTCACATAATAAACAAGAAAATATCAGTATGAATGCTGAAATGAATACAATTTTAGCTGTAAAGCAGCTCTAAAAAGACAGTAGTTTCATTATCTAGCTCATTTTAGTTAGTGTTTGTTAATTTAATGAATATTGCAAAGTTTACTAGTTATTCAGCAAACACAGTTCAACTATAAAGCAGCTCGAAAGAAGATAATATTGACATTTTCAGCTCAAGTTAGTTCAGTGTTGATTTAAGTTTAGTTCAATAAGTTTTTTAAAAAAGCAAGCGGGTCATTCCGTGTCAACTCAACCAGAGGTCCCTAATTCAAATTTCAGATTTTTTTTCTTAAGATAAAGAAAAACATGTATAGTGAGGAAAGCCAAAATATTAAATGTTGTGAATTCATATTTACGGAGTAGTCAACTATTTTGTAAGGGGACTTTTCAAGTTTTTTTTTTCATTCTTCTCCAAAGTTTGCATAACTATAACTCAAGAAATATTAAGGATAAGGATGTAAAGGTTTATATAAAGGTTATTGGAGTACGTTTACAAGACAGTACTAGCTATTTCATTTGGTCGTCTTCACAATTTAACATTTCATTACATTGCTTGTTTTTTTTTTCTTGTGAAATTTACTAGCAATTTGTGACAGTTGTCTCTTCTTTTGCTGTATGCATGCCTGAAAACACATTTTCTCCATCGTTGGTGTCATCTTCTGTCCCATTCCAGGTCTGAGGTGAGAACCTCATCCATATCATCAATACTCATCTCCAATGGTCAATCCAATCAAGGCTACCACACCCTCTCCTGACAGCAGCGTCTGTGTCTTATCAAATGCAGATGCGTCACAGTCCCGATCTGCAGTATCATGACTAATTCATCCGTCTTCTTTCACTCAGCTAAATAATGCTGCCCTCTGAACCTGTGCTGTTTCTTTTTGGCGAAGGATCGGTTACACATGCAGGTCTCAGTAAAATGATACACAGTCCAGCAAACGCTGGAAAGGAAGCTAATATCCTAGGACACGCATTTTCGGGCCAGTCAGAATGGAAATGTGGGTTAACGCAGGAATCACCAGAGCGATGTGCAGCGCTAATTGATCTTTGACCCAGGCAGCAGCGCAGCATCACCCGGCTCTAAGCCAGTGATCGAATTTACTGATTGGCTTTTAATGAAACCACAGGCAGTCATCAATACTAATCAAAGCAGCTTCAGTTACAGCTACAGATATGCAGTTAGCGCACTGGCGCACACCTGATGCCTCTGTTTGTTTCTCAGCAGATTTCAGCGCCCTTAAACTGGCATGTAATTGGTGATGACAGCCACCTGTCATCTGCCAGAATCTTATCAGCAGTCAGTCAGATTGCACTTATTCACAGCAGGGTTGGCCATTTTACGACATTGTGCACCTTCATGCATATTTGAAAAACTGGCAGGCTCAATGGAACGAACACCGGGTCTCAATAACACGATCCAGAATTAAATGTGCCCGAGGTTGATGATGTCATGGCGGAAGGTTTTAGCACCACAGTTGTCCTGTTCCTGTCCCGAACAGCAATCAAAATGACCTAAGAACATGAATAAACTAGATATGTATTTCCTGATGAAAATACTGTTTGCAAGGCTGAACACAGACCAATGCTTGGTTCAGGAAGTATTCTCCATTCATTTTCTCCACAGGGGGTTTAAACAGGTCTTTTAGTTCCAGAGTTTCAGAGTTCCGAGCTGTGAACCAAGTCAACCAGCTCTGGGATGAATCACAACATTGCAAACTTTGATTTGAAGCAAAAAAAGGTACAGTTCTGTGCACTTTAACTTTTTTTGAGGTAGTGAAATTCTATGGAGCATTGCGAAAGATGTAATGGAATCAAATGGTACACAACCAATGGTATAATACAAAACTGTTGACCCATAGTTTATAATACAATATATCTGAAGCTTATTGCAACATGTGTAAATAGATACAAGTAAATATGTTGTTTAGAGAAGAGTAAAGAAACTGACATGAATCACAATGATTTATGAGAAGGACGGTAGCTGCTAACCTTTGGTGGGACTTATCATTTTAATTATTATTTGGAAATAGCTTTTATTATTATTATTATTATTATTATTATTATTATTATTATTATTATTATTACTACTACTACTACTTTTCATATAGAATTAGTTTTCATTATTATTTTTTGCTTGTGTAATTTTTAATGTTCTGTGCTATTGTCATTTTCTTTAGTTATTTAAAATATATACTGAACTACTTTTAGTTAATGATAATATTTCTGCTTGAATCCACTTTAATACTGCTTAACCTTGGAGATCTGTCTTGAAAGTTTTATTGGGAGCAAGTTTGCATAATTTTAAAGTTTCAAAAGAGTACTTTTAATTTCTTTTTGCATCAGACTGTCTTAATGAGGAAAAACATACTTGGAGCATCTTTTAACTTCAAACCTCAAACCAGGATGTCTGAGGAATGCCCTTTTATGTGCTCCATAAAGGGAGTTTGTAGAGGAGAGGTGCCTTTTGGTGGTGTACTGCAAGATACATATCCCACTTACATAGTGTCGCAGTCTCTCAATGTGGCATGATACATTTGGTGAATGAATATGTTAATTTTTAACAATGCAATTAGTTGCCAAGGTGACAGAATAAGACTGAAGGAAGACTGCTGTGTTATGCTTGTTGCAAGTACCAGAAGCAGCAGTATATTAGAAACATTTGTCTCTCTCTTTGATCTTCTACCTCTGCTTGAGACATTAACCGTGAAAGAAACGGGGGCAGAGGAACGCTCTCCGTCTCCCGTTTCCTTAAAGACAATTCCTCTTGACATCTGGAATCATTACCATGACTCCGATACCCAGGGTCTCAAACACCGGCACCAATCAATACGTGTCTCCATGGTGACTTAAACAGCAGGGGCCTTAGCTGAAACCTGCTCTTTCATCTTATTATGCCGACCATCATCCATAATCAATGATGGCCTGTATCATTCACCCATTCTTACTTTGTGTCTGTGTCCACAAGCGCTCGCCTGCACATATGTGTTTAAAGTAGTCGAAGGTACAGCAGATGCCCCATTAATGGATTCTCATCGATTGGAACGGAAAACGTTCCAACTTCAGCGCAAGCTGGCAACTGATGTCCTTTATCTGTGTCTGTCTTTCTCCTCATTCTTATCCAAGTCTGTCTGTCTGTCTGTCTCTCTTTCAGCTCACGTCTAGTCAGCCTACTCCCAGGGTTTCCTTCGCTCGGGACGAACTGTCTCTGTACGTGTGTGTTTTTTGTCTTTCTACTTCTATATTGACTACATTAAGCGGAAGGTGTTGATCTAAATGAATCATGGGGCTTTATGAATACTGTAACATTGAGGACACATAAAAAAGGGCTGTGAAGGGTGTATACACCATTTCCGACATACATCTTAGGATTTATTTAAAACAAACTCGACTTGAGAATGTCCATGCAGCCAACTTACTGGTGTCTGCATTTTAGTGTCATGAATACCTCAAAAATGCACTTTTCAGTCAGAAGTGATAGGCTGCTATTGACAGTTTTACATATTTGACAGCAATAAGTGAATAAGTGAATTTTTTTTTCACATTCATAAGAAATATTCTATCTGTCTGTCTGTCTATCTATCTATCTGTCTGTGCTTTTTCTTTCTTTTTTCCCCTTATTTTTTAATCTTAAAAAAAGACTATCTAATAATAGTGTAGACAGACAACTCTTGGGTCAAGTTGCCCAAGTTACTAAAATATTTACTATTAGCTAATTATGATGATGATGATTTTTTAATAAAAAGTCAGAATTGCAAGGTATAAATGGGCAGGTCTGACTTTTTTTGATTTGCATGATTTAAACTTGCAGTTATTATAAGTAACAAAGCTGGTGTTGTGTGATATGAACTCAAAAATGAGAAATAAAGTTGCAATTGTGACTTCTTTGTCAGAACTGTGAGATATAAACTCGCAATTCTGAGAACATAGCAGTTTTTTTCCCCCTCAAAATTGGACTTTATATTTTGCAACTGCATTTGTAAGAAAAAAAATTGAGTTTTTATATCATGCAATTCTGAGAAAAAAAAAGTCAGAAATGAAAAAGAACTTGCAATTTCGAGAAAAAGTCAGAACTGTGAGAAAGTTGCAAGTACCTTTTTTGAATCTTTTTTTATTTTATTTTTATTATTATTCTTGTCAAACCCCCCCGCCCCCCAAAAAAAACCAACCAACCCAAAAGAATTCTTAGAAATGTATTTAATAATAAAAATGCACATTATCTATTAAAAATTATATATCTGCTTCACAGTCAAGTGATCAAAAATAGTGGACATCTTTGTGATGTTTGACTGTGAAATGACAACAGGAACCAGTTAAACCCTGGTTTCTCATACTAATCACCAATAACCACATGTTTCATGTATGAGACCCTGTGAGTCTGTGTTGAAGGGAGAGAAAATCTGTCTCTGTTAACCCTTTTACAGATCATTCACAATGTTATTTTTCTGTTCCAATTCCTCTTCCAGGCTTGTGTGTTACTGAAAGCTAATCAATGGGACAAGGAGTCTCTTGAACACACAAACACCTCCACTTTCTCCCCTCTCTGCCCTCTGTTCATTGATGTCCCTGTCTGTGATCTCAACTGATAGAGAGAGACAGGAAGAAAGAAAGAGAAAGAGGGAGCACGAATGTGGTTTCAATAATGCAACAAAGAGCAGCCACACTTGTGGCATAGAGGCCAAAGCGGGATCAGAGCCCGGTGAGGAGCAACTCTCCTGTGTGTGAAAAATAAAAATCTCCTCCCTCATAAAACTGACCTTCAGAAGCCCAGCAGAACATAGAACTGAGACGTCAAATGCAAACACAGTTAGCTGGTGCTATACTGTACAATCATAAGTAACACATTACAGTAAAGTCCCATTCATTAAAATTGACTACATTTGACTACATCAATAATGGACAAGAACTGTTGATTCTGATGACTGAGTGGGATGTGACCCAGACAGATTTGTGTAATGTGTAATGTGAAAATATGAAAAATATCTTGTGCCATAATGTTCCATCAGTCCTCTATCACTGACTACAGCTCTTCACACTGTACTAGTCCAGCAGTTGATCTCATCGTGTTCTAGAATGACAATGTAAGTGCCGAAGAAAAAATGGACACAGATGAATTTGTTGTTATATAATGGTAAGGGCTTTCATTGATGTTTTTTTTTTCATATTAAGCTAATTATTATTGCAAATGTTATTTATTTATTTATTTTTTAACAACACAGCTACAGTAGCCCAATTGGAAACATTTGTATTTTATTTTAATGATGCCATAATTTAGTCTCTTTATTAAAGCCAACCTTTATTTTGTCTCTATGTTATGGTTATTGGAAGGGAGCAGTTGAAAAATAATATTTTTGTGATTTTAGCCAAAAAGGAAACTTGTCTTAGAAGTTGAGCAAGTTATTACACTTTGATAAACTTTTTATATTTCGAATAATGTGCAGTGGAGAGTTGTTTAAGACCAGTAACGAGTGTATGGAAAGTAAACACAATTTTGTCAATGTAGATCATTTCACAGTAGATTATTTCAGACTGTCATTGTGGGGAAATTTGGTTCCCACAAAGACCACCAAACCTGACCCATGGTGTATTCAATGCACATTCTACAGCCTGAGCCCTTAACAAACTATAAACTATATAGATGGAAAACACAAAAATATACACAACCTGACTGTAGACAGCTATTGAGAGGACAGCTCTGTAATTAAACAGCAACCTGCTGTCAAAACATTTCAGCATTACGACTTGAAACCCAAGAGACTGACTATGTGAGTGTGTTTGTCCCGTCTCTGTGTCTGTCTGGTGTGGTGCATTCAGAAAGGTGTCAGTGTGTACTTTCTTTTTCGCTCTCTTTCTGTCTGGATATTGACCGTCTATGGAGAGTGCAGCGAGCAGTAAATAATTTAGCCACTGTCTTCTCTGAGAATCAGGGCGTATGAACAGCAAACATCAAAAGATGAGAGTGAGGCAGCATTTTTAAGTTAGTTTTCTTTAGAAAATTGCAATAGTTAACTCACTTTTTCTGTTATGTTGTAAAAAATATATTTTTTGAAGTTGTAAGTAATAATAATAAACAGATTATTTCAGTATGTTTTACAAGAAAATAGTATTTCAGTTTTTTTTACTTCAATTTTAAAATCTAATTCAGCATGTCCCTAAGTAATATATTTAAAATACTTAAACTAATATATTTATTTCATCTGTGTGTGTGTGTGTGTGTGTGTGTGTGTGTGTATGTATATATATGTACTGTATGTGTGTGTGTGTGTGTGTGTATATATAAAAATATACTGGGATCATCCTAAAGTTGTAACAAGCTGGGGTGTGTCACTTCAGTATTTTTTTATATAAAAATTTAGAAATATTAAGAATTATATAGAATAAAAAAAAAAAATTATTTAAAAGAAAATCCTTACTGTTTTGTTGTTATGATTTTGTGCCCCCCAAAAACATCATCTTGCTCTTATATCTTACCAACCATAACCCAGAAACTGGTTTCTGCACCAAGTCATTGGTATATAATTAATGTGAATCATGTACAGTATTAAAACATCACAGACAGCGTGTGCAAATGTACAACACTATCAGTGGGTTCAGTTTATTCACAGAATTTCCCCTTAATGTGCTTGTACTAGAGAGGAGCCCTGGAAAAACAAAGCTTATTTTATGGTGAAAGGTGAGAGGAAAGGGGAAAAAAAGAAGAGTCCAGCAACACTTCAAGCACGTTCACTTTATGTCAAGAGGTTGGAAATCTAGTGACAGGGAGTCAATACCAGCAGCTGTAAATAACTTTGCCATTTCCTCTTTCTATCTATATCTTTCTTCCTCCATCTCTCTTGCTCTCCTTCTCTCTCTCCTCTCAACCTTCTTTTGAGAGATCCATTAACATGCGGGACAAAGAGCAGAATGTTCCTGTAGAATGTAATGACATTGAAGTGAGAGTCTGAAGCTAAAACTAGCAGCTCTTAAGGTTCATGAGGCCCAGGTGGGAACTAAAACGCTGTTCGGATTCGGCTCTTTACAGAGATACGAGACAAATGTGTGTCAAAACTCTACATCTCGCTGGTCTTTAACAGATGTGTTTGGAGCAGAGGAAGTTTAATGTTTCCTGCAAGAGGAAAAAGGTCTGAAAGCAAAGCACAGTATCATCAGCTGGAAACTCAAAATACTGGCCATTTCAATGGTCTTCAAAAAACAAACAATTTTACTCACTCTCAGGTTTTTAATCTGTTTAATCCTTTTATATATTTTGTGAGCAGCTGCATCCAGGTGATATTTCTATGAAGCGATTCCAGTCAGCTCAGAATAGATTACTGCTGACATTTAACCAAAATGTGTTGGCTAATTCAGTCAAGGGCTTTAGAGAGGCCAGACGGGCCTGGCAGAGGACCAGACTCACACAGGACCGCAGAGCAGAGACAGATCGGGACATTAAGAGAATCTGATAGAACCTGTCCTTATTAACCCAGCAGCTGAAAGGGAGCAGTGGAAGATGTTTTCCAGGATTTTCATGAAAAAAATCTGCTTGTCGGTCACCGATGAATTATGGGTAAAAGCTTTCTCAGTGATCTTCTGATTACACTGGAGATTAACAGTCAGGGAGTGGATTCGCTTTGATAAATCTGACCCGTGCTGGAGAGGTTTAGCAGGTAGAGGTTATCTGCATAGGGCACGAATGCTTTGAATCTTAAAATAGTTGAAAAGTTTTCATACAGGTATGTGTGGCCTAAATTCAGTCATCTTCATTTGCTTGAGGTTACAGTTTTTCATTTAAAACTATAATAAATGCTGATTGTCGTATTCGTCTTTAGATCGAAGTCATTATGTCATTATACAATTTCTGGACTTGTTTTTGACTTTCCTACAAGTCCTTTTTATTCATTCCAACCAACAGGCAAATGTTATTATCGTGAGAAGACCACTAGACCCTCATGATTGCTTGTGGAGGTCAATAGGCTTACGCATTATTATATACATATTTGTACATATTTTTATGTTATACATAATAATTTTGTATTTTTATGTATATTATAAATTCTGGTTTACTGAACAAACTGTTCTTTCTTTAAATAAATTCAATTATAATAAAAATTTTCTTTGGGAATTTTTTTTACCTCAGCTTCTCTCTCTCCTTCTCTCTCTCTCTATATATGTTAATACAATATGAATATACAGTATTTTTTGTTGTTGTTAAAAATATAGATTTAGTATGTAGCCAAGTGTATTCAAAGCATAAGGAAAAGTATGTATTACTGTGTACAAGACAGTGAGGTATTAAAACAAAATAGCAAACAAAAACAAGAAGAAATGTGAGAAATAAAGCAACATGTCCTATGCATGTAAAAAGAAAGAGAATGTAAGAGAGAGAGACAGAGAGTGAGGGAGAGATGCTTGGATAACAGACTGGGAAAAATGTCAGATCCAACACAATCCCAGAGTCCAAAAGTATAAGCTCAGAATGAAAAAGAAAACCTAAAGCAGAACAACGGTTACAGTCTTTCTCTCTGTCTCTCTGCTGGAAGCCATGACCTTTCAGCAGTCTCTCTCTCTCTCTTTCTGTGAGCAGAATCCCACTTCTGAACCATTCATCAATCTTGCTGTTTGTTATTTTGCTTTTTTATTCTTTATGATCTTTAGCTCTTTGCTGCTTTTTTGTTTTTGTTTTTATTGTTGTGCTCTGATTCTGTATTACTCAGACATAATCTGTGCATTGCAATTAAAATAAAGTATACTTAAATATCTACTTTATTAAAGTACATATTTAATTCCATATACTGTAGTATTACCAAATAAAATGTATGATTTAGAATTTCAATGGTAATTTTTTTATTTTATTGAATCTTTTTGAAAAATATGACTTCTTAAAGATTAATTTCAGTTTATATTAATTTCAGTAGGACCTTTTTCTGTCTGAATTTGCACATATATTTGCAGCTGAACATAGTTAAATAAGTCAAAGTGTTTGAAGTAAACAAACATGTAGTAATTTTCTGAGTGATGGGCATTCTGCAGACCTGTTTATCTGCAACTCTGTTTTCAAGAAATATTTCTCTGATGGTACACACACAAACACATTCACATTCAATGCTTTCTTTCTCTTTGTAGCTTTCAGGTTGAGTTTTTTCAAGTCCAATGCTGCTTTATTTGTATGACTGTCAAACCGCAGCGGTGCAAAGCACTGTAGCGTAATCTATGAATTAAACAGCAGAAATAATTTAATAAATAAAATACATATAAATATATTCACAAGCATGAAAAGAAATAACATTAAAGAAAGAAAAATTAATATGTTTAGAAAACAAACTGTGAATGCACTCTTTGAGATTATGTATGCAGTATGGGTATTTTTAATACAGTAAGGGAATTTTTCTATTTTGCATAGTTTAAAAAGTTACTGGCAAGTTTTAGAAATGTTACCTCCATTTAGAACATTTATGGCTATATGTACTTAAATACTTATGAATACTTCAGTTTAAATTTAAGGTGCTCACTAAATCCCCATAGCACAACTCTTATTTATCAGTGACAGAGAAAAAGGACCAAATTACTTTCTAAATGAAATCCAAATTGCACTAATAAAAGTGAAGTCATTTGCATTTTTTTTGTATGGCTGAATTTAGCTTGTTTTACTCAGGTTTGGTGTGATTGCTCTGTTATATGTGAGATCCCCTGAAAAGGTGAACCTTGGTCCACTTCCAAACAATTTATATTATGATAACAATATATTACCCTTATGCCTGTTGTTTAGTATATTTAGGTTTGTTGTTAAAAATGACAGTGTGAACAGTGTGTCAGTGTGAACACACCCTCATTTACTGATTTCTGTGTGTTGTCATAGTGGCTTCAACTTTTTTGCCAATCATACAGAACAGATTAAATCATTATAATGTTGAATTTGGCAAATGTGTGAGCAGCATTAAATAAATGCAATATAAAACATTTAATGTAATTTACTGTAAATAAAACAAAACCAACATTCTGTGATCCTCAAAGAACTTGTAACATTTGTACAGTTCTATTTGTTGTACATGCCTTTAATACCTTGGCATTGTATGTTTCAGTGTTTATCTAAATTTATAAAAATGTATGTATGCTAATAAAACACTTAATGTTCAAATACTGTACCTATGCATGCAAATGAGATTGCGTTGCTCTGACAGACAAGATAATAGAGAGCAATATAAGGCTAATAGAGATTCTGAACTTTCTCCGATTTCTTTTAATTAGTATTGCCACTATGACCTCTGCTCTCTCTGTCTAACCTACAGATGACTGTTTCTTTCTTTCTGACTGTTTCTACCATGCATTTAGCATGAAAGTAAAGTAATGCCTGTTTGAGTTTCACATTGAGCACTCAGCTCTTTTATCTTGATTAGACCACACTGACTTTTCTTTTTTGACCCCTTTTATTCATCCATATCTCTCTCTCTCTCTCTCTCTCTCTCTCTCTGAATTTGGCTTTAACTCTGAGCTGTTCTGTGGCGTGTATGATTATTTTTTATGTTTAATGCTGTACCACTCTAGTAATGTGTGTGGCTGTGTAGGAAATCATGGCCTATGGCTCAATATTAATCCAACAGATGAAAACACTCGAGCGACCCTATATTTCCTGTTTTAGCTGTATGAATGGAGTGTGTGTGTGTGTGGGAGGACCAAAGCACAGAATCTGAACTGAAATAAATCACACGCCGCTTACAGCTGCCAAAAACAGGTGGAGGGTTTAAGTCAGGATAATCACTACGGGAGAGAGAATTTCACAGTTTCGGTTTCTAGCCTGTTAGTGCGTTTCCGTTGGATTTTTCTTCTTATTTGCGTACCAACAGGTTTTTACTTTCTATCAGATCAGAAATTACAGTAAAACACACCTTTTCTCAAGACATTACTTAAATTAGCGATGCGTGCAAGAGCTGTGTACGTGTAAGAAATGCGTAATGAAGATCACGTTTGTTAGAGATGTGAGAGTCTACAAGTGTGGGTACGAGATCAGCCTGAAATATCAGCAAGATGTGTTTCTGTACAGATGACATCATTATTCTCAGCTATGAGTGTCTATATATATATATATATATATATATATATATATATATATATATATATATGAGTATATGTATGTATGTATGTGTGTGTGTGTGTGTGTGTGTGTGTTCAGACAGGGAAAGAGAGAGAATCTTTTGTTTAAGGGAAAGCATTATTAAAGTTCTCTATTTTTGCGCTCTAATTTTGAACTTAACATACATAAAATGATTACTTCTTAAAATAAACTTAAGATCACCCAAGTGTACTTTTAACATATTATCTCCGTATTTAAAATATTTATTTAGTTACATGTAGTACACTTGAACCATCTTTCACACTCAAGTGTTCAACAAGTGGTGACTAAATACATGTTTTAAAATACAAAGAGAGTATGTTAAAAGCTCATTTTAGTTTATAATCATGGTGTCCCAGAATAGCAGTTGAGTACACTTAGATGATCTTAAGTTTATCTTAAGAAGTACTAAAGAATTAATTGTATTATATTAAGTACAAAATTTGTGTACAAACATAGAGCACTTTAAGTACATTATTGGAAATAATAATATATATATATATATATATATATATATATATATATATTTTATCTGGGTACACTTAAGTGGCCTTTTATTTAAATAATAGGTAATACTTTAGAATAGGGAACACATATCCACTATTAACTATGACTTCCCCCTCAATAAACTCCTAA